>NC_053487.1:25978683-26328552 GCF_015227805.2 Hirundo rustica | reverse complement strand
ACCTGTTGTTTTTTCTGACAACCAGAAAGCTGGATCCCATGAAATTAATGTGAGATGGAGAAAAGGCCTTGACATCGTAAGTAAAGGAATAATGACACTTTGGGATGACCATCAGCAATCAGGAAACACTACCTCAAGGATTCCTAAAATCACAACTTCTGGAGAAGGTAGATACACCTGTATAGTATGGATAAAAGATAGTTTTGATTATGGCGATTTCGAGTTGGAAATTATAAATGAAAACTATACCAGTGCAGGTTCGGTAATAGTAGCACCCTTGAGAACAAGCCAGGATATTTGGTTGGGCCCGCCATTGAGAATTAGTTGTCAATACACCTTGAAGAATAATTGCAAAAGAGGAATAAGGATTAGCTGGTGGAAAGAGAGAGAGATGGAATGGGATCAATTGAAGGAAGGAAGTAGTGAGTGGAAGAAAGAGTCTGAAGGGGTTGGGTGGTATAATATCACATCTTTTGCTTCAACAACTATGGCAGGTAATTATCTGTGTATAGTTAAGTGTGGATTAGATGGAGGATTTGGACTTCGGGAAGTGGTCGCTAGAACAAACCCGGATCAGGGAATAGGAGCAACTGAAAGAACAATCTTAGCAGTAGAAAGGGAAAATATTGCTTTACATTGTACAATATCACAAAATTACACTGAGTATGGGTGGTGGCATGAAACAAGGATTAGGCCGGGATCAAAGTATAAAATCACGGCAGGGAGAAAGGAAATAGCATTGCAAATTACTAATGTACAGAAAGGGGATGACGAAGGAGAATATTGGTGTTGGATAGCCCGAGATAATTGGTGGGGTCACAGTCAGGTAACGTTAAGAGTAAGGGACATACGAGTTACCAGACAGGTCCCAGAGAGAAATCAAACCCTAAAAATAAGAGAAGGACAGGAAAATTTAATAGTAGGACTAATTCGAGACTTCGGAAGAATGCAAAATACAACTTCAATAACAGCCTGCCTGCCTCTTCCCCAAGCGGCTGGAGACCCGATCCCGTGGGGAATTATACCCATAAGGGAGATGCCAAGTGCCACCGCGAATGTGACCTGGAACTGTGAAATAGTGTCTAAGGAGATTTTAGACTGGGTAGAGGCTTGTATGTTAATAAGAAAGATTAGTAAGCAAAATTGTCAGCAAATACCAGGATATTATGGGTGGGTAGAGGATCCCAAGCTTAAGGGAAATTGTTTGGTGATTGGAAATGTGTCCGAGCCATGCGATAAGATCCGAGTTCGAAATAAGAGAAAGAAGATAGAAGAAGTATGTCAGAATACCACTGAGACAATGACAATGGAGGAGTGGAAAACAATCTGGGGACCTAGTCTGTTAGAAACTTATAGTTACCTAGGGAAAGTGAATTGGTGCATAATGTGGGAAGGGAAAAAGAATCAAGATTTTGGGCAGAAGTCATTATTCAAAGAACAATATAGGAAAAAGGTGGAGATGATGGAGTTATGGAATTGTACACAGGTACTAACCTGTGACACTCCACCAGTGCAGATTGGACTTGAACCAGTGCGAGTGCTGTTGCAGTGGGGATGTGAATGTAGAGGATATAATCACACCCTTGCAAAGAAAGAAAAGGAGCCCTGGGATTGCAAGACAACCACGGTTAGGAGCCCAGGAAATTTAGTTTGGGTTATGGGACATGGATTATGGACTACGCACATGCCCATAGATGGTGCAGTTACACAAATTACATTAGGGGTTCCTACCTTATGCCCATTCTGGAAAACTTCTGAGCTGCAAGGAAAGGAATTGGTAAGCAGAAAGAAAAGGGAGATAGAAGATGATGCTTCGATTCAGGGAGATTGGCATGAACCTGATGATGGAGTAAAAGTAGGATGGATGTTAGAATCACTGTTTGCCCCTATATCATCTTACAGAAACAGGGAGATGTTGTACCGATTATTAGGACAGATGGAGAGGCTTGCAGCTACAACTAAAAAAGGTTTTAGAGACTTGAATCTTCAGCTGCAAGCGACTACTAGAATGACATTACAAAATAGAATGGCATTAGATTTGCTGCTACTTAAGGAACATGGGGTTTGTGGATACTTAAGAAACAGAGTGGACCATTGCTGCGTGCACATCCCAAACGTGACGGAGGAAGTAGAAAAAGATATAGATCAATTAGAACAAATAGAATCCAAAACAAAGGAGATACAAAAAGATGCTGAGCATAATTGGGTAGGAGCCCTGTTGAGCTCCTTAGGGATCCAGGTTTCCGGTTGGGTATCATCTATAGTACAATATGTAATAATGTTTGTAATCATGATAATTGTAGTGATCATTGTATATAGATGTCTTTTAGGAATGATTCTGAAAGAAGGGGCTCATACCAAACGGGTAATACAAGCAGTTACCCGAAGAGAAGTGATACAACCTCGTGTAGCTGAGACTCAAACCTAAGAAATTGAGCATCCTTGCAACGGAATTGAAGAATGCCCAAGAGGGGGGACTTGTTGGAAATTAACCAGGTTACTAGGAGAAGTACAAGAAAAGAATGTGCTGACAAACAAAGCATGAGGAACGGAACAAGACGTCGCGGTTAGGTGATCACAGTGGTCAAAGAAGAATAGAATTTATGGTGGGAGCCTCTTGTGTAAATAAAGATAAGGGAAGTAGATGTTGTGGGAACAGGATAAGGAGAAGTAGACTAGGGAAGTAAATGCTTATGAAAATTTATAGCCTATAGAAATTAGAAGATTAATGTTAAACTGAAATGTCATGTATAGCACGTACGTTGATGATGTAATCTGTAAGAAATAGTATAAAAACTGTAAGAAAATGAGGGTCGGGGGGATTCTGATTTGGGACGCTAGTCCCCAGGTCCCCGGGCCTGAATAAAGCACCGCATAAACTACTTTGTTGGTTTGTGTTTCTCTCCATTGGGCAACAATAGCATCAGTAGATTTTCTATCTTATTTTTTTATGTTTTTTCTACATTCACACAGGAGGACTTACAGCTTAGCTTGTGGGATGCTTTTTTCTTTTCTATTTAGGGAACGTTTGCGTGTGGTGCTAGAGCTTTTAATTTGTACTGCAGAGATCTGGAGAATGTCTTGCTTGAGTTTTTTGTGATTTTCTTTTATTTTGTCTTCTAATTTTCTTATACGCGTTTTTAGAGCTGCAATTTTTGCATGTGTTGGACTATGCATGGCATTTGCATATGTTTGGAGCTTCTTTGCTATATTAAGCATGGTTTCTTCTGTTTTATTTTGCTTTATTATTGCTAAAGCAGAGGAGTATTTTTGTGGCTCAAGTTGTACAAGTTTTTGCTATATCACAGGTGTACATGGTACTAAGTCGGGGTTTTTAGTGTTTATGTCATTTGAGAAGACAATCTCTGCTACTGCTATTTTTTTTAAGCGCTGGATTTTTTGTTTGATGGTTTTTTATTGGGTTTGCTGTATATAGAGATTGTCGGCACACAGATATCTTTGTGCTACACTTTCTAGGACTTGTTCTTAGAGACTGCAAGGACTAGCTTCCTTCATTATTTTTTGGTTAATAACTGGATTATGTGATAGGGACTTAAGATGTTTTGCTTTAGTGCTATCTAGTATTGCCACTGTATGTAGCTGTATATTGCATATTGTTTTTATATAAATGTATGTGTGTGTAGAGCTAGAATATATATTAGTTTTAGTGAATTAACGATATAGGGATACAAAGGGTAGAATGTCCTAGGGTAACTTTATGATGCCTGTATCCCCAATCGTCTGTTCTGTTTGTGCTGTATATTGAGTCCTGTGCCTTTAAGACTGGTTCTAAGAGCAAGGAGAAGCGCGGAGTTTGTTTTGAGAAAACTGCCTGACTCCTCCACATTCTTCTGTGGACAGCGTGTTCGGCGGAGGCTTGGAGAGACTGCAGGACAGAGATCTTGTTTTGCTTTTAGTTAGTTTCAGCTAGCTAAGGCAGAGAAGTTCCCTGGACTGTTTTTTTTTTCCTTTTTCTTGGAACTGTTTAAACCTGCTCTGGACTGAAAACCCAGGGGAGCACTGGGGGCTGCACCTGCGGCCCACCGGGGCCTGGACCTCGGCATTTTCCAGCAGCGCCGGAGGGACTGGAACTGAGGAGAGGCACTGAGAGAGAGAGAGCCAAGCTACACCCACAGCAAGGACTTTCTCAATTTGCCATCTCACTTCAGAAAGAGAAGTTTTATTGTTTCATATTATTCATTCTTTATACTTGTATGCACTTCATTTGTTTAGTAAAATAGTTTTTTCCACTTTTCTCCAAAGAGTTTTGTTGTTTTTTACCGGACCGGTTGGAGGGAAGAGACACTTGGGTTTGCTTCCTTAGAAGGATCCTATACAGGGGTTTTCTCCCAAATTTGTCCCAAACCAGGACATACTTCTAACCCACTCTCTCGTGCCCCGCAGTGGGTGCCAGTTAGAAGTATGTCCTAGTTTAAGACAAATTTGAGAGAAAACCCCTGTATAAGATCCTTCTAAAGAAGCAAACCCAAGTAGCTCTTTCCTCCAACCAGTCCAGTAAAAAAAAAAAAAAAAAAACTCTTTAGAAAAAAGTAGAAAAAACTATTTTACTAAACAAATGAAGTGCATACAAATATAAAGAATAAATAATATGAAACAATAAAACTTCTCCTTCTGAAGTGAGATAGCAAATTAAGAAAGTCCTTGCCGTAGGTGTAGCTTAGCTCTCTCTCTCATTGCCTCTCCTCAGTTCCAGTCCCTCCGGCGCTGCTAGAAAATGCCAAAGTCCAAGCCCCGGTGGGCCGCAGGTGCAGCCCCCAGTGCTCCCCTGAGTTTTCAGTCCAAAGCAAGTTTAAACAGTTCCAAGAAAAAAGAAAAAAAAACAGTCCAGAGAACTTCTCTGCCTTAGCTAGCTGAAACTAACTAAAAGCAAAACAAGATCTCTGTCCTGCAGTCTCTCCAAGCCTCCGCTGAACATGCTGTCCACAGAAGAATGTGGAGGAGTCAGGCAGTTTTCTCAAAACAAACTCCGCGCTTCTCCTTGCTCTTAGAACCAGTCTTAAAGGCACAGGACTCAATATACAGCACAAACAGAACAGACGATTGGGGATACAAGCATCATAAAGTTACCCTAAAACACTGTGTTACTGCAAAGATTTAGAAATAGTCCAAGGATTTTTGGGAACCAACTGGCAAAAGAATTAGAGGTCTGGAAAAAGGACAACCCTGAAAGGTTGGTCCTGCAGTACGTTAATGACATCTTGCTAGCAACTGAAACTAATGAAAAGTGTATGGAATTGACTATCAGTCTTCTAAATTTCCTAGGCTACAGTGTCTTGGGAAAAAAGCTCAGATCATGAAGCAGCAAGTTACCTACCAAGGATTTGAAATAATACCAAGACAGTGGAAATTAGGAATGGACAGAAAATAAGCCATTTACCAGGTACCCCAACCTGCGACTGCCTGAGATTTAAGAGCATTCTTGTGTATGGCTGGATGGTGCAGATTGTGGGTTTCAAATTATGAACTTTTAGTTAAGCCGTTGCATGAGCTTTTAAAGGAGGCCGCAGAAGGACCTTTGATTTGGACTCCTCAGAGTGGACATGCGTTCTGTAAATTAAAGCTGGCCTGGATGTCTGCACCTGCCTTAGCATTTCCAGACTTAACAAAGCCATTTGAGCTTTTTGTGCATGAACGACAGCACCTAGCCTTCAGAGTTCTGGCTCAGAAGGTAGGAGACTTCAAGAGGTCTGTGGAGTGCTTTTCAAAACAGTTTGACAAGGTCAGCCAGGGATGGCCAAGATGCCTGCAAGCCATAGTGGAGACTGTTCTCCTTATACAAGAGGCCAGGAAATTGACTTTGGAACAAAAGATAGCAGAGTACATTCCACATGCAGTAACCACTGTATTAGGACAAAAAAGGGGGCATTGGCTTTCCCTGAGTCATATGCTGAAGTATCAGACTATTTTAATGGAGCAAGATGATGTGGAGTTGAAATTAACCACAGTGGTAAATTCAGCCTAATTCCTGAACACCCTGATGCAAGGGGATGAATAGCTAACCCATGACTGTCACCGAGACACACAAAGCAGTCACACACAGACAAGAGATTTTCGCAGAGGTCCTTCCGATCCAGCTCCCAGCTAAGAAAGCGGATAGAAGAGAGCCCCTTTGTTTATTTTTTACTTTTTATACATTTGTGGGTCTAGCAGAAGATTGGCTTTTTGGGGTTTCCACCCCTCAGCCTCAGTGGCCAGACAAATTGTCAGTTACAATTGTTTTCAGGTTAGAAATATGCAAACAAAGGACAGAGAATGAAAAACAAAGGATTTGTTTATGTTACATCTGTGGGAAAGGTAGAAAACTGCTCTTAATATTGTACAATAACTAAAAAGATCTGACTCCATTTAAGAAAATCAAAAGGCTCAGAAAAACCAGGGTAACACATGACTGCTTACAGACAATTGAGCAAGTTTATGCAAGGCGACCAGGCCTACAAGACACACTCGTTGAAGATCCAGAGACAGAGGTCTTTACGGATGGAAGTAGATTGGTGCAAGATGAAAAATTAAGAGCCAGCTGTGCCGTAGTCATGTCAACCAAGATAATAAAAGCTGCACTGCTGCCCATGGATGCCTCAGCACAAAGGCCAGAACTCATAGCCCTATGAAGAGACCTGGAATTGGCAGCAGGAAAAAGACCAACTTGAAATATGCTTTTAGCATTATTCATGCCCATGGAGCTATATGGAAGGAAAGAGGCCTATAAATAGCACAAGAATCTCCTATTAAATATAAACAACAAATATTGTCCTTTCTTGATGCTATCCAACTGCCCCAAGAAGTGGCTGTACTACACTGCAAGGTACACCAGTGTGGGGATTCCCAAATTCATATAGGAAATAGACTTGCAGATAAAGCAGCACAAAAGGTTGCACAATAAGGCATCCTAGCATTAATGCCTGATAAAGCTATGTCTCTGCCAGAAGGTAGCCTTGGATCTAGTCAAGCAGTTTTAAAATTAGCCACTTATCTAAAATCCCAGAATAAAGAGGGTGGATAGCTGGGAACTCCCAATAACCAGGTCATTGTCCCACCACAACTGATGTTACAAATTGTAAAAGAGAAACACCAGCAAATCCATTGGGGAATTGATGCTATGATGCCAAGTCTGTGGACTCAGATACTCAGTGTTCAGGTGACAAAAATTGTCAGGTCATGTAAAGGTTTTGGCTTCTTTTCTTCTCTGCCAAGGTCGGGATGAATAATACTCGGGAAATGCCAAGCTCAAGTTCAGACTTGGAATGTTTATTATATCTTATCTATTTACAGTAGTTACAGGTTCACGCACTGTGAGCTCTTAGAAAACAAAGGTAAAATGGAGTGCTTCTAACTCTTTCCAAGGTTATTTAAGCGATAATCCCCCAATAACAAGATGACACCTATATTATTTATACTTTTGACCCAATAATGACCATCCAAGGCCTGCAATGCGGATCTTTTTCACCCAATTACAGAAAACCACCCAAACCCAAGAGGAAGGAAGAAGAAGGTGAAGAAGGACTTAGACAACACCCAAAATCCTCCATCTTGACTCACATGTACCACTATACACCAAAACCCCAAATTCTAAGTTTCTAGGATTCCAACATCTCCCCCTCCTGTTTGAACAGTGAAGACTGCTTTGACTGCTTCATTTTTCTTGACTTACCAATCCCCAGAGTGGTAGAAAGAAATGTCCTTGACCAAAGATTGACCTTTTCTTGTAGAGCTAAATTTGGCACAAAAAAGTCATGCTTACAAAATTAGAGATGTCCAATTCTTCAGGTTCAAAAGATGCCTTGGGAGAGTGAGTAATTCACTAGTCTCATGCATCTAATGGCATGCTAATTAATAGGTGGAAAGTGTCTTTTCTAGGACTGTACAGGAAAGACATATGATTTCTAATTCTAATGCACTGGCTAAAGCCTTAGGTTGTCTAACTGGCAAACTTGCATTATGAAAAACAAGCAGATTACTAAAAGAAAACAAGCAAAAAAGCATAGGTATAGCATTTAATTGAACCGCATATTTCCCTTAAACTATCATCTAACCAAGGAATTCTACAATATTATTGATCCCCAAACTTTGGTCTTTGGTGGATTGACAGGTAAGGTTGCATAGCTGAAGGCAAACAAAACAAGATATGCACATGATACCTGATTTACCTTCATTGGGGGGGGGGGGGGGGGGGGTTTTGGTTAATTTTTGATTTGAGGCATTTTCTTTTCCATTCTTAATTTCCAAGCAAATCTTTCATCACATTCCTTTTTTGTTTTTTCCCAAATTTGTTCTGGAACCACCCAAAGACATGGCACTAAATTGTTTTGCTTTCAATCAACTCTGCATATTTGAATCTCTTGATTCTCTCAAAAATTCTCTTCTACATTCCTCCCAAAGAGCAGGAAGATGAGGACTGTTTTCTTCTTCATGACCCACTGTAACTAAAAATTCAATGGCTTTGTACTTTGTTTGGGCTTCTAAATCATAACATGATGTACACCACTGTTACCCTGGTTTTTCTGAGTTTCTTTATTAGCCTTTTGATTTTCATAAATGGAGTCAGATCTTTTAGTTACTGTAGAATATTAGAGCAGTTTTTCTACCTTTCCCACAGAAGTAATATAAACAAATCCTTTGTTTTTCATTCTCTGTCTTTTGTTTGCATATTTCTAACCTGAAAACAATTGTAACTGACAATTCGTCTGGCCACTGAGGCTGAGGGGTGGAAACCCCAAAAAGCCAATCTTCTGCTAGATCCACAAATGTATAAAAAGTAAAAGAATAAACAAAGGGGGCTCTTCTCTCCGCTCTTTCAGCTGGGAGCTGGATCAGAGGAACCTCTGCGAAAATCTCTTGTCTGCGTGTGATTTCTTTGTGTGTCTCGGTGACACACCACACTTGTGTCAATAGAGCTGTACGATACCAATGATTCCCACACTTTTGACATTGACACAAAACCCAAGGTTCACAGTTCTTGCATGTGTGACAAGAGATGTGTGCCATCAGTTACAGTCTCTGTGCAGTTCACGTTTGCGTGCTTGCTTCTCTGTTCTCCGAGTTGTCAGCATTTCTGTCCTTGATATGACCTCAAGTCCTTTGCTGGAATCCACCTGTGTTCTGTATCTGCAGAAACACAAGGAAGCTCTTTGCCACAGGTTAATAAAGTGCACCTTGATGGAAAAATGCATAACTCTTGTTAAAAACTAAAGACAATTAGGAAAAAATTCATATATATATATATATATATATATATATAACAACTAAGAATACTTCAAATGACAAGCAAAATTAATGACTGCTAACAACACATATGAAGTTGAATAATTGTTAATTGCTAAAATACTGTACCATTGTTCCAGAATCTGCAACAGCTGAAAAACCCCTTTCCAGTGAGGACCTGGGATATCAGGTTCTCAGGTTCACTCCAAAAGTCGGTCCAGATGTTATATTTAGAATTCAAATTGTTGAGTCAAAGTGACTCATATCTAGTTGTCCTAGGGTGACTTTATGATGCTTGTATCCCCAATCGTCTGTTCTGTTTGTGCTGTATATTGAGTTCTGTGCCTTTAAGACTGGTTCTAAGAGCAAGGAGAAGCGCAGAGTTTGTTTTGAGAAAAGTGCCTGACTCCTACACATTCTTTTCCAGACGGGGTGTTCGGCGGAGGCTTAGAGAGACTGCAGGACAAAGATCTTTTTGTTTTTAGTTAGTTTTAGCTAGCTAGGGCAGAGAAGTTCCCTGGACTGTTTTTTCTCAATTTGCCATCTCACTCCAGAACAAGAGGTTTTATTGTTTCATATTATTCATTCTTTATACTTGTATGCACTTTGTTTGTTAAGTAAAATAGTTTTTCCACTTTTCTCCAAGAAAGTTCTTTACCGGACCGGTTGGGGGGAGGGGCTGTTTGGGTTTACTCCCCAGAGGGACCACATTCAGGGGTTTTCTCCCAAATTTGCTCTAAACCAAGACAATACCTTTTTATTGGTACCCAACGTGAGGCTCAAGAAAGTAGAAAAAACTTGTATTAATTATTAATTACATTTTAATTGTACTTTGTGTAAGAATAAAACAGTCAGTAACCATGTTTCTTCTTAAATTCCTAACATCTCTTAGAATGAAGTCCTTTCTGTGTTTCTATTCCCTAAGCTTTTTTTAAGTTTTAATACCTCTCTAGTCCCTAAGTTTGTTTTCTGTCCTGGTTTAGGGACAAATCTGGGAGAAAACCCCTGAATGGGATGCCTCCCGGAAGCAAACCCAAATGGCCCCTCCCTCCAACTGGTTCAGTGAAAAACTTCTTCCAAGAAAAGTGGAAAAAAATATTTTACTTAATGTGGGAGTCCAGGGCATTCCTTTGGCTGCCCTGGAGGGTCAGGGACCTGGACAGGGGGGTCTGGGACCCTGGAACAGAGCCCAGAGGGACATTGGCTTTGATCTCAGTCCATGGGAAAGGCTTCCTGCACTGCGGGAAGGACTGCAAGCCACAAGAGTGTGAAAGATAGTAGTTTAGCTTATCACAGGGTGAGAAAACAGTAGGTTTGGGTTTTTAGTATGGAAGTGAATGGGAGCAAGATGGAGGATTTGGGGCGTTGTCTCCTGCTTCTTCTTTCTTCTTCCCTCACTCCATTTTCTGCAGTGACGGTGGCACAAAGTAGTTTAAAGAGATTGGGTCAAAGTAGGGATGACCTTTTTAGTATAAGTGATAGGTATTGGCAAATAATGATAAATAAAGAACACGTAGCAATTAGTATAAAAGATAGCGACAGCCCAGTCCGAGAGGAGTCGCCAGATGCCCGAGCAGCTGCACAGACCTTTGTTGGGCACTGAGAAAATTGTAAGATAAGAAACAATAAACAAAGCATGCAACCTTGAAAAATCAGAACCTGAAGACTCCATTTCTTTCTTGCGTTTGGCTCAGAGCTTTGCAGAAGGCACAAAGACTAAAACCACCTGAATCTCGGAACTAAAAACCAAGAACTGGCGTCCCTCAGTGGGCCCCTGGAAAGGGGCACTGAAAGGGTCACAGTGAACCTTCTGCTGTGAACATCGCAAGCTCTCAGAAGATAAAAAGCCAGACGGTCAGCTCCACGGAAGATAAGAAGAACATTTCTGGCCAGAGCAGCTCATCTCAAATCCGTCCCAGACCGACAGATCTCCAAGGGCCCTGGAATCAGTCACCCTGAAACCTGCTGGTTGGTGATCAGGAGACCTCTGAGGCGAATTTGACAACAGCTGCACACAAGGCTTTGTGCTTTGGTAAGAACAGTTGGATCTAGATCATGGGGGGGGGGCACTTCCCAGGAACAAATCTCTATTTTAGCAGCCCTAAGGGGGGGTGATCTCAACACACGGTGTGGCTCTCAAGGAAAAAGAGCATCGGGTGTTGATGCTTTGGGTCCGTTGTAATTACCCTCATTGTGAGACCCCTGTCCTATTTGAGCCAGGGTTTTGGCAGGAAGCAAATAGGGAGTTGTATGATAGAGCCACAAAGAAGGACAAGATAGCTGCTAAGCTGTTGTCCGCAGGTAGAATTATGTAAGAAGCTATATCGGAGAATACCGATGGAAGTCCCAAAGTTGGGCAACTGCCAAGCGGCAGGGGGAAGAAAAGTAGCGCTTTATCTGTCAACCAGTCAAAGGGAGGGGACAAACAGTAACTTTCCCCAGGTTTAGTACCTCCTCCGGGAGATGGAGGAGGGGGGAGCCCTCAGCTCTCCCAGGGTCCGCCACAAAAAAGCTCGTCAAAAGCCTCAAAAGCCGATCAAATGCCAGTCCCAGGAAAGATGAAACTTCTAATCCATTCTAGTGATCAGGAGGAGCTGGACATGCTTTATTTTGAAGCAGCTCCCGAGGGCACATCACACTTACCCCGAGAGGGGGGGGAGACACGTCCAACACAAAGTCCACCTCGGAGTCCCTTCACCCCCCCACAGTCGCCGCGCAGCAGCACCCCACCGCTCCTTTCCCTTTCCACGCAGGAACAGGGTGCGCGAGGGGAGAGCGGGGGGGGGGGGGGGGGGGGCACCGGGAGAACAGCAAGTCCCGACCAAGTCGGTAGTGGAGGGCGGAACTGCGGCACATACGCGCGGGGGCGATCCTAACCTATCTCGCCAGGGCACGGAACGCGGCCCAGGGCGGTCGGGAAGCGCGTCAGGTTGGGAGGGGGCGGATCGCGGGGGAGAACTGTTCGCGGCCGAGTGGCGCGAGTTCACAGGCCATGGGACTGAGGCGTTGGGGCTGGCGGGGCCCGTACCTGCAGCTCAGCGCATGCTGATGACGCAAGCTATGGAAGTAGCACAGTTCAAGATACCTCTGCGTCGCGGGGCGCAGGGGGGGAGGTCGTAACGGGAAATGCCAAGCAGGATACTACAAACCCCAGAAGCCTCAGCAGTGGGTCCAGGCGCAGGCGCGGAAGGGGCGGGACGAGGCCCAAAGTGCAGTCCTGCTCTGGGCGGGGCAAATTCTGATGATGAGGGAGAAAAGGCGGCCTCTGGGCTTGAGCAGGGAGGGGACACTTCCCCAGGTGCCGCCGGGCCGGGACAGGCAAGGGCGAGACAGGCGGGGGCGGAGCAGGCAGGGACGGGGCGTGGCCAAGGCAGAGAGTTTCTCCAGGGTGCTACCCCCACGCGGCAAACGTCACGGAGCTCGACTCCGCCCACCAGTGGCACACTGGTTGCAGTACCGCCTACACATGGCAATTCAAACACAGCTGCTGCGTTTCTGCAGATGGGCGCACGTCCAAAATCATATCAGGTTTTACAAATGCACCCAGAAATTGAAGGCTTTTTGCAAACTCGACATACTCCATCAGGGGCAGTGGAAGAAATATCAGATCCATAAAGTACCATGAGCCAGCAGATGCCAGCTGTCAGCATGTCATCATCACCTAGGGGCGGGACTGTGAAACCACAACAATCACAACGAGCATCAGGCACACCGAGTGGAGCACCTTCCAGCAGCGAGACAACCACGTTGCACCGCTTTTTTCCAGTTTTATACAAAAAATCAACTTCTTCAGAACAGCAATTCAAACAGAAGCCGAGAGAGCCTTTGTCGACGATGAGGGACGATGAAGCTGCACAAGAAGAACAAGATATGTCAATCCCTGATGACGACATCATCCGCATCACTGCTTCAGAGGGCATTCCTATCTGGACAACAAAAGCATTTGATTTTTCACATCAAGCATCATAATTTTTGTTATCTAAGGACTTTATGAAGCAGTTTTTCTGGCAATTCAGCGAAGCAGCTTCAGAATTCCACCAGGACTCAATGTCACCTTTCTCTCAACTTTTTCTTCCGAGGAAAGGTGTTGCAGAGAAATTGTGTGATGCCCAGCAATCCCTAGTTCCTGTTCCTCAAGAAAAGGAAAAGGAAATGAAACAAGATGAGGTAAAGCCTCAAAAGCAGGTAGATCCTGGAAAGGATGAAGCAGCAGTGAAGCTGCAAACACAGCAATCAATTCCGGTGTTGGAGAAGACACAGGTCCCTGGTGCACGGGTATTTCATGCAACAAATTGGACTGAAATAAGAAAGAAAGCATTGGAAGGGGAGATGCTTCAGATGGGTTCAAGAAGTGTGGCAATGCCAGTGACTTATGATGCACAGGATGCAAACCCAAGATGGGAGCGATTGGATCATGAAGTCGTCAAAGATCTGATGAAAGCCATTTGTGATAATGGATTGGTGTATCCGTACTTCAAACAACTTTTTTAAGGGACATTTAATATATATGATTTAACACCATTTGACTTCAAATCCCTTGCTTTAATGATCCTCACTGACTCACAGTTCATCATCTGGGAGGCAAAATGGAGAAGAGCTCTTAATGAGCTCAGAGACAAATATCAGGGGGGAGCAAATGCAGGCTTCACCGTTGCACAATTGGCCGGTGATCCATCACTTGACAATCCAGCTCGACAAGCCAGACTTTTTCCTCGGGAAGTGTTGACAGACATCAAGAATGCAGCCAGAAAGGCAATGGTGCAAATTCCACCGACAGGAGTTACAGAAAGTAGTTACACAGACATAAAGCAAGGTCCTTCAGAATCTTTCACCTCATTCATCGATCGTCTCACACAAGCAGTGGACAGGCAAGTCAGTGATGAGGGGGTGAAACCACATTTGATTCGGTGTCTTGCATTTGCGAATGCCAACGCAGAATGCAAACGTGTCATCAGTGTGATGCCTGGCCAACCCTCTATGGCAGAGATGATAGAGGCATGCAGCAAGGTGGGAACACCACAGCACATCGCAACTGTTTTGGGAAATCAAGTGGAAAAGGCTGTCAAAAATGCATTCGCGAACTTTCCGCAAAGACAATGCTACAAGTGTGGCAAACAAGGGCACTTCAAAATGGACTGTCCAAAACTTGCAAAGATCACAAGCTCACCAGATGTTTGTCCAAGGTGTTGTATTCATACTTGCTGTGCATGAGAACATTGTTGTAACACAGAAAATGTAAGTACTTTGTCTCTCACATCAGAGTACATGCATCTCTTCTAGGATTTTTAGTAGAAGGTAATTCACATGCAGACAAATTGACCATGCCAATTTCAAGGACTTTGCCGAACATTTTTGAACAGGCAAAGTTGAGTCATGCATTCTTCCATCAGAATGCTCAAGCACTGATGGAAACTTTTCACATTTCCAAAAGTCAGGCAAAGGAAATCATTAGTGCTTGCCCAGATTGTCAGCTTGTACAGCCCCCTGCTTCCATGGGAGCAGTCAATCCAAGAGGATTGCACAGTTTGAAGTTATGGCAAACTGATGTCACAAAATATCCATCCTTTGGGAAACTCAAAAATGTTCATGTTTCAGTTGACACATTTTCAGGTGTAGTCTTCGCATCATTGCACACAGGTGAGACAGCACAACACGCTTTTCAACATTTCTTGCAGGCATTTGCATCATTGGGCGTGCTGCAAGAAATCAAAACAGATAATGGACCAACATATATAGGGAAAGCGCTTGACAAATTCCTGAAGAGGTGGGGTGTCCATCATACCTTTGGTATCCCACACTCTCCAACAGGCCAAGCAATCATTGAAAGGACACATCAAACATTGAAATCCCTTTTGGACAGACAAAAAAGAGGAGAAGCAGATGCAACATCATACATGCGCTTGAATAAAGCCTTGTATGTGTTGAATTTTCTAAATGATTCTTTTGCAGAGCCCACGTGTGGGAGATTAGGGACAGGCGGTCGGAAGATATCGCGTTGTACGGGCAGACAGAACCCCTCCCTCAATTCTTAGTTGGTTAGTGTCCTTGATAAGGTAAGCAATACCTAACTTGTAACGTAAGCAGACGGATGTGATGTAGCAAACAGAGGTTTTATAACTCCATGTAACCAGTTAATAAACGCCATTAGCCGTCCACCACACTGGTGTCTGTGAGCTGGTGGTCCGAGCAGCCTGGGTGTGGCTGCCGTGTCGTTCCTGAACCAGGTCGCTACGCCTCAGCGGAGGTAACACCCACACCACCAATTGTCAGACATTTTTCAAGCAGCACAAGAGTGAAGCTGAAGGAAAATCCTTTTGTTTTGGTCAGAAACCCAGAAACAGGAGAGATTGAAGGGCCATTCAAATTAATAACTTGGGGCAAGGGATATGCTTGTGTCTCCACAGCGGTTGGACCGAAGTGGCTGG
Source organism: Hirundo rustica (assembly GCF_015227805.2). Taxonomy (NCBI): domain Eukaryota; kingdom Metazoa; phylum Chordata; class Aves; order Passeriformes; family Hirundinidae; genus Hirundo; species Hirundo rustica. Next base: position 26,312,908 of record NC_053487.1, on the reverse strand, counting down.
TGGCGTGGCACGTGAAACCATACTGAGTCCAGATGCAAGCAGACACAGACCCCAAGACCGGAGGAAGAGAAGTGGGCACGCAGACGTGAGCCGGTGTCAAGACAGCAGACATCCCTTCGTTCTACGTGCAAAAGAGACTCCGGGACTTGAGTTTTCTTTGGGGTTTAGGTTTTCTTTGGAACTTGGGTGGTGTTGCATTTTTAGGGATTCCCATGGGAAAAAGGCCATTGAACATGAAAGAACTATCCTTGTGCCTCATTCTCTCTTTAGTTGCCTTGAGCGATGCGGCAGTTTTGCCCGTGGCCCAACCAAAAGAGAATGTTTGGGAAACTCTAGCCAATGCATTAGGTTTGGATACCATCTGCTTGACACACTCAAAGCCAGGGAAACCCTTTTCAACATGTTTAGTGGGATTGCCAGTGAGAAAATGGCCAATTCCAGAGAACATCCCTCCAGCGATTTCAAAGTCCATTGTAAATCCAGTGGACAAATGGGATGTTTGGATGAAGTTCCTTCCTGTGGCTCCTTTTGAACCTCAGGAACTGGAAATCCTTGGATCGGTCCAAATGCAATTTTGTGTGAAATTCAGCCTTTCTGGAGTGGCACAAAACAAAAAAATAGATGTCACTCCAAACCTCAATTTTTACAGAAATTCATCATCTTGGTGTAATTACACTAAAATGCTGGACAAACCATCCAACCATGTTCCAGCGCAATTGCCAAGAGGAATCTTTTTCATCTGCGGGGACAGAATTTGGCCCGCGATACCCGCAAATGTCAAAGGTGGTCCATGGAGCATTGGAATGCTTTCATTGCTCACACCCAACATGACATTGCTGAGAGAACAAAAATATAGAGGGAAAAGATCTATTATAATGTATGATCCAAATTGTGATGACAATGTTCACACGTGGGACAAGGCTCAGAGAATTGCGGGTGCACTTTTTTCACCACAAGCAGCATCAGGAGTAGCCTTGACACAATTGGATCATGCGGGTTGTTGGCTGAGCAAACATGCCCGAGCCACCTCTCTTGCACTGAGTGACATGTTATTGGACGTTGACAGTGTAAGACGAGCAAGTCTCCAAAACAGAGCAGCGATAGATTATCTATTGCTGACACACGGGCATGGGTGTGAGGAATTTAAGGGAATGTGCTGCATGAATTTGTCAGATCATTCCAAATTCATTCATGAGGACATCAAGCAATTGCAGGAGAGTGTGAAAAAACTTGGAGAGGTAACTGGGTCATGGATGGACGGTGCGTTCAATTTGTTTGACCTTTCACCATTATGGAAGGGATTTTTAAAAACATTTGTATACATTTTAGTAGGTGTCATGGGTTAGTACAGTTTGGATTTTTAGTTATAGAAAAATGTAAAATAATTCTCCAGGTCAGGACCTGAGAATTGCTTTAGAAGAGACAAGGACCTATCAGAGAGTTAGTTAGAATATTGGCATCTGTTTTAACCACTGAAAATTACTAGCTGCGACTTTGAGAAGTACCATATAAACCCCCTTAATTTCCTGTAGGTGAGTCCTTTTTTCTTCTTCCTTTGGCCAGAGTGAGACAGGTAACATCGAACTGAGCCTGCTGCTCCCCCCTTTTGGGGGGGGGAGCTAGCTTGAGGCCTGGCCAGATTCCATCGGCTCCCGGGTGAAGGGGGGGAAAGAGAGGTTGCTGTTTTGTAACAGCTACTTTCTTCAGACTTCTCTGGAGCAGGGAGAGATCTCTGCTGGGCTCTGATAAGAGCTATGAGCACTATTTGGGCCAAGGCCACCCCATTTGCACTGAGGGGTGGGCTGAGAAGGCATTTATGATCCTGCCTGATCCTGCCTGGTTTTTTTTGTGATTCCAAACTGCCTGAGTGCTCCGATCTCTGATGTTTCTGTGAGTTCTTCCTCCCTCACCAGTTCAGCCTTGAAACATCTAACACCACGAGCTACAGAGGGAGAGACAAAGACTCTGAGCAGATTTAACTCTTTCTTAGCAACATGAAGCTTCCAGAGCTTAGCCCTTCTCTGAGAGAGTAAGAAAGGACAGAGTGAACATAAAGAACAACAGCATAAAGTCAGTAAAGCAATACTGAAAAGACTATTAGGACAGAGGGTTGAAGAGTTAGTTGTTCCATTCTTATTTGAGACATAGAAATGAACTCTATTTTTAGATCATTCCTTTAAATCATGGGAAAAATATGCATTTGGGGAGATGATTGATTTAATTTGTGTGTATATTTGAGCAAAGGTGTTTGTGATGAACTAAGTAATATCCTATAAGATGCTTGAACAGAGATAAAGATGAGAGGCCCGCTGTGCCAGTGAAGAAGTGAGAAGACATCTCTGTACCTTGAAGTGAAAAATCCTTTGCTTTAGAGTTATTCATCTTGTCCTACGGTAACTTTATGATGCTTGTATCCCCAATCGTCTGTTCTGTTTGTGCTGTATATTGAGTCCTGTGCCTTTAAGACTGGTTCTAAGAGCAAGGAGAAGCACGGAGTTTGTTTTGAGAAAACTGCCTGACTCCTCCACATTCTTCTGCGGACAGCGTGTTCGGCGGAGGCTTGGAGAGACTGCAGGACAGAGATTTTTTTTGCTTTTAGTTAGTTTCAGCTAGCTAGGGCAGAGAAGTTCCCTGGACTGTTTTTTTCCTTTTTCTTGGAACTGTTTAAACCTGCTCTGGACTGAAAACCCAAGGGAGCACTGGGGGCTGCACCTGCGGCCCACCGGGGCCTGGACCTCGGCATTTTCCAGCAGCGCCGGAGAGACTGGGACTGAGGAGAGGCACTGAGAGAGAGAGAGCCAAGCTACACCCACGGCAAGGACTTTCTCAATTTGCCATCTCACTTCAGAAGGAGAGGTTTTATTGTTTCATATTATTCATTCTTTATACTTGTATGCACTTCATTTGTTTAGTAAAATAGTTTTTTCCACTTTTCTCCAAAGGGTTTGTTTTTTTTTTTCCGGACCGGTTGGAGGGAGGGGCCACTTGGGTTTGCTTCCTTAGAGGGATCCTATACAGGGGTTTTCTCCCAAATTTGTCCCAAACCAGGACACATCTTTAAAAGGTGACACCCCAGTATGCAAAAGTTTAAGACCCATGACCCATAAGCAGCTTGGGAAACTGCTCCTGGGAGGGTCACAAAAGCAAGTTTCTCCAGGCGGTTGTTTTTGTGACAGTTTAAAACCCACAAGAGAACTGTTCTAGGTTGTCAGTGGGATCCATGACTCTAAAAGATACTCTTCTCCTAATGAATTGATGAAAGACTATTGTCAGATAGTGAAACTGACTGAAAATTACAAGTTTTGTCTCTTTATGTTGTTTTATAAGAAAGTAAACGCTTTGTAAGGGGAAGGAAAAGTGTTTTTGAAGTTTCATTCCATTTTATTTTTTTTCCAACTTTCTTTAATTCTTTTCTTTTAGTGTATGTTAATAAAACTATTTGTTAATTTTATGGTTGAGCCTGCTTTGTTTTTCTCCTAGTCTCTCTCCCACAGAAAGAGTAAGTACCAAGACCAAAATTTAGTGAACGTAAAACCACTAGAGTGGGGCTTGTAATTCTTCTCATGATCTGGCCGTGTTTGCTTCAATGCATACGGCAAGCCATGGACAGGGTTGCCAAATAGGTGTTTTTGGTTCAATCAGGAGGGTGTGTCTGGTTCTGTCCCGCACCGGGCAGGAGCTGACCTCCGGCTAGCTCAGGTCAACACAGCCACAGAAGGTCCCAGTTCGTTTCGGCTTCCCGGCCTAGCAGCTGGACCCCATAGTGTCGTGACAGCCAACAGCAGCAGAAGAGAAAAGGCAGGCTCTCAGCTTAGCATGTTAAAAGATGTTTATTAGCTCAAGAGCTGAGGAGCAGAGAGGCTCCGGGCGAGAGCCGAGCGGCTGAGAGGCTGAGAGGGTTTTTTTCCTCCCTCCTACCCCTTATAAGCGGGGGAGGGGTTCCAGGGAGGATACAACAAGACAACAAATCAGGGGATTCAGGGGGTAACAAGGTGTGCCCACCCCCAAGCCTCGGACCACTAATATCCAGAGCTAAAGGAATTCCCCCCAGGGGGCCTATCACCTGAAGCCCTCTCCCTGAGATTTTGCAACCTGGGATGGCTCCTCAAAGTGATAGACAAGCTGCCCCAGAGAGGGGGATTGGGGCAGAGGGGATGTTACAGGTCAGGTGAGGAGTGGGAGGACTGACACAAAACACCTTATTATACAGACAACACAAAAGGGATACAGAATTGGGGATACAGTGAACTGAACCATAACATAAACTTGTTATAAAAACCTAATAAAACAGTTCTGCACCACCACATCTCCCCCTTTTTTGTTTTAATAACAGGAGGAGGGCTGGAATGGAGGAGGATGATATTCGAAGTCCGGGTAATGTTACTCTGTTTTTTCTGAGTTTCTTTATTAGCCTTTTGATTTTCATAAATGGAGTCAGATCTTTTAGTTACTGTAGAATATTAGAGCAGTTTTTCTACCTTTCCCACAAAAGTAATATAAACAAATCCTTTGTTTTTCATTCTTTGTCCTTTGTTTGCATATTTCTAACCTGAAAACAATTGTAACTGACAATTCGTCTGGCCACTGAGGCTGAGGGGTGGAAACCCCAAAAAGCCAATCTTCTGCTAGACCCACAAATGTATAAAAAGTAAAAGAATAAACAAAGGGGTCTCTTCTCTCCGCCCTTTCAGCTGGAAGCTGGATCAGAAGAACCTCTGCAGAAATCTCTTGTCTTCGTGTGATTTCTTTGTGTTTCACGGTGACAGGGTAACTCTCCGCGAGCCACTCTGGCTGAGTGGGCCACTCCATCTGAGATTCCTCTTCTGGGTGTCTCCTGTCTTCTGGGTCTTCCTCCAGTTCCACGTTCTCCTCCCATCCAGGCGCGGATGATACAGCAACTTGCTTCACAGAGGGGGCATGTGTGGTGCTAGCAATTAATCTACTTAACATTTTTTGGATGATACCAAATCCAGTTAAAATTAACAGAATAACAAACAAAAATAACAAAACTGATTTCAAAAGTGAACCCACCCAGCCCGAAATTCCCCAGTCCCCAAACAATCCATTCAGCCAGTCACCAGTCTCTCTCTTGATGTCATTCACCATGTCCCGGATGCTCTGGATGGCTTTGTGGCCTGCCCCATTGCCCTGGTGGCTTTGGGCTGGGGCACCAACCATCCGGAGACAGGTGCAGCGAGACTGGCAAGCAGGAGGATGCTGAGGAGCAGGTGGAACTTCCTCAGCACAGGGACTGGCGCTGGACAGGTTCTGCCAGGACTAAAAGAAGTAAAACAAACAATTAGCATTCGAGCAGGGGTCATTCAGGAAAGCGGAACCATCCTGGGAAAAATCTTCCCTCCTTTTTCTTCTAAATGCTGACTGAGTAACTTGTGGCAGTTTCTTTTCCTTCCCTGAGACCTTCGGGACATAGGGCCTCACCCATTTTGATGGTAACCATCTCGGCCCCGTGGGGGTGGACACGCAAGCGTACCCACGACCCCACGTGACTAAATCATGAGGTCCCTCTGTCCTTCCAGTTTCAGGGTCCCGGACCATGACTGGCGGCCTCTCTTTGATGTTCAGTTGAGGGTTTGCCCCAAAATGACGAACGATCGGTGGGTTTAAAAACTCAAAGGTGCTGTTTAAGAAATTCAGTGTGAATAGAGCCCTGGCCAATCGGGTCTGTGGTGTTTCTGTTTTCAACACCGGTTGTTGTTGGTTAAGGACCCTTTTGATTTCTCTGTGGGTCCTCTCCACTACAGCTTGGCCTGTTGGGGAATGAGGGATGCCGTTTTTATGTCCCACTCCCCATTGTTGCAGGAAGCTGCAGAATTCCCTGGAACGGTACGCTGGGCCATTATCAGTTTTTAATTCTTTTGGGATGCCCATGAAGGAGAAAGCCTGGATGAGGTGTTTAATTGCATCCGAGGTTTTCTCCCCTGTGTGGGCGGAAGCAAAAACTGCGCCGGAGAAGGTGTCCACTGAGACGTGCACATATTTAGATCGGCCGAATTGGGGAATATGTGTCACATCAGTCTGCCACAGCTCACAGCTGTTCAGACCTCTGGGGTTCACTCCTGCACTCAAGGTGGGAAGTGCATGCTGATTACATGAGGGACACGTAGCCACAATTGCCTTAGCCTGTTCCCAAGTGATGTGAAACCGGCGAACAAGGCCAGGCGCGTTCTGATGGTGAAGCTGATGGCTGAGCTTTGCCTGCTCAAAAATGCTCGGCAATGGGGCCATCGCTGCAGGAGCAGCAAGAGCATCAGCCCTTCTGTTTCCCTCAGCTATGAAACCCGGCAAATCGGTGTGTGATCTTGTATGCATCACAAAGAATGGCTGCTCCCTGTGGGAGACAAGCTTGACAAGCTTAGAAAGCAGCTCAAACAGTGCGGTGTTAGACACTTCCTGCAGTATTGCCTGATCTGCCCTCGATACCACCCCCGCTACATAAGCGGAGTCCGTTGCTAAATTGAAGGGTTCGGGGAACCTTTCGAAAGCCCTGACAACAGCGGCCAACTCAGCAACCTGAGGTGATCCCTCCACCTCGGCAACATCTGCCTCCCACTGCTGAGTCTGAGGGTCCTTCCAAGTCATAACTGACTTGTGGGACTTTCCGGACGCGTCCGTGAAAACCGTCAGGGCCTCTAAATACTTTCTGCTCTGAACATCTTTCAAATTCAGTGTGAATTTGGCATCCGGATTAAAAATTTTGTGGGCCGGCCGATGAATAGAAATTTGCCTGGTAAAGGAATCTAGAGCAAACTGCAGTGCTTCATTTTCCTGAAGCAGGTGTTCTAACATTGCCTTTGTAATTTGGCCCGATCTTAATCCAATTGGAATGTGAATGCATTAAAAATCACACCCGGCCAATTCCCTGATCCTGACTCTGGCTTTTCAGATCAGTTCAGCCACCAGTTCCTGTGGACGTGTCATTCTCTTGGACCTTTGATGGCTGAGAAAGACCCATTCTATGATTAGAAGCGGGTCCTCTCTGCCCTGGTCCTTTTTGATGTTATTTCTCCATTGGAAAATGACTCCATGGAGGTGTGGCAATTTCCCCATTATTATAAATTTGAAAGGCAGGTCTGGATCACACCGGTGGGCCTGCCGAGTGGACATGAGATGCTGTACCTTTTCCAGGGCCTCCTTTGCTTCCAGGGTTAGTTCCTTGGGAGAACTCAGCTCCTCTCCCCTTTTCAATAAATTGAAAAGAGGGGCTAGGTCCTCAGTTGTGAGGCCCAGCCAGGGTCTCACCCAATTTAATGCCCCACACAGCGGATGGACATCTGCAAGGGTCTGAATTTTGGCCTTGATTTCCAATTTTTGCGGCACAATGGTCCGCTTGCCAATTTCCAGGCCCAGGTACCTCCAAGGTGGCATCCTTTGAACCTTGTCTTCCTGCAGCTCGAACCCTGCAACAACCAATGCATTAATTGTCAGGTCAAGTGCGTGGGACAAGACATCATCGGTGGGAGCACACACAAGCACATCATCCATATAATGATGGATGATTGCTTTCTCTGCGGCTACGCGGACCGGGGACAGCAAGGAAGCCACATACCACTGGCAGATGATAGGTGACACCTTCATCCCTTGGGGAAGAACCCTCCAATGGTAGCGTTTCCTCGGGGCCTCTCGGTTAACAGTGGGAACCGAGAATGCAAAACGTGGTGCATCGTCAGGGTGTAGGGGAATATGGAAGAAACAATCTTTTATATCTATAACAGCCAATTTCCAATTTTGTGGGAGCATGGTCGGGGTAGGCATCCCAGGTTGAAGAGAGCCCATGTCTTCTATCACGTTATTAGTTTGTCTGAGATCTTGGAGGAGTCTCCACTTGTCCTTCCCCGGCTTCCGGATAACAAAAACCGGCGAATTCCAAGGGCTGGTGGTCTCTACAATGTGACCCTTAGCTAACTGCTCCTCCACGAGCTCTTCGAGCGCCTTCAATTTCTGTTTTGAAAGCGGCCACTGTTCAACCCACACTGGTGCATATGTTTTCCAATTCAGCTTGTGGGTAGGGCGCTCCTCAGCGACCGCCGCCCAAAAATCCTGTGGGGGGTCTGGGATGTCAATCGTGACTCCCCACTGGGCCATCAGGTCTCTCCCCAACAAGGGTTCCCTATAATCCAAAACAAAAGGGCGTAAACTGGCCAACTGCCCTTTTGGCCCCTTAATTTGCACCACACTCTTTGATTGTTTGGCCAATTGCATTCCCCCTATTCCTTGCACGTGTCCTGCCATGTTTTCCAAGGCCCAACGTGATGGCCAGTGCTTAGCTGGGATCACAGTCACGTCTGCGCCGGTGTGGCGGCCTGTGATGTTAATGGCCTCATCACCCACCTGTAACTCACATCCCACCTGGGGTTTCACTTCTGTGATGCTGTGCATGGGACAAGCTGTTGGTATGTTGTTTTCTTCCGGGCGTTCCCAGGTGGGTATGATATGGGCAACTGTCTGCCCTTTAGGTAGGAATGTTGGTGGGTGAGTGCAGCGTAGCCAGAGAACGAACTTTCCAGGATTGTTATCAAGTGTTCCTGGAAGAATTTCGATCTCTTTTGGGGTGTGTTTGCAGTCCCCCACAATGATGAGCTTACATTTGACCCTTGGCCAGGTACCCTGCTCACTGTTGTCAACTGACACAAAATTCCAGTCGTCGTCTTTCAGGTGCAAACCCTCTGTGAGCTGCAACCTGTAGGGGGTATACTTGGAATTAGTTGTCAAAATCAGTTGTGCCATGTCATGGTCCGTATAAGTCATTTCCAGTGTGTTCTTTTTGCTGCCACCCTGAATGGGGCAATGCAGCTTCTCCTTCTTTTTCCCTTGGCTCCCCTTCCCCTCCCCTCCTGCCTGGTCCACCCCATTTTTTTCTTCACGCAGGGCGGACCTGCGCTCTTTCACCAGTTTTTTTGTGAGGGTTTAAACCCTCTCCCTTTTTCCCCTTCCCCTCCCCCTTTTTTGTTTTTGAGGTCCTCTAATTTTTTCTTGAGGGGGCATTTGGAAACCCAGTGCCCCAAATTCCCCCACAAAAAACACTTCTGGGAGCCTTGAGCAGAAGGCTTCTTCCCGGTGTTTGGTGTTTTTCGGGAATCTTCAGCTTCCATGGCTGCAACTTGATGAGGTTTGGGCTGTGGACCTGTGGACGAGCTCATAAAAGGCACCTTTACCTGACATACCTGAAGCATGTCTGGTAAGGTTGGTTTGGGGTTTAGGGGTAAACTTAAAATCGCAGCACGACATAAATCATTTGCATTTGAAAACGCAATCTCTGTTAAAATGTGTTCCCGAGCCATTTCATTTTTGACCTGAGCTTCAATAGCTCAGGACAGTCTCTCTAAAAAATCTGTGAATGACTCCCTTTGGTCCTGTCTGATTTTCGAATATGAAATCGCAGGACCTTGTGTTTGCATGCTGAAGAATGCAGTCAGGGCTGTCTCTCTCACTACGTGGAGGCACTGGACAGGAATGACCACTTGGTCAGTGGCTTCTGCCCACTGCCCCTCCCTAGCCAGGTGGTCGAGAGTGAGAGGGATTCCCTGAGCATCAACTCTGGTGTTAACATGGTTGAGGAGCCCTGGTAAGGCCTCCTGGAGCAGCCTTTTCCAAGCTGTGACCCATAGGATGTACTCTGTTGGGTTCAGCAAGCAAGAAAACAGGTACTTTAAATCAGCAGGCACCACTTCCTCTGCAGAGAGATCTGCTCTGAGGAGCCCCTTGAAATATGGCCTATCCCGGCCATATGTTCTGTGAGCTTTGCAGATTTCTTTGATGGTGGCTCGGGGAAATGGGTGGTACTCTGCCCTGTTGTTACCACCGCGGGCATTGCGGAAGGTAACAGGGGCAAGGGTGGGAATGGAGCGGGAACCGGCAGCTGCATCTGCCCTCGTTCCCTGCTTGGCCACTTCCAGGTTTGAGGGAGCAAGGAAGCCTGTGCCCTGAGGCACTTGGTTGGTTGGCAACTGCGTCCCTGCAGGGGTCACAGTTTGCCCAGGGGGTGACGTCATCGAGGAGTGGGGGGGTGGGGGGGATCCCGGGGGACCGGGCTGCTCCGGGGCGGTCGGCAGCACGGCGGCTGCGGGGGAAGCAGCGGGCCACGCCGCGGCGGAGGCACCCCCCGCTGGCAGCACCGGGGGGGAGGGGGGGGGGGGGCGCAGCGGGCCGCGGCCACTCTGCCGCGGGGGGCGGCCACGCTGGGAGGGGGGCGGCCACGCCGGGGGGGGGGGGGTTGGGGAAAGCGACGTCACCAAGATCAGGCGAGGGAGGCGGCGGGGATGCAGCCGCAGTGGGGGGGGAGGGGTGCCGCAGTGCGCACGCGCAGGCACAGGGGGTGGGGGTGGGCAGCGCGGCGGCAGCGCACGGGGTGGCCGGCCCGGCACCGCGCGAGGCGGGGGCGGGGCCGGGGCCTTGTGGGGCGGGGCCGCGCGGGTCAGCGCAGGGGGAAGACGGGGCGGGGCCGGGCCCTACGGGGCTGGGGTCGGGGCCACGAGGCAGGCACCCGACGTCACAGGGGTAAGGCGGGGTGGGGGAGGGGGTCGGGGCGGGCCCGCACCGTGCGGGCACCACATCACCGGGGTAGGGAGGGGTGGGAGGAGCTGAGGGGGCGGGGGAGTCCCCTGCCATGCGGTCGCTGCCATCTTGGGGACCCCAAGTGGACCACATGGCTTCAGACCCAGATTCCCCCCCCCCCAGAAAACTGAACGCGGCATTTTTGAACCGGGGAAAGGGGAAGGTCTTGGGCGGACTGGCCGGGTCCGTCTGAGGAATCCCGGCCGGCCCCACGGGGCCAGTGCGGGCGGGGGGCCTGGGGTGTCCCGGAGGCTGAGCGGGCGGGACCCGTGCTGCTCCATTCAGAACGCTTTCCCGGGGACACGGGGACCGGGGAGAAGAGGGGGGGGAGGAGGGGGAGAACACGTTTCTCGGCTGGGCTCTTTCTGCATTCCCTTTTGAGATTGAATCGCTGAATTCACCTTTGTTGCTACAATAAAATAATTTGTAGCCTTTTTGTCACCCGTATGAATCAGCTGAATTAATTCCCTTTCTACAGTGCCACAGAAATCGGCGCTGCAGACTCCCTCGGGGGATACTTGGGGAAAATGCAGATGAACCCAGTGAACAAAATTTCCTAGCTCGCCGTTTGAGATTTTCAATTTGGCGTTCTTAACAACCGAAGCATAGTTATAATACAACCTTTTCTGTACAACCATTAGCTTTCCACCCATGTTTTGATACTAAGTTGCTTTTGAACCCAAACCCAGATGAAAAGCACTCCCCCGCGGACCCCGTTCACTCGAAATCACAGGAGGTTTAATCCTTTAGCTGCGCAGCTATTTTTGGAGGATATTTTCCTCCCCAATAGATCCCCCTCCCTCGGGGGAACCCTAAAACCAGTAAATATCTCCCGTTGTGCGTATACTTACCTGTTCCTGAGACCTGGGGGACGGGTGGGTCGGGTTTTTCTGCCGCAAGGAGGACTCCGGTCGGGGCCCGAAGCTCCCCTCCTTTCCCCTGAAACTTGCCTTGTTTAAAAGTCAATTTCAAAGGGGTGCGTGACGCCCAGAGACTGTTCTTCAGGCTAAATCAGCCCCAGTCCGTTCGCAGGGTCTGCCTCGTCTCCGGGAGGCCCTGCATGGGCGCCGGACGCTCTGTCACCGCGGGGCCGTGCCCCATGTGGTCCAAGCTGCTTCTGCTGGCGTGGTCTGCTCCACGTTGGGGCACCACGCTCTGTGTCTGGTTCTGTCCCGCACCGGGCAGGAGCTGACCTCCGGCTAGCTCAGGTCAACACAGCCACAGAAGGTCCCAGTTCGTTTCGGCTTCCCGGCTTAGCAGCTGGACCCAATAGTGTCGTGACAGCCAACAGCAGCAGAAGAGAAAAGGCAGGCTCTCAGCTTAGCATGTTAAAAGATGTTTATTAGCTCAAGAGCTGAGGAGCAGAGAGGCTCCGGGCGAGAGCCGAGTGGCTGAGAGGCTGAGAGGGTTTTTTTCCTCCCTCCTACCCCTTATAAGCAGGGGAGGGGTTCCAGGGAGGATACAACAAGACAACAAATCAGGGGATTCAGGGGGTAACAAGGTGTGCCCATCCCCAAGCCTCGGACCACTAATATCCAGAGCTAAAGGAATTCCCCCCAGGGGGCCTATCACCTGAAGCCCTCTCCCTGAGATTTTGCAACCTGGGAGGGCTCCTCAAAGTGATAGACAAGCTGCCCCAGAGAGGGGGGTTGGGGCAGAGGGGATGTTACAATTCAGGTGAGGAGTGGGAGGACTGACACAAAACACCTTATTATACAGACAACACAAAAGGGATACAGAATTGGGGATACAGGGAACTGAGCCATAACATAAACTTCTTATAAAAACCTAATAAAACAGTTCTGCACCACCACAGGAGGGGGAGATGTTGGAGTCCAGGGCATTCCTTTGGCTGCCCTGAAGGGTCAGCGACCTGGACAGGGGGGTCTGGGACCCTGGAACAGAGCCAAGAGTGACATTGACTTTGATCCCAGTCCATGGGAAAGGCTTCCTGTACTGCGGGATGGATTGCAAGCCACAAGAGTGTGAAAGATAGTAGTTTAGCTTATCACTGGGTGAAAAAACAGTAGGTTTGGGTTTTTAGTATGGAAGTGAATGGGAGCAAGATGGAGGATTTGGGGCATTGTCTCCTGCTTCTTCTTTCTTCTTCCCTTACTCCATTTTCTGCAGTGACAGTGGCACAAAGTAGTTTAAAGAGATTGGGTCAAAGTAGAGATGACCTTTTTAGTATAAGTGACAGGTATTGGCAAATAATGATAAATAAAGAACACGTAACAATTAGTATAAAAGATAGCAACAGCCCAGTCCGGGAGGAGTCATCAGATGCCCGAGCAGCTGCACAGACCTTTGTTGGGCACTGAGAAAATTGTAAGATAAGAAACAATAAACAAAGTGCGCAACCTTGAAAAATCAGAACCTGAAGACTCCATTTCTTTCTTGTGTTTGGCTCAGAGCTTTGCAGAAGGCAAAAATACTCTAAAACCACCTGAATCTCGGAACAAAAACCGAGAACTTAACAAACAAAGTGCATACAAGTATAAAGAATGAATAATATGAAACAATAAAACCTCTCCTTCTGAAGTGAGATGGCAAATTGAGAAAGTCCTTGCCGTGGGTGTAGCTTGGCTCTCTCTCATTCTCTCATCAGTCTCAGTCCCTCCAGTGCTGCTGGAAAATGCTGAGGTCCAGGCCCCGGTGGGCCGCAGGTACAGCCCTCAGTGCTCCCCTGGGGTTTCAGTCCAGAGCAGGTTTAAACGGTTCCAAGAAAAAGGGGGAAAAAAACAGTCCAGGGAACTTCTCTGCCCTAGCTAGCTGAAACTAACTAAAAGCAAAAAAAACCCCTGTGTCCTCCAGTCTCTCCAAGCCTCCGCCGAACACCCCATCCAGAGAAGTATGTGGAGGAGTCAGTCAGTTTTCTTAAAACAAACTCCATGCTTCTCCTTGCTCTTAGAACCAGTCTAAAAGGCACAGAACTCAATATACAGCACAAACAGAACAGACGATTGGGGATACAAGCATCATAGAGTCACCCTAGGACATTTTCTTATCCAGAAATAGCTCCAATGTTGTCCCTAACACATAGCTTTTACACTAAGGATACACGAATTAAAATAACTATTTTGTTAGGCTCAGTAATTATGATTTATAAGAAGTTTATAAAGATGCTGAAGTTTGTGCCAGCTATGTTTAGTTTATAGTTTCTTCATCCTACCCTGCATCCTAGTTCCAGCAACATGTTTTAGAGATTTATCAATAATTGCACCCAGTTTATTAGAGAAAGAGTAAGAGTTGAGGCTTTTCAACCTCTCCTTTCCTTCTTCTCTTTTAAGTCAGTTACTTCACTTTTAGAGAATGTTTAGTGTCCCCTAAATGTTAAAGATACCATCTTCCTAGTATTTCAGCTGGTAAGCTTCCTCTATACAGTTTGTAACTTTTCTAGAATAAAGGCTGAGTTTTCTGGAGGGGCTAATAAGACTGCTGACCCAGAAGTAGACTCAAGTGTAGAAAATCCTAAGTAGTGTAGAGAATGAGAAAGAATAGACCGAACCTTGAAAGAATTTTCTGATCCCCCAGCTTAGGAATTTTCACGTAAACAAATTCAGAACCCAGATGAGGTGGGGAAATATCTAGAGAAAAACTACCATGATGACTCTAAAGAGAAAAAGGTCATTGCAATAAGCTAGGCCCTAACATATACTTATCACACACTTCTAGATACTGTACGAGCAAATAGAGGCAGGGGCGCAAAAAAATAAATCAGTCACTCAAGCTACAATCAACCCCACAGATACTCAAGTTACAGCTAAACCAGACAGTAAAGCTAAGACATCAGCAGTTACTGCAGAAAGAAAAGAAAAGAAAAGAAAAGAAAAGAAAAGAAAAGAAAAGAAAAGAAAAGAAAAGAAAAGAAAAGAAAAGAAAAGAAAAGAAAAGAAAAGAAAAGAAAAGAAAAGAAGCACACATGCAGAACTGATCAACCAGTAGACAATGATCCAAGTGAAGGACCCTCAATGCCTCCTGACACCCAATCAGGAGCCAAACCAATTAACACACAATCAGAAGCCAAAGCAACTGATAATACACAGTCAGAAGCCAAACCAACTAGCACAAAATCAGGAGTCTGACCAACTAGTACAAGATCAGGAGTCACTATTGAGTCCTTTTCCCTGGAAGACCTTTGTGGCCTAAGAAAAGCTTACACTCAACAACCTGATAAATCTATAATTAGTTAGTCCGTCTTTAAGATGCTGCAAGCAAGGCTACAATACTAAACAGCACTGAAGCAAAGCATTTAAGCTCCCTGTCACATAATCCGGTTATCAACCAAGAAATAATGAGGGAGGCTCACCCTTACAGTCTCTGAGAACAGATCCTAAGAAGTGTAGCACAAATATATCTGTGTGCAGACAATCTCTATATACAGCAAACCAAGTAGAAGACCATTAAACAAGAGATTCAACACTTAAGAGAAATAGCAGTAGCAAAGATTGTCTTCTCAGATGATCTAAACACTAAAAACCCCAACTTAGTACCATGTACACCTGTGATGTGGCAAAAATTTGTACGACTTAGATCACAAGAATACTCTTCTACTTTACCAATGATGAAGCAAGATAACACGAAAAAGACTGTGCTTAATATAGCAAAGATGCTCCAAGCATATGCAGATGCTGTACATAATCCAACACATGCAAGAATCGCAGCTCTAAAAACACATATGCAAAAATTAGAAGACAAGATAGAAAAGAATCACAAAAAACTCAAAGAAAAGATAAAAGAGAGCTTTCTCCAAATCTCTGCAGTACAGGTCAGAGGTTCTAGCACCACACGCAAACATCTCCCAGATAGAAAGAGAAAGGGCATCCCACAAGCTAAGCTGTGGTCCTTCCTGCGTAATTATAGAGAAAACATAAGAAGATAGGATAGAGAATCTACTGATGCTCTGGCACAACAACTGCATAAATTGTTAGAAGGCAAAACTATAAGAAGTTCTACCAAAAAGAAAGCAGCTCCAGTTACCCAAAGAAATAAAAATAACCAGGCTTAGAGGGGCCCTGCCTCTAGCCAAGTAAAGGCTAAGGAAAACCGTGGTTTTTAGACTGTGTAGATTCGTTGGCCTGGCACATTGGAACCACAAAAATATAAAGCCTTAGTTGACACTGGTGCACAGTGCACATTACTCCCATCTAGACGTGGGGTGTCACAGTGTCCAATTCGCGCTGACCCGCGCGACCACAGGCTAGCTCAGTTTCACTGTGGCAACGTGGGATGATCGGGGCGGCGGACAAAGCGCGCCACTTCCTCTCTGTGGGAGCTTGGATCTCACCCTCAGCGACGGGCACGTTGATGACGTAAGCAACCTCGGCAACTGAATGAAAGGCGGACTCTCTCGAGCAGGATGCAACGTAGGTTTATTGCTGCACGCTGTACCGGCTGCCCAGGAGAGACCCTGAGGCCAGGCATGCGGCAGGTTTTAAGGGTGGGTGGAAACGGGGGTGGCGACAACCGGTCAGCCAGTCACAGGAATCGGGGGGTTAACCGGGGGTGTGAACCATGGAACTGGGGACCAACCACAAAATGAGGGGAGGGGGTCTCCCGGGCCCCAGCCTATCACTCGGCACCCTTCCCAGAGTTTTCTAGAAGCCAGGGAAGGGTCTCTGAGTGACAGGCAGGTGACCACGAGGAGATGGGGGGGGGGATTGACAGCGACAGGTGCAGGGAAGGGATGAATGACAGAAAACGTCTGGTTTTACAGGAGACAAAACAACCAATGCAGAAGGGAAAACCAATGCAGAACACAGGGGTATACAGTGAACTAAACCATTATAAAGATAACTTTAAAATCTTACAAAAATAACTTAATAACTTAATAAAACAATTCTCACACCACCACATCTCCCCCTTTTTTGTTTTTTCAAGAGGAGTGGGGCTGGAACGGAGGAAGGAGGTCAGTGAGGCTGCGTTGGGTACCCCAGTCCATGCTCTTCTTCATCCGGATTTCTTTCTTCCTCGTCGTCGGGGGCCCCCTCCAGCACCTCCTCCTGATCCAGCTCCTCTTCCTCTCTGCGGTCTTCCAGTGAGGCGACGAGATGGTTTATGGTGGGGGAGTGTGGGGTGGAAACTAACTTATACAACATCCTTTTTAAAAGTCCGAAAGCAAGGATAACAAGCAATAAAACAAACAAACACAGCAACCCAGTTTTATCATAGATGAAGCCCAACCGGAGATTCCCCAATTAGAAGACAGTCCGCACAGCCAGTCCTTGGTCTCCCTTTTGATGTTGGTCACTTGTTGGATGGCGGTGTAGTTGTTCGGTTGGTGGACCAGCCATCCGACGACTGGGAGACTCAGGCTGAGCGTTGCCAAGGCTCCGAGGGCTAGGTGGAACCTCCTCATAGCGGGGAATCCGGCTCGAGTTGCTGTTATGAAAAACTGAAAGACACTAAACAAATACGTTACTTAAATTTGACAACAGCAGGGTAAGGGATGGCTCCGCCCGGAGCTGATGTTCAGCTCTCCTCGTTTGATGTTTTCCTTTTCCGCCTCCACGCTGCTACGGTGACTTGCGGACTGTTGATTTTGCCAGACCCTGGGCTTTTGGGATAATAGGGCCTCACCCACTTTGCTGGAATCCATTTTGGTCCCGTGGGGGTGGACACGCAGGCGTACCCACGTCCCCACATGACCAGATCGTGTGGCCCTTCTGTCCCTCCAGACCCAGGATCTCTGACCATGACCTGCGGTCGTTCTTTGACCCCAAACAGCGAGCTCGCGCCGAAGTGTCGGACAATGGGCGGATTGAGACCTTCGTAAGAACAATTCAGGAAGTTAATGGTAAACAAAGCTCTGGCCAGCCTGACCGATGGTGACTCTGTCTTGAGGACCCTCTGCTGCTGATGTAGTACACGCTTGATGGTCCCATGGGTCCTCTCAACCATTGCTTGGCCTGTGGGGGAGTGGGGGATGCCGGTCTTGTGCTCCACCCCCCATTGCTGCAGGAAGCTACGAAGCTCCCTGGATTTATACGCCGGGCCGTTATCGGTTTTCAGTTCTCTCGGAATGCCCATGAAGGAGAAGGCGTGGATGAGGTGTTTTATGGCATCCCCGGCCTTCTCCCCTGTGTGGGCAGAGGCGAACACGGCTCCAGAAAAGGTATCCACTGACACATGTATGTATTTTTGTCGTCCGAATTGTGGGAAATGTGTGACATCTGTTTGCCACACCTCACAGCTCCGCAGCCCTCGGGGATTAACCCCTGCATGTAGAGTTGGAACAGCCTGCTGGGAGCATGATGGACACGCAGCCACGATCGCTCTGGCCTGTTCCCACGTAAGGTGGAAACGGCGAACAAGGCCAGGCGCGTTTTGGTGGAAGAGCTGGTGGCTGAGTTTCGCCTGCATAAAGATGTTTGGCAGGGGGGCCATCTCAGCGGGGGCAGCAAGGGCATCAGCCTTCCTGTTCCCCTCTGCGATGAACCCTGGCAAATCGGTGTGTGATCTCGTATGCATCACAAAATAGGGTTGCTCTCGGTGGGAGACCAATCTAACTAATTTTGAGAGCAAGTCATAAAGTGCTGTGTTGGACACCTCCTGTAAAATCGCCTGATCTGCTCTGGATACCACCCCCGCCACATAGGCAGAGTCTGCGACCAGATTAAAGGGTTCGGGAAACCGCTCAAATGCCCTAACGACAGCGGCCAACTCAGCGACTTGAGGTGATCCTTCCACCTCGGCAATATCAGCCTCCCACTGCTGAGTTTGAGGGTCCTTCCAAGTCAGAACTGACTTGTGGGACCTTCCGGACGCGTCTGTAAAAACGGTTAGAGCCTTGAGGGGCCTCCTACTGCGAACCTCTTTCAGAGATAAAACAAATTTAACTTCCGAATTGAAAATTTTGTGGGCAGGCCGATGAATAGAAATTTGCTCAGTGAAGGAATCCAGGGCGAATTGGAGTGCTTCGTTTTCCTGAAGCAAGTGTTCCAACATAGCTTTAGAAATTTGGCCCAATCTTAAACCAATTGGGATGTGAATACATTCGAAGTCACAGCCGGCCAATTCTCTGATCCGGAATCTCGCTTTCCGGATCAGCTCTGCCACCAACTCTTGTGGCCGGGTCATCCTCTTGGACCGTTGATGACTCAGGAAGACCCACTCCATGATTGAGAGTGGATCATTCCCTTCTCGGTCCTTCTTTGGGATGTTCCTCCATTGGAAGATCATCCCATGGAGGTGCGGCAACTTTCCCATGATGATAAATTTGAAAGGAAGCTCCGGGTCGAATCGGTGAGCTTGCCTCTTTGACATTGCATCCTGGACCTTTTCCAGTGCCTTCTCCGCCTCAGGGGTAAGGACCCTAGGAGAACTCAGCTCCTCTCCCCCTTTCAATAAATTGAAAAGGGGGGCTAGGTCGTTAGTGGTCAGACCCAGCCAGGGCCTTACCCAGTTCAAAGCCCCACACAGTTGATGGACATCCGCGAGGGAACTTACTTTTGTTTTAATCGCCAATTTTTGCGGCACAATGGTCCGCTTCCCGATCTCGAGCCCGAGGTATTTCCAGGGCGGCATCCGCTGAACCTTTTCTTCCTGTAGCTCAAACCCTGCAGCAACCAGTGCATCGACTGTCAGACCAAGCACATGGGAAAGCATGTCATCATTCGGGGCGCACACCAGGACATCATCCATGTAGTGGTAGATGATGGCCTGTCCCGCGGCTGCGTGGACAGGGGACAGCAAGGAGGCCACATACCACTGGCAGATAACAGGTGAGTTCTTCATCCCTTGCGGGAGAACTCGCCAGTGATAGCGTCTCCTCGGGGCTTCCCGGTTGATGGTGGGAACCGAGAAAGCAAAACGTGGGGCATCATCCGGGTGCAGAGGAATTTGAAAGAAGCAATCTTTTATATCTATAACAGCCAATTGCCAATTTTGGGGGAGCATAGTTGGGGAAGGCATCCCAGGTTGGAGAGACCCCATGTCCTCGATGACATTATTAATTTGGCGGAGGTCCTGAAGGAGCCGCCACTTGTCCTTCCCCGGCTTTTGAATCACAAAAACTGGGGAATTCCAAGGGCTGTTGGTTTCTACAATGTGGCCCTTGGCCAACTGCTCCTTCACGAGCTCCTCGAGCGCTTTTAATTTTGGTTTTGAAAGCGGCCATTGCTCCACCCAAACTGGTTCGTTCGTCAGCCAATTAAGTTTTTTGGTGGGACGCTCGTCAATGGACGCTACGGAAATTTCCACTGAGGGGTCGGGTATGTCAATTTTGACCCCCCACTGTGACATGAGGTCTCTGCCAAGCAGAGGCTCCTTATAATCTAAAACAAAAGGATGGATGTTAGCCAATTGTCCTTTTGGCCCCTTAATTTGCACTATGCTCCTGGATTGTCTCGCCAATTGCAACCCTCCGACACCTTGAACGTGTCCGGCCACATCCTGCAGAGCCCAATGTGACGGCCAATCCTGGGCTGGCACAACAGTCACATCTGCCCCCGTGTCTAAAAGGCCTCTGATGTTTAATGTTTCCCCACCCACCCTAAACTTGCAGTCCACCCGGGGCCTTTCTTCAGTGATGGCTTGCACAGGGCAAGCCACTGGGGTGTTGTTCGGTCCCCGGGTAGGGATGATTTGTGCGATCACCTGTCCTTTTGGTATGAATGTGGGTGGATGGGTGCAGCGCAGCCAGAGGACGAGATCTCTGGGGTCGTTGACGAGAACCCCTGGAAGAATCTCGACCTCTTGCGGGGTGTACTTACAGTCCCCGATGATGACAAGCTCCTTTCCTTGGACTGGCCAGGCTCCTTGTTCTTTGGTGTTTATGGAAAGGAAGATCCAATCCGCCGTCTTCAGATGGAGCGCTTCGGTGAGCTGCAGCCGATAAGGTTCGTGTCTAGATGATGTTACTAGAATTGGCTTTGAAAGGTCATGGTCAATATTGTATGGCAAGTTCGGTGTGTCACGTCCGGTATTATTGTCTGTCTCAGTGAAAGGCAGCGTATCATTGGCGCTAGATGTTTCTTCCCCCTCCCCCGCTGCTCGGTCCGCCCTATTTCTATCTTCGCGCCGGGCGGACCTGCGCTCCCCCCTTAGTTTAACTGTCGGGAGCTATCTCCCGACCCTCCCCTGTTCCCACTCCCCCCCCCTTCCCCCCTTTTCTTTTTCAAAGCTTCAACGGCATCCCGCAGTGGGCAGGTGTTCGCCCAGTGCCCGGGCTCCCGGCAGATTAGACACCGGTTCTTCTGGGGCACATACGGTCCGCGTGTCGGTCCTTGGGTGCCAGACACTGCTGAAACTCTCGGTGTTATTGATTTCCCTTCCCGGTCGTTTCCCTGCATGTAGGGGACCTTTAGCTGACACACCCTGAGCATATCTGGAAGGGTCGGAGGGGGATCCAGAGGGAGACTCAAAATTGCACTCCGGCACATGCGATTTGCATTTGCAAACACCATCTCCCTCAAGATCCCATCCCTTACCGCCACTTCCGTTACTTGCACCTCGATCGCGCGGGTGAGTCGCTCGACGAACTTGGTGAAACTTTCCTTGGTCCCCTGCATGATCTTGTAATAAGGTGCAACCGGGCCGTCTGGCACCATTCCAAAAAACGCGGAGACCGCATGCTCCCTGGCAATCTGGAGGGCTTTGATGGGGATATCTGAGGTTTGGTCTGGTGGGTCGGCCCATCTCCCCTCACCCATAAGGTGTTCTAAAGTGAGGGGGTTCCCGTTGTCGTCCACCGCAGTCTCCGGGTCTTGGAAGAGACTGGGCAAGGCCTCCCTGAGTTGCTGCCTCCATGCCGCTACCCACAGTTTGAACTCTGTTGAGTCAAGCAGGCAGGAGAACAGCTGCTTCAGGTCCGCAGGAATAACAACAGCGGCATCGAGATCTGAACGGAGCAAACCCCTGAAATAGGGGCTGTCCCGCCCATAATCTCGATGGGCCTTGCACAGATCCCGGATGGTGGACTGGGGGAAAGGGTGATGGATCGCTCGGACCCGCTGCCCTCCTCGGGAGCCCTTATAAACGACTGGGGATACCGAAGGAACAGGGGAAGGCTGATGCATCCCTGCAGGCTCAGGCCCTGGCCCCGCCCCCTCCGGGCCCAGACCGTGGGAACCGGAAGGGGGAGCGTGGGAACCAGCAGGGGGAGCGTGGGAACCGGAAGCTCAGGAGGCAGGTCTTCCGGCAGGGGGCGTGGTTTGGGAACCTGATGATGTAAAGTGGGTGTTCCCATGAGGGGAGTAACTGGGAGGAGCTGAGGGTGGAGTTTTCGGTGAGGGAGGAGGCATGGGAGGAGCCCTTTTATGAAGGGGAGGAGTATAGGAAAGGAAGGGGTTGGAAGAGTTTGGGGTGGGAAGAAAAGGATTTAGAGAAGAGGAAGAGGGGGATGGGGAGAACCGTGCCATGCGGTCTCCTCCATCTTGGGGATAAGGGGTAGGGGAGCCATTTTGTGGTTGGGGAGTCTCAGCTAGATTAAATCTAACACGAGGTTTATTAACTGGGGAAGATGGGGAAGGGTGGAATTCTTGAGCAGCCCGGCCAGGGCTGCCCAAGAAGCCCCGAGCAGTCTGGCTAGGACTGCCCGGGCGGGGGGGTCGAGAATTCCTGGGGGAGCCTGAGCCAGCAGGTTGGGGTCCTGCTGCTCCCTTCAGAATTCCCTTCTGGGGACAAGGGGAAGGGGAACGGGGACAGGGAGAACAGGGGGAGGTTTGCCTAAAACTGGGCTTTTTCTGCACTCCCTTGGTGGTAGTTGAAGCAGCTGCTGAGAGCTGCACAGCCAGATTAAAGAATTTTGTGGCTTGCTTGTCCCCTTGGAGCGCCAGATCATGGATTTTGTTTTGTACAACCGTCCAAAACTTGGGGCTGTACACTTGCTCCGGGGACACACGAGGAAAGTGAAGGAAAAGCCACCTCACAAACCCCTTGAGCTCGCCCCTCGAAACCTTTAACTGGGCGAGCTCCACAACCGACTTAAAACTATGATACACAACTTTTTGGGCAGCGGAGAGTTTTGCGCCCATCTCTCCGAAACCGAAACCAAAATCAGGGGATCGGGGACACCTCAACCCGAACAAATCCCCCTTGCCTGCTGCCCACCCGATGACACCCAGACAAAAGCAAACTTAACAGAAAACGAACGCGGAGGTCACTCCCCTAAAACCGGGCAAAACCTGAAACCCAAACCCGGGGGGTCCGCACCGAAAAATAAAATCACAGTGTCTAAAACCCCTGTGGACACTTCCACCCAAAAGACAACTGCCCGAAACTTAAAGTTTACAAAACGAAAAAGAACAAAAGAGCACCCCGAGGAGAGTAACCCGCAGGGGGATGAGGCTAACCACCACCCCCCCGAGCTGCGCAGCCTGAGATCCCCCCCACTCCTGGAGGATCCCTCCCGAAATTAGGGTCTCCACACCGGGAGCACCCTCCGAAAGTAAGCCCCCTCACGAAGAAGGCTTACCCCCTCCTGGGATGCGATGAAGCCTGGGGTCTCGAGATCAGCTGCCTGAAGAGGACCTGCTGGGCGCTTCAGGCTGTCCTCTTCGTCCCTTGGGAGCGTGATCTTACGAAGCCGCTCGACCAAGGGTAGCGGGGCGTCCAAAGACTTTTCTTCAGGCTCTTGCAGCCTCAGTCCGTGCCGCGGGGTCCGCCTCGTGTCCTGAGGGTGGGGGCCCCGAGCTGGGCACCAAACCGCTGTCATGGTGCTGTTCCTCGCGCTGATGAGCGCGGCCACGGGCTAGCTCAGTCTCGTGCACCGTGGCAACGTATGAGGTTGGGGTGGCAAGCCAGGCGAGCCACCTCCTCCCTGTGGGGTCTTGGTTCCCCTCTCAGCGACGGTCAGCAGATGGCAAATGCAACCCACGGCAGCTAATCAAAAGGCGGACTCCTCTGGGCTCAGTTAAACAGGATTTTATTCAGGGGGAGAGGAAGCACGGGGCTCAGCACTCTCTGACCCACCGCCCAGAAGAGACCCTGAGGCCAGGCATGCGGCAGGTTTTAAGGGTGGGTGGAAACGGGGGTGGCGACAACCGGTCAGCCAGTCACAGGAATCGGGGAGTTAACTGGGGGTGTGAACCATGGAACTGGGGACCAACCACAAAATGAGGGGAGGGGGTCTCCCGGGCCCCAGCCTATCACTCGGCACCCCTCCCGGAGTTTTCTAGAAGCCAGGGAAGGGTCTCTGAGTGACAGGCAGGCGACCACGAGGAGGGGGGGGGATTGACAGCGACAGGTGCAGGGAAGGGATGAATGACAGAAAACGTCTGGTTCTACAATAGACAAAACAACCAATGCAGAAGGGAAAACCAATGCAGAACACAGGGGTATACAGTGAACTAAACCATTATAAAGATAACTTTAAAATCTTACAAAAATAACTTAATAACTTAATAAAACAATTCTCACACCACCACAATATTGTATATTTTTTATATAAATATATGTATGTGTAGTGTATATGTGTGTAGAGCTAAAATATATATATTAGTTTTAGTAAGTTAACGACATGGGGATAAGGGGGGAATGTCCTAGGGTAACTTTATGATGCTTGTATCCCCAATCGTCTGTTCTGCTTGTGCTGTATATTAAGTTCTGTGCCTTTAAGACTGGTTCTAAGAGCAAAGAGAAACACAGTGGACGAGGACTAATAAAAGACTAAGAGAGCTGAGCTACATCCACGGCAAGAACTTTCTCAATTTACCATCTCACTCCAAAACAAAAAGTTTTGTTTCATATTATTAATTCTTTATACTTGTATGCACTTTGTTTGTTAAGTAAAATAGTTTTTTCACTTTTCTCTGAAGAAGTTTTTTACCAGACCGGTTGGGGGAAGGGGCCGTTTAAGTTTACTCCCCAGAGAGGCCCCATTCAGGGGTTTTCTCCCAAATTTGCCCTAAACCAAGACACTAGTTTTTGGTGCAGAAAACATCTGGGCTTTTTGGTAAAAACATCCATCCAGATAGAGTCAAGAGTGTGGCCAGGACCCAAGCGCTAAACTGGAGTGATGTCCCTTAATACATTTTTAAAACAAAATTCTTAACAATAATCATGAGATGCTAAAGCAACTGGAAAACAAAAGAAAGGATCTTGAAGTGACACGTGCCTTTTGGATGATTAGAAAAGATGTTAAAGCATATAAGAAGTTAAGCATAACATATTTTAACAAAACTTAGGATAATATAAAACCTACATTAAATAAAACTTTAAATTAATAAGATACAAATCTATTATCACTTAATCTTTTGTGCTGGCTTGAAGGCAAAACACGCGAGAGACTCCAAGTCAGAAAAAACAATTTAATAGGAGAGAAAAGAAAGGTAAATGTGGTGGTGCAAGAGTTGTTTTATTAAGTTATTAAGTTATTTTTGTAAGATTTATAAGAAGTTATTTTTGTAATGGTTCATTCCACTGTCCCCCCCCCCCCCATGTTCTGTAATGGTTCCCCCCTATGAGTTAGTTATTGTCCTAGGGTAACTTTATGATGCTTGTATCCCCAATCGTCTGTTCTGTTTGTGCTGTATATTGAGTCCTGTGCCTTTAAGACTGGTTCTAAGAGCAAGGAGAAGCGCGGAGTGTGTTTTGAGAAAACTGCCTGACTCCTACACATTCTGCTGCGGACAGCGTGTTCAGCAGAGGCTTGGAGAGACTGCAGGACAGAGATCTTGTTTTGCTTTTAGTTAGTTTCAGCTAGCTAGGGCAGAGAAGTTCCCTGGACTGTTTTTTTCCTTTTTCTTGGAACTGTTTAAACCTGCTCTGGACTAAAAACCCAGGGGAGCACTGGGGGCTGCACCTGCGGCCCACCGGGGCCTGGACCTCGGCATTTTCCAGCAGCGCCGGAGAGACTGGGACTGAGGAGAGGCACTGAGAGAGAGAGCCCAGCTACACCCACGGCAAGAACTTTCTCAATTTGCCATCTCACTTCAGAAGGAGAGGTTTTATTGTTTCATATTATTCATTCTTTATACTTGTATGCACTTCATTTGTTTAGTAAAATAGTTTTTTCCACTTTTCTCCAAAGAGGTTTTTTTTTTGGTTTTTTTTTTTTACCGGACCGGTTGGAGGGAGGGGCCACTTGGGTTTGCTTCCTTAGAGGGATCCTATACAGGGGTTTTCTCCCAAATTTGTCCCAAACCAGGACATACTTCTGACTGGCGCCCACTGCGGGGCACGAGAGAGTGGAAAAAACTTGTATTGATTATTATTAACTGCATTTTTTTGTTTGTCCTTTAGGTAGGGATTAAACAGTCAGTGGCCATGTTGCTTCTTGAATTCCTAATGTCTCTTAAAATGGAGTCTTTTCTGCATTTCTGTTCCCTAAGCTTTTTTGAGGTCTTAATACCTTTCTGGTCCCTAAGTTTGTTTTCTTACCCAGAAATAGCTCCAATATTGTCCCTAACATACAGCTTTTACATTAGGGATGCACAAATTAAAATAGTTATTTTGCTGGGTTCAGTGATTATAGTTTACAAAAAGCTTATAAAGATACTAGAGTTTGTTCTGGGTATGTTCAGTTTATAGTTTTTTCGTCCTACCCTGCGTCCTAGTTCCAGCAGCATGTTTTGGGGATTTATCAACAATTGCACCCAGTTTGTTAGAGGAGGAGTAGGGGATGAGGCTCTTCAGCCTCTTCTTTCCTTCTTCTCTTTTGAGTCAGTTACATCACTTTTGGAGAATGTTCAGGGTCTCCTGAACGTTAAAGACACCACCTTCCTGGTATTTCACCTGGTGACTTTCCTCTATATAGTTTATAGCTTTTCTAGAATAAGTCACACACTGCTAAACACTGTAGAGCAGCAGATAGAGGCAAGGGAGCAGGGAGATAAATCAGTCACTCAGGCTGCAGCCAATCCCACAGCTATTCAGGCTGCAGCTAAACCAGACAGTGAGGCTAAGACACCAGCAGTTGCTGCAGTAAAGGAGGGAAAGAAGCACACAGACAAAACCGATCGACCAGTAAACAATGATTCAGGTGAAGGATCCTCAATGCCTCCTGACACCCAGTCAGGAGTCAAACCAACTGACACACAATCAGAAGCTGAAGCGACTAATGATACACAGTCAGAAACCGAACCAACTGATAGAAAATCAGAAGCCCAACCAGCTGCTACAAGATCAGGAGCCCAACCAACTGCTACAACATCAGGAGCCCGACCAACTGCTGCAAGAGCAGGAGATACTATTGAGTCCTTTTCCCTGAAGGACCTTCGTGGCCTAAGAAAAGATTATACTCGACGACCTGATGAATCTGTAATTAGTTGGTTAGTCCGTCTCTGGGATGCTGCAGGCGAGGCTACAATACTAGATGGCCCTGAAGCGAGACATCTTGGGTCCCTATCACATGATCCAGTTATTAACCAAGAAATGATGAGGGAGGCTAGTCCTTGCAGTCTCGGGGAACGGGTCCTGGGAAGTGTGGCACAAAGATATCTGTGTGCCGACGATCTCTATATGCAGCAAACCCAGTGGAAAACCATTGAACAAGGGATCCAGCGCTTAAAGGAAATAGCAGTGGCAGAGATTGTCTTTTCAGATGACATAAACACTAAGAACCCCGACTTGGTACCATGTACACCTGTGATGTGGCGAAAACTTGTATGACTTGGGCCACAAGAATACTCCTCTGCTTTAGCAATAATGAAGCGGGATGAGACAGAGGAGACCGTGCTTGATATGGCAAAAAAGCTCCGAACATATGCAGATGCCGTGCATAGTCCAACACATGCAAGAATTGCAGCTCTGGAAACGCGTATGAGGAAATTAGAAAACAAGATAGAGAATCACAAAAAACTCAAGCAGGACATTCTCCAGATCTCTGCAGTACAAGTTAGGGGCTCTGGCACCACACGCAAACGTTCCCTAGATAGAGAGGGAAAAGGCATCCCACGGGCTAAGCTGTGGTCCTTCCTGCGTAATTGTGGAGAAAACATGAAAAGATAAGATGGAGAATCTACTGATGCTATGACGCAACGGCTGCATGAATTGTTAGATGGCAAGACTGTGAGAGGAAATTCTAGCAAAAAGGAAGCAGCTCCAGTTACCCAGAAAAATAAGGATAATCAGGCTTAGAGGAGCCCTGCCTCTAGCCAAGTAGAAGCTAGGGAAAACCGTGTTTTTTGGACTGTGTGGATTCGTTAGCGTGGCACTTCAGAACCACAAAAATATGAGGCCTTAGTTGACACTAGTGCACAGTGCACATTACTCCCATCAAGACATGTGAGGGAAGAATCTGTTTCCATTGCTGGGGTGACAGGGAGTTCACAAGATTTTACTTTAGTAGAAGCTGATGTGAGCCTGACTAGAAATAAGTGGAAGAAACACCCTATTGTGACTGGCCCAGAAGCTCCATGCATTTTAGGCATAGACTTCCTCCGAAATGGGTATTTCAAAGACCCAAAGGGATTTAAGTGGGCATTCGAGATAGCAGCTGTAGAGACAGAGGGTGTTAAGCAGTTGAATACCTTGCCTGGACTATCAGAGAACCCATCTGCTGTAGGTCTTCTGAAGGTGGAAGAGCAACAAGTGCCAATTGCCACTTCAATAGTGCATCGCCGACAGTACAGAACAACTCGAGATGCTGTGATCCCCATCCACAAGATGATCCGTGAGCTAGAGAGCCAAGGAGTAGTCAGCAAAACCCACTCACCCTTCAACAGCCCCATCTAGCCTGTGCGCAAGTCTGACAGAGAATGGAGATTGACTGTGGACTATCGTGCCTTAAACGAAGTGACTCCACCGTTGAGCGCTGCTGTGCCGGACATGCTGGAACTCCAGTACGAGCTGGAGTCCAAGGCAGCAAAGTAGTACGCCACAATTGACATTGCTAATGCATTTTTCTCCATTCCTCTAGCTGCAAAATGCAGGCCTCAGTTTGCTTTCACCTAAAAGAGCGTGCAGTACACCTAGAACCGACTGCCCCAGGGGTAAAAACACAGCCCCACCATCTGCCATGGACTGATCCAGGCTGCACTGGAAAAAGGTGAGGCTCCAGAACATCTACAGTACATCGATGACATCATTATGTAGGGAAACACAGCAATAGAAGTGTTTGAGAAGGGAGAGAAGATCATCCAGATTCTCCTGAAGGCTAGCTTTGCTATCAAGAAGAGCAAAATTAAGGAACCTGCTCGAGAGATCCAGTTTCTAGGAGTAAAGTGGCACGATGGAAGGCGTCAGATTCCCACTGAAGTCATCAACAAGATCACAGCAATGTGTCCACCAACCAACAAAAGGGAAACACAAGCTTTCCTAAGCGCCATAAGTTTCTGGAAGATGCACATTCCTGAGTACAGCCAGATTGTGAGCCCTCTCTACCTGGTCACCCGCAAGAAGAACGATTTCCACTAGAGCCCTGAACAGCAACAAGCCTTTGCCCAGATCAAGCAGGAGATCGCTCATGCAGTAGCCCTTAGCCCAGTGAAGACGGGACCAGATGTGAAGAACGTGCTCTACTCAGCAGCCAGGAACAATAGCCTGTCCTGGAGCCTTTGGCAGAAGGTGCCTGGGGAGACTCAGGGCCGACCACTGGGATTCTAGAGCCGAAGCTACAGAAGGTCCGAAGCCAACTACACTCCAACAGAAAAAGAAATCTTAGCTGCCTATGAAAGAGTTCAAGCCACCTCAGAAGTAGTAGGCACTAAAACACAACTCCTGCTGGCACCCCAACTACCAGTGCTGAGATGGATGTTCAAAGCAGAAGTTCCCTCTACCCACCATGCCACCAATGCCACATAGAGCAAATAGATTGCCCTCATCACTCAGCGCGCCCGCATTAGAAACCCAAATCGCCCTGGGATTTTAGAAATAATTACAAACTAGCCAGAAAGTAAAAACTTTAATCTCATGAATGAAAAAGAGCAAGAACAAGTGACACGTGCCGAAGAAGCTCCACCATACAACCAACTGCCAGCAGAAGAAACACGCTATGCGCTTTTCACTGACGGTTCCTGCCGCGTCGTAGGAATGAACCGGAAGTAGAAAGCAGCCATATAGAGTCCGACACGAGAGGTTGCACAAGCCACTGAAGGAGAAGGTGGGTCAAGCCAACTCGCTGAGCTCAAAGCTGTTCAACTGGCCCTAGACATTGCTGAAAGAGAGAAGTAGCCAAAGCTCTACCTCTACACTGATTCGTAAATAGTAGCCAATGCTCTGTGGGGATGGCTGGAGAAGTGGAAAAAGGCCAACTGGCAGCGTAGGGGAAAACCAATCTGAGCTGCAGATGAGTAGAAAGACATTGCCACTCGGGTAGAGAAGCTACCTGTCAAAGTCCGTCATGTAGATGCCCATGTCCCCAAGAGTCAAGCTAATAAAGACCACCGAAACAACGAGCAAGTAGATCAAACTGCAAAGATAGAAGTATCAAAGATAGACTTAGACTAGCAACACAAAGGAGAGTTGTTTCTAGCTCGATAGGCCCATGATGCCTCAAGCCATCAGGGCAGAGATGCCACCTATAAGTGAGCACGAGACCGAGGGGTGAATCTAACCATAGACAGTATTTCTCAGGTTATCAGTGACTGTGAGACGTGTGCTGCCATCAAGCAGGCCAAGCAGGTAAAGCCCCTGTGGTATGGCGGGCGATGGTCCAAGTATAAGTACGGGGAAGCCTGGCAGATTGACTACATCACCCTTCCCCAAACCCGCCAAGGCAAGCGCTACGTGCTCACAATAGTAGAAGCCACCACAGGATGGCTGGAGACCTACCCTGTGCCTCACGCTACGGCCCGTAACACCTTTCTAGGCCTTGAAAAACAAGTTCTTTAGAGGCATGGTACCCCTAAGAGAATTGAGTCAGACAATGGAACTCATTTCAAGAACAGCCTCATCAACAACTGGGCTAGGAAACATAGCATTAAGTAAGTGTACCATATCCCCTATCATGCACCAGCTTCAGAGAAAGTAGAAAGATACAATAAACTGCTAAAAACCACCCTGAAAGCACTAGGTGGGGGATCATTCAAAAACTGAGAGCAGCATCTAGCAAAGGCCACCTAGTTAATTAACACCCGAGGTTCCACCAACAGAGCAGGCCCTGCCCAATCTGAGTCCCTACATACAGTAGATGGAGAAAAAGTCCCAGTAGTACATGTAAGAGGTTTATTAAGGAAGACAGTTTAGATCAATTCTGCTTCAAGTACAGAAGATCCCATCCGTAAGATTGTCTTTGCTCAAAGGCCAGGCTGCACATAGTAGGTAATGCAGAAAGATAGAACCACACGATGTGTACCCCAGGGAGATTTGATTGTTGGGTGAGAACTGTATGTAATTATCGCTGTGTGCTGAATAGTACTGCCACTGTATGTAGCTGTATATTGCATATTGTTTTTTATATAGATGTATGTGTATGTAGAACTGGAGTATATATTAGTTTTAGTAAATTGACAATATGGGGATAAGGAGTGGAATGTCCTAGGGTAACTTTATGATGCTTGTATCCGCAATCGTCTGTTCTGTTTGTGCTGTATATTGAGTCCTGTGCCTTTAAGACTGGTTCTAAGAGCAAGGAGAAGCGCGGAGTTTGTTTTGAGAAAACTGCCTGACTCCTCCACATTCTGCTGCGGACAGCGTTTTCAGCGGAGGCTTAGAGAGACTGCAGGACAGAGATTTTTTTTTTTGCTTTTAGTTAGTTTCAGCTAGCTAGGGCAGAGAAGTTCCCTGGACTGTTTTTTTTCCTTTTTCTTGGAACTGTTTAAACCTGCTCTAGACTGAAAACCCAGGGGAGCACTGGGGGCTGCACCTGCGGCCCACCGGGGCCTGGACCTCGGCATTTTCCAGCAGCGCCGGAGAGACTGGGACTGAGGAGAGACTGAGAGAGAGAGCCGAGCTACACCCACGGCAAGGACTTTCTCAATTTGCCATCTCACTTCAGAAGGAGAGGTTTTATTGTTTCATATTATTCATTCTTTATACTTGTATGCACTTCATTTGTTTAGTAAAATAGTTTTTTCCACTTTTCTCCAAAGAGGTTTTTTTTTACCAGACCGGTTGGAAGGAGGCACCACTTGGGTTTGCTTCCTTAGAGGGATCCTATACAGGGGTTTTCTCCCAAATTTGTCCCAAACCAGGACACCCCTGAGGCACGAAAAGTGCTGGAGGAGGTTCAGCAAGCTGTTTCAGCTTGCCAGGTGTACCACATTGAACCTTCCATTGATGTCATTCTGTTCATTACCACTCCTGATTTACATCCTACAGATATCATCAGCCAATGGAATGATGATTGGACTGATCCTCTGCACATCTTGGAATGGGTCTTCCTGCCTCATCAGCCGCATAAGACGGTGACGGCGCTGTTTGAATTGATTGTGCGCTTGATAATCAAGTGCCAGCAACGCTGTTTGCAATTGATGGGTGCAGATCCCTCAAAGATCATACTCCCGGTTCAGAGGGAGGAATTTGATTGGAGCTATATGAACAATGTTTTGTTGCAAAGTGCTCTCGAGGGTTTTTCAGGGCAGATCACTTATCATCTGCCTAGCCACAAGCTATTGCAAGTGGCCAAAAATACTCAATTTTCTCTACGACCCAAAAATAGCCAAGAGCCAGTGCAAGGACCCACCGTCTTCACTGACGGTTCGGGCAAAACAGGAAAAGCCATTGTTACCTGGCAGGATGGATCTGAGTGGCAGGTTTTGGAAAGCCATGAGGATGGGTCAGCCCAACTGGTTGAACTAAGGGCTGCTGTCATGGCATTTGAGAAATTTTCCCAGGAACCTTTCAATTTGATCACAGACTCTGCCTATGTTGCCGACATCGCACAGCGATTGAGTTGTTCAGTTTTGAAGGAGGTCAGTAACCCTGCCTTGTTTGATTTACTGAAGGCCCTGTGGTGTGCAATTCAGGCCAGAGTTCATCCATACCACGTTCTGCATGTACGGAGTCACACTAACTTGCCAGGTTATGTAGCGGAAGGTAACGCAAGGGCTGACAAGTTGGCTAACCCAGCATGGGTAGCCCCTCAGCCTGACGTGCTTGCGCAGGCCAAGGCATCTCATGGGTTTTTCCACCAAAATTCGCATACGCTGCAGAAGCAGTTCCAACTGACGGCCACTGAGGCTCGTGAAATTGTCGAGTCGTGTGATGACTGTCACGCCCTTGGTGCGCCATTGCTGGCAGGGGTTAACCCCAGGGGCCTTAAAGCCTTGGAGCTTTGGCAGACCGATGTCACCCAGGTCACCGGGTTTGGCTGGCTCAAGTGTGTGCATGTCATGGTGGACACGTTCTCCTCTGCGATGTGGGCTTCTGCTCACACAGGAGAGAAAGCCCGTGATGTCATTGCCCACTGGAGGCAGGCCTTTGCCATTCTTGGCATACCTTCTGCTGTAAAAAGCAACAATGGTCCTGCTTATGCCTCACAGCAGGTACGGCAGTTCCTACAGTCATGGGGTGTGTCACATAACTTTGGCATCCCTCATTCTCCGATGGGACAGGCAATTGTAGAACGCAATCACGGTACACTCAAGCGTGTTCTTCAAAAACAAAAACGGGGAAAGCAGGGTGAAACCCCACACAGTTGGTTGGCAAAGGCTTTGTACACCATCACTCACCTTACGGTGTCACAGAACTCAAATAATCCTGTCATTTTGAACCATCATCTCTCGTTGCAGGCTTCGGACGGTGAGCAACAGCCTCGAGCGAAGGTACGGATCTGAAATTTAGTCACCAAGCAATGGGAAGGACCCTATGACCTTATTGCTATGGGGCGTGGGTATGCGTGTGTGTCCACAGACACTGGGACACGCTGGCTACCTTCAAAGTGTGTCCGTCCTGACCTGCGACCACAGAGGCAGAATTCAGCCAACAGGCAATGTGGAAACCGTGATCAACTTGAAAGTTGCCAAGTGGATGAATCCTCGAGTGATCACTCTGATGATTCCTCCACAGACAGTGATTGAATTTGTATATATTCCCTTTGTAAATTTGTTCATTTTTCTTTTTCTGTTTTTCTTTTTTTGTAAAGTTAAAAGGGCAAGATTCACCTTGGTTTTTCTGAGTTTTTTAAAGCCTTTTGATTATTCATAAGATGGAGTCAGACTTTTTAGCTTCTGTACAATATTAGTAGCAGTTTTTGCCTTTTCTCACACATGTAACATAAACAAATCCTTTGTTTTTCATTCTCTGTCCTTTGTTTGCATATTTCTAACCTGAAAACAATTGTAACTGACAGTTGGTCTGGCCATTCGGCTGGGAGGTGATAACTCCAGAAGCCAATCCACAGCCAGACCCACAAATGTATAAAAAGTAAGAAATAAACAGGCAGAGGGGCTCTCGGCCTTAGCTCAGCCTTGGGTTCTCTCGGAGGAACATCTCTGCACTGCAAATCTCTCTTCTCCGTGTGGTTGCTTTGCGTGTCACGATCACAATACAGTGTTGGAGTCCAGGGCATTTCTTTGGCTGCCCGGGAGGGTCAGAGACCTGGACAGGGGGTCTGGGACCCTGGCCCAGAGCCCAGAGGGACATTGGTTTAGATCTCAGTCCATAGGAAAGGCTTCCTGCACTGCGGGAGGGGTTGCAAGCCACAAGAGTGTGAAAGATAGTAGTTTAGCTTATGACAGGGTGAGAAAACGGTAGGTTTAGGTTTTCAGTATGGAAGTGAATGGGAGCAAGATGGAGGATTTGGGGCATTGTCTCCTGCTTTCTTTCTTCTTCCCTCACTCCATTTTCTGCAGTGACAGTGGCACAAAATAGTTTAAAGAGATTGGGTCAAAGTAGGGATGACGTTTTTAGTATAAGTGATAGGTATTGGCAAATAATGATAAATAAAGAACATGTAGCAATTAGTATAAAAGATTGCGACAGCCCAGTCCGGGAGGAGTTGAGGAGTCATCAGATGCCCGAGCAGCTGCACAGACCTTTGTTGGGCACTGAGAAAATTGTAAGGTAAGAAACAATAAACAAAGCGCACAACCTTGAAAAATCAGAACCTGAAGACTCCGTCTCTTTTTTTACGTCTGGCTCAGAGCTTTGCAGAAGGCAAAAAGACTCTAAAACCACCTGAATCGTGGAATAAAAATCTGAGACACCTGGGGGATGGCATCATCCACTGTAGGTACGTTAGGTCCAGTCCCCCCTGCTGCTTGTGGATGTTCGTCCTCCCACAGCTGCCAAGCTTTCTGCAGAATCATTGGTTTCTCTGATGACCCAAATAAAATCCCCAGGAGAAAATCCCAATCCTTCCATATATAATCCACATTTCCCAAATATTCTTCTATCTTCTCCCCTACCCCTATGGGATCATCCAAATATGGGGGTAATTCTTTTTTCAACCCCCTTATATCCTGGGTAGTAAGTGGTACAATTACAAACCCAAAGCCTCCCCCCTGACCTCCCAAAGGAATTTGGCGGAGTGGCATCTGATGTACCCCTGTCTCTTGGGTCCGGGGGGCTTCTGATGTGCTCATTTGATTTCCTCTTCTAGTTCTAGGTGGTGGTATGATAGGCTGCTCCCTTCCCCCTACCCCATTATTATTCTCAGGTGGGGCTGTAGGAACAACATTCCCCTGATCCCTTTGCTCTGGGACTTGAGGATACAGGGGACCTGCAGCTGGTCCTGGTTCAGCTGGCAACACTGGAGGACAAGACGGGGGAAGGTACTGAAGAACATCCCAATTCTCACCAGTTCTCCCTTCCTCCCTTTTTTCCTCTTCTCCCTTTTTCTTTAACACATAGATTTCATTTGTTGCTTGTCTAAACCATAGCAATCCACATTCCCTTTCAATCCATCCTTTCCAATTCTCCTCTAAATACTTCAACAAAATTCTACACAAACAAATCCTATCTGTTCCATAAGGTGGCCAAATAAGCCCCTTTGGAAACTTATACTCCGGCCACACAAAATAACAATATTTTACCATCATTTCCACAGTTACCTCTGGGTGAATGCATATTCTGTCCCAAGACCTCAGCATTCTCCCCAAGAGACGCTCTGGGGGTATTATGGGATCGTCATCCCTTTTGCCAGGGCCCCTTCCCGGCTTTACCCTAGCAACCCTCCATGGGTGCTGTGTTTCACTTGTGCTACCCTCCATGGGTGCCCTCCCAGGTTTGCTCCCCGAAGATCCCATTTTACTCACCGGTGAGATTTTCAGTGGTCCTTCCCTGCAGACGCTTCACAGACCCCTCTGGTCCGCCACTCGTCTGTCTCCTGGACAGTCTCAGGAACCCAATCGATCGCCTGGTGCCGGCCGCCACCAAGGGGAGCTGATCACCGAAACTGGGTGAGGCGCACCTTCAGCTCCGCTCGCTGTCCGCTGCCCCGGACAGTGGAAATATCCCGGACAAGAGCCCCCAAATTGTTAGGAAAATTAATCCACGAAAACCAGAGGTTTATGTCCACAAAGGAGACAGAGGAGTCCTTTTACTTTATTCAAATAAAGGGAGAGGCCATGAGGCATTTTCCCTGGGGTCTCTCAGTTTTTCAGAGGATGCAGCCTCCTTTTTATCCTAATTTCCTGGCTGCATTTCCCTCTCTCTTTCCCCATTGGCTGAGGTACTTGAGAGGTACAGACTTCCTGAAATGCCTAA
This sequence comes from Hirundo rustica, assembly GCF_015227805.2. NCBI lineage: Eukaryota > Metazoa > Chordata > Aves > Passeriformes > Hirundinidae > Hirundo > Hirundo rustica. The sequence goes on along the minus strand of NC_053487.1, from coordinate 26,276,866 downwards.
GACCTAAGATTCCCCTTTCAATGTATAACCCCCCTCTAATTTTTAATTTTTATGGGATTTATGGGTTTTCCCCATTGTTGCTTTTACCTTTGAATATTCAATTTCATTTACAAACAAACCTATGGTTTGTTTGTAAAGGCAAGTATCTTCTTTTCCTTTCATCAATTAGCAGAATCCTTCCCATTGTTTCTCTTATCTCTCAGTGCTAGTTTTATCTACTAGCAGACCCAGGGCTTGTTTGTAAAGACAAATCTCATTCCTCTCACTTCTTTTTGGTGGTCTTGTCTTACGTTTGGACGTGTCTCACTCTTCGTCATAAAGTTTCTTTGGGATGCAGTCCTTTTAGAAGAATATTTATATTGGTTCCGGTAAAGATCAGACGAATATTCATATTGGTTCCTGTAACATCTCCTGAAATACACATCTCCTAGAGAATATTCAGGTTGGTTTCAATGTAATCTTGTGGATGGAGATTCTCTGGGATATACATCTCCCAGACAGATATTCATGCCAGGATTTTTTTATTAGACAACATTACTTTGGTTTCAGCACAATTTTTTATATCATGTATTACATATAATTACACCAAGTGCTCTTGGTTTTTTACACAGGATGGTGAGGAGAAACATCCTAAGCCTTAGACTGATTTTTTGAGAATAATTTAACCTTACACAAAGATCCATTTTCACTGAGCGCAAAAGTTCTAACTCTTGAGGCTCAAGGGATGCTAGGGAGAGATAAGGGGTCCATTGATCCCAGGCATCAGCATGATTGCTGCTCTGCAACACTGTATTTGCCTGACTCAGGCAAGGCCAACTGCCTAAAGGCAGAGCAACTAGGCACATTGAAAAAGGATTATTAGGGGATGCAGTGGCCAAACACAACATATCTTGACCTGTAACATTTGCTAAGGTAACCAAAACATTTGTTTTTGGTTGGTTAATAGGCCATGTCTGAGCACTAGAAACAATTCCCAGCAAATACCATAATATCCGGGAAACCATCATTTATCCTTATTCTCAATAGCAGTAAGCCACTGCTCCAGAGTAATTTCCAATTGCTAAGGTAGACCAAACTTAGACCCACAGATTATTGTTGAATTTGTGCATCATTTCTGCTGTGTTTTGATGGATCACATTGACAGCAAGTGCCTCATCTTTTATGAGATGCAGAGTACCACAGTATCCCACATTCAACACATTTGCATTCAACCTAGGTTTGATGACAAACTAAACAAGAGAAGGAGAGAAATAGTCCTGCATTAAGTTCTCACTCAAAGGCATTGACTATTTGGCTAGGGTCCATCAAAGAACAATTTAAAAAACTGAAAACATAAAAGGGCTTTCTGCAATCTTCTCAGCAGGGGTGTCATAGCCAGCTCCCCCTTTCCTCTTAAGAACTTAAGAGACATTAATCCACCCAAACTGTTTTTTCTGCTTTCTAGGTTAGTTTTAAAGTGTCATGTGCTTCAATGACCCCCACTAAAAATTTGATTGAGTTCTAAAACCCCATTATGTCAAGAGATCACTCCCCCACAAAACCAGGGGAACAGACAGCACAAAAGGTTTGACTGTAGCAATTTGCATTAAGTGTTGGCTCTATAGGCTTTGACTATTCCTACCGCCTGAGAGCACCTGAGGCACAGTTCTTAATGGCCAATCAGTGGGCCTTTGAGCAAGATGTGGTAACTGGATTCCAAGAGTCCACAGATTGCTATAGGGAAACAAAAAACTGACCAATTAGACAAATTACTGTGTTATTGGTTGATATGTCCAGTCCTGCACTTCCTGGAGTTGCTGCACCTAGGTTGGAGACGGTCCGGCAGATGGGGGCTGGGCTGGTTGAAAACTGAAAGTTGTTCCTGGTTACTGTCAGCTGCTGCGTCAGCTGTAGGATTTGTGTCTGCACTTGTTGCTGTCCCACGCTGCGAGATGAGTTTCCCTGTAAAAGCTGCCCATTCTGGTGAAACTTAGAGCGGCATTGACTAGCAAAATCTATGGGCAAAGTCTCTGTCCTTAAGGGCTTTCTTTTTTATCCATAACCAATTGTTATGACTTTTTAAAGAGATATGGGTATTGATCTAATATCGATACCCAACTGTGATGGACAAAAACTCTCTAACAGTTTAAAGTTAGAAAGTGTATGTTTATTACGGCCAGGCAGCACGGCGGGATATTTCCCTAATTCGCACTGCGAAATTCACAGGTAATTACAAAGCCTTTTATTTACAAAAGTGTTGAATACCCAAAATACAAATACATATTCATACCCCTATCACCCCCCATTCCTCACTTCGTATGCTAATTGACAAAAAGGCTATTAAGCATGCATACTTTGTCTCCTAAAATGAGTTGGGGGTCTATTCTGGGGAGGGGTCACCCAAAATGAGGAAGTAAGATGAGTCTTCCTCATCCTGACCTTTCTACCTTTTCAATGCATTTGTGACAAATGAATCCTTGGTAGAACTTATAGTTTCCTGTGTTCAATGGGTTCTTTAAGCAGGAAATCTGCAGCTATTTTATGTCCTATTTACCACATTTTGTTTTTCATTACAAGCACAGCTACATAAACATAAAGCTGACAAGTAATGAGTTACTAAATTCGGGATAGCTTATCTAAGATCTGGCTTCTGTTAACTGTGAACAAAGCTTGCCTATCTACTTCAGCTAGTTCAGCAACTTATTATCTTAACTTTCCTAAAAATTCTTGATTCTTCAAAATTAATGTCTCAGTTATGCGTATCCAAAGGGAATAAATCCAGATCTTTTTCGGGGCTGGGGTCGAAAGACTCTCCGTCACTGCTATAGTCAGTGTCTGCAGAAGCGATGAGCGTTCAGTGGCTCTGGGGTTGCTGGCAGTATAACTGTGGGACTGTTGGTTGCGACCAGCTCCATCCCTGGCACTCGTCAGGGAGGGCGTGTGGATGGGAACAGGGAGTGGGACCTGGGCAGGTTTTGGTCCATCACTGTAGCTTTGTACCTGGTAATAAGGCACTTGGCAGGGGAGGGACACAACCCCCGGGCTCCCGAAAGTCCTAAGCAGTCGCTGTAGGGTCAGTGTAGAAAGGAGTGAAGTGGGCCTCACATGCAGTCTGAGGATCGTTTATTAAAGCAACATAAATCGTAACATAACTCGAACACAGAGCAGGGGTGAGGATCCAGAACAAAGGCAAGACCGTGGGTTTTAAGGGACAGAATCAGGGTGGAGTTTAGGGTCAAGGGGCCAATAGGAAGAAGACTGGGGAGGGACACAAGGTGAGGTTTACAGAACACAAACCAATGGGGAGGATAATGTGAGGAGATTTATATAAACAGACCAATGGAGCCTCGAATAATAGGGAATTTCCCAAGGGGCAGTCCAGGCAGGGGCTGTTACCAGGAGAGATTGACAGAGAACATTTGGGAATAAGAGGTATATGTCAGGGAAGACTGACAGCCCAATGGGTACACACAACCCAGGCTAAACCACCACCCCGGGGAGGGTGAAAGGGAACAAACCATATGCTATTAAAACACAAAATTACACACAGCAACACGTCATGGCCACTGGGGCCGCCCCAGTGGCAGCCCTGCAGGCCACCCCACTCCCTCCTTCCTCCTCAATCACGTCCATGACCGTTCTCCAAGCAGGAAGCATTTGTGGTTCTGTCTCATGGCCAGGCAGTGTAGCTAGGTCATAGAGCTTTACACTGACCTTGTCCCAGTAGTGGAGGGTAAAAATACAAGAAGGGGTTGTGTTGGGGAGGATGAAGCCAGAAAACCCTATAAATATGATTGCCTATATTCTGAGAATGAGAAACCTGTAAGTGAGATAGAATTGAAAGTAAGTTTTGATGTTTGAGATGTATTAGCTACTGGATGTCTGGGAAAACAGTTATGTGACCAGCTGAAGGTTACCTGCAGCCAGACCCAGGTCAAATGGAATGTTCTGTCTCACCCCCCAATGGTTCATCCCACACCTGTACCCCTCCCCTGAAGTATCACGCATCTGTAACCCCATTGGCACAAGTCCTGTTCCAGCCCACCTCGAGACCCCTTATCAGGGGGTTGCGAAGGTGGCTTGGTCTTTTTGCTTTTTGCTCTCCCCCACTCCCAACCTCTCCCTTCCCCCACCTTCCTAGGCCTTGCCACGAGCTGCAGCCTGGCAGCTCAGAGCAAGGCCTCACATCCCTTACAATAAACCTAATCTGCTAAAGCCTAACTTCAGAGATCTCTCGTCTACATTTATCTACACCGTCCTGGAGTCCACAGCAGCAGCAGTGAAGCAATTTCTACAGGGTTGTATTGAGAAACACTCGTAGAAGTGACTTAAAGTCCTATTTTAGGGTGAGGGATCCATGCTTGCTCAGAAGGGTGAGCATGGTTTCATTAATGTCTCTCTTTTCGGACATGTTCTGTCCCATACTTCAGTTCCCCTGGCTCACCTGTCATGTTGCAGCTTATAGGCAATTGTGGGCCCAAATGTGGTTCTCTCACTGTCACGATCAGTTTCAGAGACTCGTTGATTGCTGGTCAGGTAGCTGGTCCTTCTCCTCAGGCGGAGCACCAAGTATCGACAGTTGAGAGAGAGACTGGAAGACTGATTCGTGATGAGAATTTGTTTTGTACTGCGATTTACAAATGCTTACATACTATTCTAGGAAGGCTAGTAATTTTTTACTACAATGATTAGGTTAAACATCACACAAAAAAACTTATACATTTTGCAGCATCTCTTGCTTGCAGAGGTTGAGCTAATATTCTTTTCTTTTTGCCAGTCTTGATCCAATCTTCTTGTAATCTTCACAGCTGTTTGTTCTTGCCAAGGCATCTTGGTTATCAAACTAGCTATGCTAATTAAATCCACATCCTATGTCCACAATACGGGAATAAGGCTCCTTAACACTAATGTGGTGTTAAAGAGTGCATCATTTATTCAGGCCTGAAGCCCAATGAGGGATACACCTAACCTTAAGTGGACACTGATTCTACAAGAGGGTTACTGGTGTAGTTGCTACATGCATATTACAATTTGCCATTACCATAAATCCCTCCCCAAGTTCCCAGATTCAGTCCTTTGTTTTGTCTATTACTTCATTCTTGATCCAGATGGAAATCCAGATGGATCCTTGCTGGAAAGCAGTCTTTGCATGCCTTGTTTCTCTGCTGAAAGTTCACAGGCACAGTAAAAATTGAATTAACCATTTTGATATCAGAATGTTATAAGTAGATATTATATTGTTGGCTTTTCGCAAATATTAAAATGAATGCTATATGTACCCTGCTTGGCGTTTCCCGTTTCGGCCTCCCACCTGCGCCCCGTGACGTGTATGTATCTTGAATTGTGCCGCTTCCCGTAGCTTGTGTCTTCAGGGCTGAGCAAGGCAGAAGAACTTGGTCTCTTCTGATAAGGAAGTAGTAAATTCTTTTTTTCTCTGAAAGATTTACGTTTTCCTGTGGTTGGTACATAAAAACTACATTTTAACTACAAAACTACATTTACCATACTATCAAAACATTAATACAACATTAACAATCAATACAACATAATACATATAGTAAATATCTTGCGTAGAGCCATATAATATGCACTTTTCACAATCCTCCCTCTTTCTTTTTATAATTAATTTCGCTCGAGCAATATTCATTGTTTTCTAGCCTTCATTATTCGCTCATTTTTTTCACAAATCAATCTCTCTTCTTTGAAGGGGTCTTCTATATTATTTTGTTTCTTTAACACCATAATCCTTTGTGATGTTGTTGTTGTAGTCAACTTTTGGTCAATGTTCACTAATTGCATGCCTTGTACCACACTGGTGATGAGCCGAATGAAACAGGGGATCAAACAAGGAAGAAATATTACCCAACAATTGGTTATGTTAAGTTCTTTACTTATTCTTTCTCCCAATTCTACAAACTGATTTTTACCCATCCTTGAGATATCTATTTCTTTTTCTAATTGCTGTTCAAGTTTGGTATACAAATCGTTGATTGAAATTGGCACAGGTTTAGGTGGTTGTACTGACTTAGTCTTTTTGCTTATCAATTGCTCTTTTACTAAATCTTGTGCTTTGTGCCCAGTAATGTAGGTAAAACAAATCCATCTCTCCTCTTTTGGGCATTGACTTCCCATCCTGCTACCACTTGTTCCTAAGTTCTCTGCAATCCAGTACTGTAGAAATTGCTTCCTCCTGCTGCTGAGGACTCCAGGATGGTGTAGATAAATGTAGACGAGAGATCTCTGAAGTTAGGTTTTAGAAGATGAGGTTTATTGTAAGGGATGTGGAGGCCTTGCTCTGAGCTGCCAGGCTGCAGCTCGTGGCAAGGCCTAGGAAGGTGGGGGAAGGGAGAAGTAGGGAGAGGAAATTCCAAGAGAGGAAAGTCCTCAGGGAAGGGTGCAAGCAAAGAGCAAAGAGCAAAGAGCAAAGAGCAAAGAGGCCGAGCCACCTTCGCAGCCCCCTGATAAGGGGTCTCAAGGTGGGCTGGAACAGACTTGTGCCAATGGGGTTACAGATACCTGATACTTCAGGGGAGGGGTACAGGTGTGGGATGAACCATACATTGGGGGGTGAGACAGAACATTCCATTTGACTTCTGGGTCTGGCTGCAGGTAACCTTCAGCTGGTCACATAACTGTTTTCCCAGACATCCAGTAGCTAATACATCTCAAACATCAAAACTTACTTTCAATTCTATCTCACTTACAGGTTTCTCATTCTCAGAATATAGGCAATCATATTTATAGGGTTTTTTTGGCTTCCTTCTCCCCAACACAGTACTTTTTCCCTTTATGTATGCAATTGCCTAATTTGGATGGGTTATAACAGTGACTGTTGACATGAGTGTGGGAAATGAAAAAAGTGTCTTTCCATGTAGAGCTTTTGGTAACACCTATAGCATGGCCTTGTCGATATCCCAAAAGGGAAAAGACAAAAATTGAATGACAGAAAAAGGAGTAACAGAGGTCCAGTATGGCTTATACTCCCACCTCCCATGCCTATGGGATTGCAACCCACAGCAGGTGTATTTGATCTTCTTGGTGGCGAATACAGAGGCCAATCTGGTCTTGCCCTCTATTTCCTTGTCACTTCCTCTTAGCTAATTTCCAGACAAATCGTTTCTGACACTCCTTAACTGTCGTTTCCTACTGTTCTTCAGGTATCTCCCATTCAACAGGCACTAATAATTCCCATCCACAAAACAAAGTTATTATTTCAGTTTCTGCAAAATCTACCTGGATAGGAGATCGATTTGGCCCTTGACACTTCCTGCAACGAGAGCATTGATTGTGTGAACTACAATACCAATTCTTCCTACAATTTAAACATTTACATTTAACCCAGCTAGCATGTCTGGTATTTGGGTGGATCAAACAGGGTATTTAGTCTGGCACTGATAGAAGTTGCAACTCCTCTTCCTCTTTGCATAAATCACAGGCTAAGGTATGAATACAAGAGTTCTCTGTCTGAAACAGTCCTGATCCTCCTGTTTGGAGTGGAAGTATTCCTCCCCAAGGAGGGTATCAGAGGTGTCTCAAAGCTTGTCCAGGTGGTACTTGAAACCACTGATATAAGCTTGGCCTTATCTCCCAATTAGGTGTGATCTTGTTTATGTTTCTTGGATCATTTGGGTCTTCCCAGTTCATTACCACCCAGTCCCCGTTTAAGAGTCAATTTTGTATCACCCGGTTCAGATGTAATCGTCCACTCCTTAGGTTCATCCACAGGTCCTTTGATTCTGCTGGCGTTGATCCACCCTCGTTCCTTGATCGGGATCGCAGCCTCGATCGTCAGCAATACCTGAAAAGGACCTTCCCATTGAGGAGTTAAACATTGTTCTTTCCAGGTTTTTACTAGCACCCATTCCCCTGGATGAACATTATGGATTTTAAAGTCTAAGGGTGTGGTTTGAGGGATTATTCCTTTCAACCGTAGGTTTTCAAGAGTTTTCGCAATGGTGTTAACGTATCTTTTAACACTCATTTCCCCTACCTCATAGGTAGCATTTTCACGTTGGGTGGTCAAAAAGGGTAGCCCAAACATTATTTCATAGGGTGACACTCCCAGGTCTGACCTGGGTTGTGTTCGGATCCTCAATAAGCCTAAAGGTAGGCATTGTACCCATGACATTTGGGTTTCAACTATTAATTTGGTCAAAGTTCTCTTTAAAGTCTGGTTCATCCTTTCTACACGACCAGAACTCTGTGGATGCCATGGGGTATGCAGCTCCCATTTTATCCCTAAAGATTGAATTATTTGTTGTAACACTTTTGACGTAAAATGCGTTCCTCTGTCTGAGTCTATTCTATTAACCATTCTGTATCTGGGAATAATCTGTTCTAAAAGGGTCTTATTTACCATGTTGGCTGAGGCCTTGGTAGTGGGAACTGCTTCTACCCAATGAGTTGGATGGTCTGTCATTACTAATAAATACTTCCATCTTTGTACTTGAGGAAGTTCAGTAAAATCTACTTGGATACTTTGAAATGGTCGAAGAGCTAACTCATGACCTCCTAATGTTGTTTTTCTCATCACCTTTTTGTTTATCCTTTGGCAAGTTATACATTTTTCAGTTACTTGCTTTGCTACTCCAAAAATCCCAATGCATCCATAGTTCCTTAAAAAATGATCACACAAGGCCTGAGTACCCCAGTGGGTTTTCTGATGCATATCCTCTAATATTTTTCTAGCCAGTATTTTATTAAGTAATTGTCTTCCATCAGGAAGTTTCCATTTCCCTGATTTAGTGTCACAGTGTCCAATTCGCACTGACCCGTGCGGCCACAGGCTAGCTCAGAGTTTCACTGTGGCAACGTGGTATGATCGGAGCGGCAGACAAAGCGCGCCGCTTCCTCTCTGTGGGAGCTTGGATCCCACCCTCAGCGACGGGCACGTTGATGACGTAAGCGACCTCGGCAACTGAATGAAAGGCGGACTCTCCCGAGCAGGATGTAACGTAGGTTTATTGAAACAGAGGGAGCGCGGGGCTCTGCACGCTGCACCTGCTGCCCAGGAGAGACCCTGGGGCCAGGCGTGTGGCAAGTTTTAAGGGGGGGGTGGAAACGGGGATGGCAACAACCGGTCAGCCAGTCACAGGGATCGGGGGGTTAACCAGGGGTGTGAACCATGGAACTGGGGACCAACCACAAAATGATGGGAGGGGGTCTTCAGGGCCCCAGCCTATCACTCGGCACCCTTCCCGGAGTTTTCTAGAAGCCAGGGAAGGGTCTCTGAGTGACAGGCAGGCGACCACGAGGAGGGGGGGGGATTGACAGCGACAGGTGCAGGGAAGGGATGAATGACAGAAAACGTCTGGTTTTACAGTAGACAAAACAACCAATGCAGAAGGGAAAACCAATGCAGAACACAGGGGTATACAGTGAACTAAACCATTATAAAAATAACTTTAAAATCTTACAAAAATAACTTAATAACTTAATAAAACAATTCTCACACCACCACAATTTAGCCCGTTCTCTTCCTATCTTGTTTAATTCTTTTTTCTCTGCTTCACTAAACTTTGGGATTTCCATATTTTCCTCATTTGGAGTTAATATTAACATAACTCTTTCAGCTCCATTTTCTGCTGCATCCTTAGCTTCCTGATCTGCCAAATTATTTCCTCTTATTTCTGGGGTCACTCCTCTTTGGTGTCCCTTAATGTGTACTATAGCTATTTCTTCAGGTAGTTTTAATGCCTCTAAAATCTCTAAAATGAGTCCCTCATGTACTATTCCTTTTCCTCTTGAGCTAAGTAATCCTCTTTCTTCCCAAATTTTTTCAAAAGTATGTACTACTGCAAAAGCATACCTCGAATCAGTGTATATAGTTCCTTTCTTGTGTGCTAAATATTCCAGTGCCTTTTTTAGAGCATATAATTCACAAGTTTGAGCTGACCGGTTTGAAGGTAATTTTCCTTTTTCAATAGTTTGCATGTTTTTTCCATCAACTACTGCATACCCTGACATTCTTTTTCCTTGTAGACATCTGGAGGAACCATCTACATAGATTATTTCCCCTTCTGAAAGGGCTTGTTCTTCAAGATCCCCTCGAACTTTTGTTTGGTATTGGATAATTTCTAAACAATTATGTATTAGGTTATCTGCTGGTTCTCCATATAAGAATTGAGCTGGATTTAAACTCTTGTTTACTTCTAATGTCAGATCATCACTGTCTATCAAGATTGTTTCATATTTTAACATTCTAGAGTCTGTCAACCATTTTTCAGCTTTCTGATTTAACACATTTCAAACCGCATGAGGTGTGCACACAATTAGTTTACCTCCAAAAGTAAGTTTATGACTTTCTTCTACCAGGATTGCAGTAGTGGCTATAGCTTGAATGCATACTGGCCAGCCGTGGCTCACTGGGTCCAACATCTTTGATAAATAAGCTACTGGTCTCTTTACTCCTCCCCACTCCTGGACCAGAACTCCATGAGCTACCCCCTTTTCTACATCCACATACAGATGAAAGGGTTTTTCTAGTGAAGGTAAGCTTAAAGCTGGTATTGAGGCCAGTTTTAACTTCAATTTTTCTAATTTATCATCTTCCTTGGTCCATTTTATATTATCTCCCTCTGTCAATTTTTCATACAAAAATTTTACTGCCTGTGTGTACCCCTCAGTCCATAATCTACAATATCCTAATAATCTGAGTAGTTTTCTGATTTCCCTCTTTGAAGAGGGAAGTGGAAGGGAATAAAATTCCTGCAATTCTCTCTGGATTGAGCCTTCGACTACCCTTACTTATCAAGTGTCCAAGATATTTTACCTCTGGTTCTACAAATTGCAGTTTCCCTTTTGATACCCTTAATCCTTTTTCTCCAAGAAAATTTAAAAGTTTTATTGTAGCTTCTCTAACTTCATCTTCCCCAGATAGTAAAAGATCATCCACGTATTGGATAATATGTATTCCAGGAGGAGTGGAGAAGGCTTGCAGTATTTTTTCTAAAGCTTGCCCAAATAAGTTTGGAGACTCTGTGAACCCCTGTGGTAATTTCGTCCATCTTAATTGCTGCTTTCTTCCAGTTTTTGGATCCTCCCATTCAAAAGCAAAGATATCTCAGCTCTCCTTGGCTAGTGGACAGGCCCAAAAAGCACCTTTAAGATCCACTACACTAAACCACGGATGCTGGGGTGGAACTTTACTTACAAGTGTATAGGGATTGGGTACCACTGGATAACGAGACCGAGTTCTTTTGTTAACCTCCCTTAAATATTGTACTAGCCTATAACTCCCATCAGGCTTCTTTACTGGGAGAATAGGGCTATTATGGGGAGACATGCAAGGTTCTAATGTCCTGTCCTTTATTAGTCCTTCTATTACTGGCTTCAAACCTTCCTGTCCTTCTAAAGATATGGGGTATTGATGTACACGTATGGGACAATCTTCTCTCTCTATTGTAACACTTATAGGGTCAATATTTAATCCTCCCCCAGCCCAAACTTCCTTGTTAATTTTTTCTTCATCCTCTTGGCCTACTTTTAAAACTTTAGCTGTCATTTTCCCATCTTCTGGTATAACCCTTATTCCTAATTTCACTTGTAAATCTCTTCCTAGTAAGTTGCTACCTGCCTTTGGGACCAATAAGACATCTCCCATCCAAATTTTAGTTTCCCCTTCAATTACTACATCTTTAATGACTGGAACTGTAAAAGTTTCTCCTTTTGCCCCTGTTACTTTTGCAGTATCTTTACTCACACTATAACCTTTTGGTACATTTAGCAGGCAGGTTCTTTCTGCCCCTGTATCTACCACAAATTCTAATTCTTCTCCTTGGGGACCCACTTTTAGAGTTATCACAGGCTCTAGATGGTATTTGTCCCCTAAAAAACAGAGCCTTTGACCTCCCTATTCCTCCTCTGTGCTCATCTCTTTGAAGATTTTCAGATCTATTACCTGCTTAGGACAATTTCTCCTATAATGTCCCTCGCCTCCACAGTAAAAGCAGACATTCCTGGAATGCTGCTGAGACTTGGTTTGTATTGGGATTCTATTCTTTTCCTTTTCCCTGTCTCTACTAATTTTATCTCTAGAAGTAGTGCCTGTATGTTTTTGATTTTTTTGGAAATTGTTCTCTCGCATGGTGACTGCCATAAGTTTTGCTTTCAGTTTAGCTTTCTCTTCATCTCTTCGGACATAAACTTTCTGAGCCTGCTTTAATAAGTCATCTAATGATTTATTATGCCAATCCTCAATTTTTTCTAATTTTTTTTTAATATCTGGCCAGGCATTAGTAACAAAGTTAATCCTTAACAAAGCTTTTCTCACATCAGTTTCAGGGTCTATTCCGGAATATTGTTTCATATTTCTCCTAAGTCTGTCCAACCATTCAGTTGGAGATTCTTCTTTTTCTTGCTGTGCCTCAAAAGCTTTCTTAGCGTTTTGCCCTCGAGGTGCCGCCTCTTTTATTCCCTTGATTATTAAATTACGATATTCATTCATGTGTTTCCTCCCCTCCTCATTATTTTGACCCCACTCAGGAGGTGCAGTTGGCATTTTGTCTTCTCTGGGGGGCCCCTGTGGGTTCTCTTTCCCCCAAACTTTTATTCCAGCTGCTCTGATTAATTGCCTTTCTTCCTGAGAAAATATTATTTTCATTATAGACTGCATCTCTTCCCAAGTATAAATATTCGGACCTAAAAATTGGTCTAATTGTTCAGCTGTGCCTATGGGATCTTCTAAAATTCCTTTGATTTCTTTTTTAAAACTTCTGACCTCAGAAGAAGTCAAAGGGGCATTTACAAACCCTATTCCACCCCCTCCCACTGGGACTTCTCTTAGTGGAAATAGACTAATTTCTTTATCCTATTTTTGGTTTTTATCCTCTATTGTCTTTTTCCTGTGTTTTGAGAAAGAATCCAGAGAGGGCTGTCTTTTAAGTGAACTTCTAGTGTTTCGATAAGGCATTTCTAGGGAGAAGTCGTTTCTCTGAGCAGTAGCTGTGGTTACCAAGGGAACGGAGCTCAGGGCAGGAAGGGGGGTGAGGGGAGGGCAAAGCGCCAAGGCTTGGTCCTCCAAGGGCGGAGCATAGGCAGGGTTTGCTGCCGGGACCGGCAGAGGAGGGGGCAGTTGTAGAAATAACTTCTCTGCTGTGGACTCCAGGACGGTGTGGATGAATGTAGACGAGAGATCTCTGAAGTTAGGTTTTAGAAGATGAGGTTTATTGAAAGGGATATGAGGCCTTGCTCTGAGCTGCCAGGCTGCAGCTCGTGGCAAGGCCTAGGAAGGTGGGGGAAGGGAGAGGTAGGGAGAGGAAATTCCAAGAGAGGAAAGTCCTCGGGAAAGGGTGCCAGGCAAAGAGGAGAGAGCAAAAAGAGATCAACCCACCCTTGAAGACCCCAGATAAGGGGTCTCAAGGTGGGCTGGAACAGGACTTGGGCCAATGGGGTTACAGATACCTGATACTTCAGGGGAGGGTTACAGGTGTGGGATGAACCATACATTGGGGGTGAGACAGAGCATTCCATTTGACCTCTGGGTCTGGCTGCAGGTGACCTTCAGCTGGTCACATAACTGTTTTCCCAGACATCCAGTAGCTAATACATCTCAAACATCAAAACTTACTTTCAATTCTATCTCATTTACAGACTTCACATTCTCAGAATCTAAGCAATCATATTTATAGGGCTTTCTGGCTTCATCCTCCCCAACAGGCAGTTCTGGGGGATACCAGAGGGGAGCGCAGACAGCCTGCATGGGGCTGATGGCGACTGAGCAGCGGCTCCCGGCAGAGACAAAGCAGCAGCAGCAGCGCCCAGCGCAGCTGACACGGGCAGGGCAGCCGGGGATCGGGCAGTGGGGGAAGTGACCGAAGACAGGACAGCTGGGACCGACCCGACTCCCGGCACGGTCGGCGCTGTGTTCCCAGACCACATGTCAGGAGGGACCCCTGGCACGGCCCTTAGGGCGGCCATGGACCAGGCGGCCGGGGCAGACAAATTTACCGGCGGGGCCAGGGATAGGGTGCATGCGGGGACCGGCGCAGCCGCCGCAGGCCGCGAGCCGGCACCTGGGACGGGAACTGGGGCAGGTGGGGCTGCTGCGGGCTGTGAGCCCACACTCGGGACGGGAAGCGGGGCAGGCGGGGCTGAAGCGGGACCCGGGACAGGGGGCTTGGCCACGAATGGCGGGAGCACGAGCGGGAACAGAGGGGGCAAAGCCTGCAAAGGATCCCACTCTTTTTCCTTCTTTTCTTCTTGTTCCCCTCCCTTTTCTTTCCCTTTTTCTTTTCTTGTCTCATCTTGGGGGTTTTTATTCTCTTAAAATCTCCTGTCCAACATTGTGGGAGATTAGGGACAGGCGGTCGGAAGATATCGCGCTGTACGGGCAGACAGAACCCCTCCCTCAACTCTTAGTTGGTCAGTGTCCTTGATAAGATAAGCAATACCTAACCTGTAACGTAAGCAGACGGATGTGATGTAGCAAACAGAGGTTTTATAACCCCATGTAACCAGTTAATAAACGCCATTAGCCGTCCACCACATTGGTGTCTGTGAGCTAATGGACCGAGCAGCCTGGGTGTGGCTGCCGTGTCGTTCCTGAACCAGGTCGCTACACCTCAGCGGAGGTAACAAGTGGTGCCGAAAAACCCGGGAGTCGCCCTAGAGTTCGGGAGTCGCCTGGACGGGTGAACGACGGCCGAGCGGCTGGTCCAGCTCGGCGGGAGGGACGCCTCCGGACCCACGCAGAGGATGGAAGCTCTCGTGAAGGTCATTTCTCAGATTCATAAGCAGTGGGGAATTGATTGTAAAGCAAAAGATTTTACCCTCGCAGTGACGAGGCTTTTGCAACTTAGTATTATTGATAGACCGGTGGATATCCTCCACCCAGATGTTTGGGATCAATGTACTAAAGCTCTTGCCGAAGACACAATGTCTTCCAGCTCAGGGAAAAATCTTAAAGCATGGGGGAGGGTCGTAAAATCTTTACAGAAGGCGTTGCATGAACAGGACACCTGGAGAGCTGCGCGAAATTGTTTAAAGGTTTCCCCCCAATTAGGTATCGCAGCAGCAACGCAAACTTTCTCAGAGGGAACTGTTGTTGAGAATTTTCAGAATGTAAAAGAATGTACTCTGAATGTTAGTGATAATGCTCAGAGTGTTGATGAAGTCGGTTTGGCTGAATGTATGGGCTCGGGATCAGAAGGTCAAGAGCTTGCTTCGAGGCCCCCGGGCTCAAGGCCGCTCACTGAAGAGATAAAACAGATGCAGTCATTTTACAGCGGTCTAGCTGAAGAAGCTAGGAATGCTGAAAAAGTGGGGGAGGGACCTCCACCTTATGCGCCTCAAGATAGCGCTGAAAACAAAGAGAGCTCGTTTGCGAATGCGGGGGCGCGCGAGCAGAAAAAGGGAGGAGAGCGCAAAGAGAGAGCTGAAGCCAATCTTTGCCAAAAAGAGCGTTTTTCTAAGGCAAGAAGTTCCCACAGTAGGAGGCGGGGGGAGCGCAGGGGCAGGAGGCCCAGAGGGAAGGAGTGGCCCAGCCCTGAGGGAAAGGGGCGGGGGCCCAGGGGGAAAGGACGGCCCAGCCCTGAGGGAAAGGGGCGGGGCCAAGAGGGAACGGACGGCCCAGCCCTGAGGGAAAGGGGCCGGGTCGGAGCCCGACCAAAAGGCTCCAGAGCCCGGAAGCAGCCAGTCAGTCGATTTCCGGCTCTGACTCGGACTTCAGCTGGGACTGGGACAGCCAGTCCTCTGCTGCCGGCTCTGACTCCGGCTCTGACAAAGAAGAAGTAACAGTATATAAAATCAGTAACAACAATGTTTCTACTTGGGCTGAGGGGAAGTCAGAACAAACTCCCCTCACAGAGTGGAAGAAGATAAAAATGGCATGCTTTAAATGCAGCCAGGCATTTAAATTGGGCAAACGTGCAAATTATTAGACTCCCACCTTCAGTGCCCCAGTCATTCAAACCCTATCAGAATCTTGCAGCACGCAGACAAAAGAGGGAAGCCACATCTGGCACCTCCTCCTCATCCCGTCCTTTAGCTATCTACCAAAAACCTAAGTCAGATCCTTACAATTTGTTTCTTAGTGTGTTAAATGCTACCTTTTTGTCATTGAACCAATCCAATCCGAACTTTACAAAATCATGCTGGTTATGTTATAATGCAGAACCTCCTTTTTATGAGGGTGTCGCCCTTGATGCTCCTTTTGAATACTCTGCAGCGAACAATCCACACAACTGTAAGTGGGACACCCCCCGAAGGGAAATTACCCTGAGTCAAGTCACAGGCCGAGGCAAATGCTTTGGCAGTGTAACCGTAGCAAAGCAGATGGGAAATATCTGTACTGAGTTCATCCAACCTAGTCAAAAGACTGACAAGTGGGCAGTTCCGTTCCTATCAGGAATGTGGGTCTGTCAACAAATCGGAATAACTCCCTGTGTGTACCTTAGCAAATTCAATAACCTTGCTGACTTTTGTGTCCAAGTTCTGATTGTTCCTAGAGTCCTGTATCACCAAGAAGAAGAAATGTATCACTTTTTAGAAGAAACCATCCTGCTCCGCAAAAGAGAAGTAATGACAGGTATAACCATTGCAATGCTCCTTGGCCTAGGAGCCACTGGCACAGCCACAGGTGTTTCAGCTCTCGTCACCCAACATCAAAGACTTTCTCAGCTGCAAATGACAATTGATGAAGACTTACTGAGAATTGAAAAATCCATCTCCTCTCTGGAAAGATCTATCTCCTCGCTTTCGGAAGTCGTCTTGCAGAACAGGCGAGGACTGGACCTCTTGCTCATGCAGCAAGGAGGCCTGTGTGCCGCCTTGAGAGAAGAATGCTGTTTTTATGCAGACCACACCGGAGTCGTGCGAGACTCCATGGCCGAACTGAGAGGAAGACTGGCCCAGAGAAAGAGAGAGAGAGAGGCCCAACAAGGATGGTTCGAGTCATGGTTCAATCAGTCCCCATGGCTAGCCACCCTTGTTCCCACATTAATAGGCCCTCTCACCATGATACTCCTGACATTGATTTTTGGGCCTTGCATTTTGAACAAGTTAGTGTCGTTTGTTAGAAGACGTTTAGACAAAGTCGACATCCTATTTGTTGAACGCATGCAATTATCGTGAAGTGTGTTTGTTACTAACATTTTATATTATTTTTGTATCCTATTATACTAACTTTAACAGCTTTTGTATTTTTATGACATTTATACTTTTATGACATTTATACTTTTATAACATTTATACTTTTATAACATTTATACTTTTATACTTTTATACTTTTTTATTTAGTCATGAGAGGGGGGGGAAATGTGGGAGATTAGGGACAGGCGGTCGGAAGATATCGCGCTGTACGGGCAGACAGAACCCCTCCCTCAACTCTTAGTTGGTCAGTGTCCTTGATAAGATAAGCAATACCTAACCTGTAACGTAAGCAGACGGATGTGATGTAGCAGAGGTTTTATAACCCCATGTAACCAGTTAATAAACGCCATTAGCTGTCCACCACATTGGTGTCTGTGAGCTGATGGACCGAGCAGCCTGGGTGTGGCTGCCGTGTCGTTCCTGAACCAGGTCGCTACACCTCAGCGGAGGTAACACAACATGTGGCATATTCTCTTTCTTCAGGATTAAACGGTTCCTTTGAATTTACAAATACATTTAGAGCCTGACACATCCAATTCTCAAAAGAGCTGTATCTGGGCCAATAAATGTGGTCAGATCTTATTTCCTTCTCTGCCCATTCTACCATGCAAAATTGTATCATCTTTATCTTTTCCTTTCTTCTTGTACAAGGGTTTTTATCCCAGTTAGCTAACATAACGCCAAGAGGGCTATCTTGAGGTATTTCCGTTGGTAATTTTTTACACCCTTTTTTCTTCCTTGTATCCAACTTACTGTTTTTCTGTCCCATTTTTCAAGATCTTATCTATTCGTCCCCCACCTCTGTTTTTCACTTTCTCTTACAACCTAAAGACCACTTACTTCTATCTATGCACACACACAAAAAATCCCCTCTTTCTCACACAACTATTCAATACAATACACCTCCCTCCAAGGAGATATAGTGAATTTTAAAATTAACAATCAACATTACATGTGCTTTCATCCATCTACTCTTACTTCATTTCTCCTTCACTTTTACACATTCTTTCACACCCTTAGGACATGAAGCCGATCCCTGTCACCAGAGAATCGCGGCTCCGTGTGGCCCCCCTCGCCTTGGGTTTGGTCTCTGGGTTCCAGTATAGCTGGGCCTCTGAGGAGGGCCCAGAATCTGGTCACCTCTGGTACCGGTCCACCTATGAGGCTGAATTGCGTGTCACTTACACTTTTACCACGGCCCCCCCTACACACGCCCGGAGGGAAAAGGGCTGATTTGCAGGTCACACACACGTTCTGCCATAGCCCCCACCTGCCCAGGGGAACAATGGCCTGTTTGTGGGTCAGTTACACCTCTTGCCACAGTCCCACCCACCCGGGAAGCTGAGGCAGATTTTGTGTGTGACTCACTCTCACACAACAAAACAACAATAAGGTACCTTTTACTTTCAAATCACCTATTACAATTTTATGTGTTACTGGCCAGTCCCGGTGCTCTTGGATAACCCCTCAATCCAGCTGTGTTGTCCAACCCTAGAGGCTCTTGGGCTTTTTTATCCCTCAATCCAGCTGTGTTGTCCAACTCTAGATGCTCTTGGGCATAGCCTCAATCCAGCAGAACCCTGGGTGCCCTTGGGATATTAATTCCTCAACCCAGCAGGTTTCAGTCCTGGATGCCCTTGGGCACTCACCCCTCAATCCAGCAGACTTTTTGCTTCCTAGGGGTTCCACACCTTCTCTAAGACTCAGTCCCAGTTTCCCTGGGGGGGATTCTCTCACTCTTCTTATCACCCGCTTCGTCTCTTTACTGGCCGTTTTTCTCGTGAAAGAATGGAAACGCAGCATAGGAGACTCCGCACTCACTTAGCAGGTCTGGGATAACCAGCTGCCTCTCATTCACACACATTCATCCCTCCCTTAACCGCCCCGTCCAAACCAGCACTTACCTATCCTTTGTCCTTGGGTCTTTGTCTTCGTGTACACTTTAGTCTTAGGGGCTAATTACCGTGGTTTTAGGGAATCTTTTCCCTTTTCTTTGTTTTATTGCCTCCTCTTGTCCATTGATCGTAACCTGCATCTGCCAGTCACAGCAGGGGAACACAGAGCGAGGCTGCCAACTGGGCAGGGCTCGCCGTCCTCACCCTGATTCCACTGAGGCACCGGCAGTGAGGTGTTCTAACCATCCTTTGCTACCATAATTGTGAAAAACGCCAACCACTTGTTTTTAAAATTTTGAAAGTTTAATAGTAAATAAGATGGTTATGAAAATAGAATTAGAGTAAAAAAATGGAACAATTAGGGTTAGGACAATACGAGACAATAAAAACAAAGTTACAGACGTCTGGGTGCCTCCCCGAGCAAAAAAAGCTCCGGAGAAGGACCCCTGTTAACAAAGGATTATCTCTTAAAAGCAAT
Organism: Hirundo rustica; assembly: GCF_015227805.2. Classification (NCBI taxonomy): domain Eukaryota; kingdom Metazoa; phylum Chordata; class Aves; order Passeriformes; family Hirundinidae; genus Hirundo; species Hirundo rustica. Next base: position 26,257,426 of record NC_053487.1, on the reverse strand, counting down.
AGCCTGTTGAATATTCATACATTTCATACATGATGCATAAATGCCATTCAAACAAAGATTTGTCTCTGATTAGTATCACTTTTTTCCTTTAATCTCTATGGCGTCTTCAGGGCTGAGAGAGGCAGGAGAAGTTGGTCTCTTCTGATAAGGAAGTAGTAAATTAGTAAATTCTTTTTCTCTGCAAGATTTATGTTTTCCTGTGGTTGGTATATAAAAACTACGTTTTAATTACAAAACTACATTTACTATACTATCAAAATATTAATACAACATTACTAATCAATACCACATAATACATATAGTAAATATCTTGCATAGAGCTATATAATATGCACTTTTCACATCATGCAAAGAGGTCTTTTTTAAAGGCTCTGTAAGAGCAGGGAACATTTCAGCATGCAGATGGCAGCCCAGTCCAAAGTCTAGTTCTGTTTGTGCTGAGCACCTCCGTAACAAGCCTTGAAGAGCACAAGGGGAATGAGAGAAGTGGTGTGGGGGGAAAGAGGAGCTATATGCTCTCTTTCAGGATTGAGACCTCCTTTTGAACTGTCTCCATTTTTAATAGCTTTTCTGCTGTGCAGCCTTGAAGGCAAAACCAGCAAGAGACGCCAAGTCAGAAAAAACAATTTAATAGGAGAGAAAAAAAAGGTAAAATAAAATAAAATAAAACACATGCAATAGTACAAAAGATCACTGACTGAGTCAGAATACAACCTGAAACCGTGGTGGTAGCAGTCCAGATGAAGTGGTCTTGTTGAAGCAGTGTTCCTGCAGAAAGGTCTAGTAGCTCTTGTCCTCTGGGAATCCAGTGGGTAAGGCTGCCTGTGCTGTCCCAGATGCCAGATTATATCCAGGTGGGAATGCTTGGCTCCTCCCCCTGGGCGGAGCATCTCACAATGGGCTGATATCATTTTATCAGTCTTGCAATGGGTCCTTGATTGCCCATTAAACAGAGATAGCTCCTGGAGGGAGTTATCTATGAGTCATGCAGGAAGGCATTGATGGGCCATTAACAGAAGATAGTCTGGAGGGAGGGGGCAAGGGAAACACTGCCCAACTTAGTTTCAACATCTCATGTACATGGTGATAGAATACATACTTTGGGCACATCTTACATTGTAACCTAGGACATCTGCAAAAGCAGCTTGGGGAGCAGGGTTAGAATGGGTATGAAAGAAGCAAAGCACCTAATCTTTTGGTTTAATAATGCCCCTGCTTAGGCAGCTGCGAATTGGACAGACTTCTTTATTGATATAAGAGCAGAGAGCAGAGTGAAATTGGTGTGGGTGAGAATGGTGTTTTCTCATCTTGACTTATTAAAGAAAATATGGGTACTGATCTAGTATAGATACCCAACCGAGATGGACAAAAACTCTCTAACAGTTTAAAGTTAGACAGTGTGCGGGATAGCTCCCAAATTCACACCGCAATTTACAGGTGATTACAGAGTTCTTTTATTTACAAAAGTATTGAATACCCAAAACACAAATGCATATTCATACCCTGGTACATCCCATTCCCCGCTTCGTATGGTAATTAGCTCAAAAGCCATTAAGCATGCGTAGTTTGTTCTTTGAAATGGGTTGGTGGTCCTTTTCTTGGGGAGGGGTCCCCAAAATGAGGAAGTAAAGAAGTCTTCTTCGTTCTGACCTTTCTACTTTTTCAATGCAAATGTGATAAATGAACCCTTGGTAGGACTCCTATTTCTTGTCTTTGTGACCATTCAATGAGTTTCTGGGCAGAGGAGGCCTACAATTGTCTTATGTTCCTAAAAGCTATTCATCAGTTTCTATATTCTTCATTATAAACACAGCTAACCAAACAAAGTTGACAAGTAATCAGTTATTCTAATATGGAAGAGTGATCCCAAACCAAATTTCTCTTAGTTACTTACTTTTAATTTCAGCAAAGCCTACCTATCTACTTTAGTTAATTTCAGCAAAGCTTATCTCTAACTAAAATCTTAACCCCTCTAAAAATCCTTAATTCTCTAAAGTTTGTCTCAATCTCTTTTAATCTGAAATGTCTTCTTTTGTAGTTGAGGCTCTGTAGAGAGGACCTGTGATCGCTGGCAGGGCCATCTAAAGCACTCAGGAGAAAACAGCCATGACATGAGCAGTGGTGTTTGTTCTGGGTGTCAGCAACTGAAGAGCTGGAGTCACATGCAGCCATGTTTTTTCTGGAATTTACAGGGTTTATCAGTGACTATAAACCCTGAGTTCTCATCAGCAACTTGTTTTTTTCACTCAAGAGATCTGAAAAGCAGGAGTCATAGTCCTTTTTTCCTGTGTGGGGCTTCTCCACAGCCCAGGGCAGGCTGGCTGGGCTGAGTCTGAGAGCAGTCTCTGAGCTTGTCTCAGCCCAGAAGAAATTTGCCATCCTGGGACAGTGCCCAGTAGTCTTGTCAGCTTTGAGAAGCATATGTGGTCACCCATGGTTGGGTCTCCTCTCTCCCCTCAGATGGCTGTGATTGCTGCACATTGCTCTGCATTGGGAACTTCCTGCTGTAACTGCATCTATTCTAGGACTTAGGCTGATTCAAGGTGATTCTTAAAATCTCTCCCCTTTCCTCAGTGCTAGTGTACATGTTTAGCTTTCCAAGTGTAGATTGTCTTCACATTTTCTTCTCTCCCCCAGCAGGCTTTTCTGTAAGCTTTTAAGTACTTCTGCAAGGTGGTGACAGGCTAAGCCTCACTCTGTAAACCTAAACTCTGGGTCTGAGAGTCTTTACGTTTCCTACAGTGCTTCATGTTGCCTGAAGTACTGTATTGAATAAACCATAATCTGCAGGAGTAAATATGTGTAGAATATTAATAGCTTCTATTCTAGGGGGAAAAAAAGGCTGTAAATTAATTGATCCATTATGTTGACCTCATAAACCATAAGGGCTTGCAGTACAGCTGTAATCCTCCTCCCACAACATGTATTTTACTTTGAATCTGTAAAAGGCCTGGATTACTCAAACTTAAAAGCTGTGATACCGTACATGCATATCTGTGATATGTAATATAAAGTTAATTCGCGTTCGGTCTTGTGATATGTAATATAAAGTTAATTCGCGTTCAGTCTGAATTAAACTTTGTAAAATATAATATGTACTTGGGGTTTGAAAAGCGGAATGTGAGGGGGGACACGGAGGATTGAGAAACAGGGAGGGTTTCTGCCGGGAAGCCATCAGAACACTCGTCTACCCAGTGAATGGAAGGAGTGACCAGATAAGATGTGTCCCCCCTGGAGATGAACCTGCTAACAACGCAGCAATCAACACCAGATAAGTATCTTATCTGCTCCAGCCGAGTTTTACATCTCTAAACACCACTCCGGAGTAAGCAATCAAGATATTGTTCTACCACAGGAAATCTATTCAACTGACCGGAGACATGGACATGAATACCTGATGAAGCAAAAAAGGGACACTCTCCATCCTCAGCAAAAGACTGTATAAAAGTCAGAAGCTCGAGACACACTTTGTGAACAGGGCAGATTCGGAGCCATCAGAGTCCGTTTCTGCATTCACCCAGTGCCGAAACCCGGGGTTCGACGCTGTTCCTTTTAATTGTGGCTGTTAGAGACTGAGTTTAAGTCTCGAAATAAAACTCTATATTTTGATTCACGAAATTTGGCTTGATCATTTATTACAATATCCATCTATCCTAGGATGTGTAGTTAGAATATTGCAATGTTAAGGCTGAACAATAATTCTCTCTAGAATCCAGGGTAGTGCTGAATCAGTACATCACTGATGGTGCAGCTGGGTACGAGGCTTAAAAAACAGCAGCTAACTTTCCCACTCTTTTGTCATTCTCATTCGTCCTTATAGTTGCTTTCTGTGTTTCCAAGTGCAGGTGCTGCTGTAATGAGGGGTAAGTACGATTCAGGGATTTAAAATCTGGTTTGAAGATATAATGAACTATGTGAGTTGCTTAGGGAATCGAGGTCTGTATGTGGTGTGAGCTGATAGAACTTCATCTGCTAATTAGTGCTCAGTAGTCTTAGTTCTAGTTTACAAATCTGTTAAGATGGGCTGCTTAGGTTTTTATTGAATTTACTTAGCAGGAATTTAGATGCGTGTGTACATCATATGCTCATCACTCTCTTTAGTGTTTTGATGCAATAGATATTGTAATCTTTATCTATATTCAGAATATTTCAGGGGATTTTCCCATTTTCTGCCTTTTTTTTTTTTTTTTTTTTTTTCTCTCATAAATGAGCACTATTTTAGGCAGCTATTGGATCAGAAAATTCTTGTAAGAAAATGTTCTTGTGTTAATGCTTGCAGGGTTTTCTCTACAGGGCAAGCCAGAAGTTTGCTCAGTGTTGAGTCTGACTGCCACGTTACCATAATTAAAATCACTTCTACACTCTGCAGCCAGACATGTTAATGGGGGAAGTTAATGGGGTGTTGGCTATGAAAAACACCAATCACTTGTTTTAAAATTTTAAAAGTTCAATAGTAATAAAATGGTTATAAAAAAATAGTAATAGAATTAGAGTAATAAAAATTTGAACAATTAGGGTTAGGAAAATACAAGACAATAAAAACAAAGTTACAGATGTCTGGGTGCTTTTCTGGGCAAATAAGCTCTGAAAAAGGATGCCCGTTAACAGAGGATTAACTCTTAAAAGCAATAGCCTGTTGAATACTCATACATCTCATACATGGTGCATAAATTCCATTCAAACAAAGAATTCTCTCTGGTCAGTGTCACTTTCTTCCTCTTAATCCCTACTGTGTCTTCAGGGCTGAGCAAGGCAGGAGAAGTTAGTCTCTTCTGATAAAGGAATAATAAATTCTTTTTTTCTGAAAGATTTATGTATCCTGTGGCTGCTATCTCTTTGTGAGTACCCCCTTCCTCTCTTTAAAAAAAATATCCCACATACATTGTTTCTATTTTAACTACAAAAACTACATTTTAACTACAAAACTACATTTACCATACTATCAAAATATTAATACAGCACTACTAATCAATACAACATGATACCTATAGTAAATGTTATGGACAAGCAATAGCCAATTTAATATAAAGTAATTTTATTTTGCCATTTTAAAAATAACAGTCTGATATAGCCACAATAAAAGAGACAACCTCGATCCCGGATTATCAAAGTTGGGTGAACGTAGAGACGGTCACGAATGAACCAGTCTTCCCCGTTCACGATCACCTAGATCCATTGGGCAGGTTTTATACAGTTTTTCTTCCCTGAGGCAGTTTTATTGTTAGTTCGTATCTGCTGCACATATTCATGTGTTTTCTTTCTCTGGTCGCTTGGCTTCGAATGCTTCTTCCTGGCAGAATCAGGCGCCTGAATGGGGTTCCAAGAAGTCAGCATCTCTGGGTCTTCCTCTTCTAGACTGGTATCATGTGTTAATCACCGGAGGAGGCAGATGGCTCTTCCTTGATGGATGGGACATCTCCTGTTTGGCCATTCCTTTTGGTTGCTAATCTGGGCTTCGCCCGGCCATTGTCTGGAATCTCTACAATTGTAAATCAGTCTTGGCAAGCAGGAGAATTTCCACAGTTTTGTGGGAACCCTCTGCTTGTAATGCAGTTTATAGTTTATAACATATAGAACACAAATTTATCTCAAAACACATATCACGGTCCCCTACCTCTTTTATAAACATATTAAATTCATGTATCTTTTAATATTCTTAACAAACTCTTCTAATTTTTATATTCTACTACATTACTAACAGTACTTTTTACACTTTAGAGTGATGATAAGTTATCATCCAATTTGCTATAGTTATCCCATTCTTCTTGTGATATCTCACAGTATTTCTGGTGGACAGCATTTTCTTTATTTATTTTTTTCTCAAATTTTTCTAAAGCTTCTGCTGCTTTATTAGCCTCTTTTTTTTCCCTCTAATTTCATTATTTTGGGCATCTTAGGGATTTGGCCAGTTTTTCCAACAGCAAGTTTGGGGTCTGTGGGCAGGGCTGCAATCTGCATGCCTTGTAGCACAGAGCGAATCAGTCGAATGAGATAAGGTATCAAGCAAGGCAGAAATATTATTCCAGTAATGGAACATAATACAAAAAATGCTACTTTTTTCCACCAGGCTCTTTGTCCAAACAACTGGTCCCACTAAGAGGCCTGGAGGATAGAATTCCATTTTTGCACAGGTACATGGGCTACCTTTTTAATCTCAGCTGCTAGGCCCTGTGGTGGTGTGAGAATTGTTTTTTATTAAGTTATTAAGTTATTTTTGTAAGATTTTAAAGTTATCTTTATAATGGTTGAGTCCACTGTATACCCCTGTGTTCTGCATTGGTTTTCCCCTTATGAGTTAGGTTGTTTAGTCTACTGTATAACCAGACGTTTTCTGTCATTCATTCCTTCCCTGCACCTGTCGCTGTCAATCCCCCCCTCTCTCCTCGTGGTCGCCCTGTCTGTCACTCGGAGACCCTTCCCTGGCTTCTAGAAATCTCCGGGAGGGGTGTCGAGTGATAGGCTGGGGCCCTGGAGACCCCCTCCCATCATTTCGTGGTTGGTCCCCGGTTTTAGGGTTCACACCCCCAGTTAACTCCCCGATTCCTGTGACTGGCTGACCGGTTGTCGCCACCCCCGTTTCCACCCCCCCTTAAAAAACTGCCGCACGCCTGCCCTCAGGGTCTCTCCTGGGCAGCAGGTGCAGAGTGCAGAGCCCTGCACTCCCTCTGTTTCAATAAACCTACATTACATCCTGCTCGAGAGAGTCCGCCTTTCACTTAGCTGCCGGGGTCGCTTACGTCATCTATGTGCCCGTTGCTGGCGGTGGGATCCAAGTTCCCACAGGGAGGAAGCGGCGCGCTTAGCCTGTCGCTCCGACATTACCACGCTGCCGCAGTGAGTTACTCTGAGTTAGCCTGTGGCTGCGCTGGTCAGCGCGATTTCTGGACACTGCGACAAGGCCCCTGATGGTCTCCTCATAGTCATCTATTTCCATACAGCATTCTGATTCATTGAATTTCCCACAAACTCCCCCTTCTTCTGCCAATAGGTAATCTAAGGCTATTCGATTCTGATATACAAATGCCCTCATCTGGGAGTGTTGCCTGGCCAGAAACTCTAGGGCATCTGAGGTATGATTCGAAACAATCTCTACCACAGCTTGGAGTCTTATCAGTCTATTCAATAGATAGATAGGAGTTCTGTAACCCCAACTTCCATCATTGGCCCAGGTTGCAGGACCATAATATTCTATAATTCTTTCTGCTGGCCATTCCTCCTCTCCCCATCTCTGGTCTCTACTTGCGATAGTGAGACATTAAATTTGAAGAATTAGGAATTTTTAGGAAAGTTAAGATAATAAGTTGCTGAATTAGCTGAAGTAGATAGGTAAGCTTTGTTCACAGTTAACAGAAGCCGGATCTTAGATAAGCTATCCCGGATTTAGTAACTCATTGCTTGTCAGCTTCACGTTTATGTAGCTGTGCTTGTAACGAAAACCAAAATGTGGTAAATAGGACATAAGATAGCTGCAGATTTCCTGCTTAAAGAACCCATTGAACACAGGAAACTATAAGTTCTACCAAGGATTCATTTATCACAAATGCGTTGAAAAGGTAGAAAGGTCAGGATGAGGAAGACTCATCTTACTTCCTCATTTTGGGTGACCCCTCCCCAGAATAGACCCCCGACTCATTTTAGGAGACAAAGTATGCATGCTTAATAGCCTTTTTGCCAATTAGCATACGAAGCGAGGAATGGGAGGTGACAGGGGTATGAATATGCATTTGTATTTTGGGTATTCAACACTTTTGTAAATAAAAAGCTTTGTAATTACCTGTGAATTTCGCAGTGTGAATTAGGGAAATATCCTGCCGTGCTGCCCGGCCATAATAAACATACACTTTCTGACTTTAAACTGTTAGAGAGTTTTTGTCCGTCACAGTTGGGTATTGATACCAGATCAATACCCATATCTCTTTAATAAGTCAGGGCATGATAATACTGCTCTTTAAATAGAACTAACAAAATGGAAATACAATAGGCATTACAAAATATATAGCTAACAGTTACCAAAACCTTTGATGTTTTTATAGCTATTTACTGCAAGAGATTGTATTAGGTGCTCCAGCCCATTTTAATATAAGGAAACTTTACCATGTGTTTTCTAAAACACTTAAAAAAAAGAGTTAAACCTGTAAAGTAGTACTCTCAGGTATTTGGGGAAACTGAGCATGAGGAGGGAAAGCCACTTGGTTGATGAAATAACAAAGATTTGGCAATCAGCTCCTGTAGCGGATAAGAAAAATCTTATAGCATAAGGGCCTTATAGGCCTCTGATCACTTCTGTTCCTTTCTTGTGTTCGGTTGTATCCCCGCTCCGGGTGGGCACCACCACACTTTCTGTCACTTTTGCTCACAGAGAAGAACTCTGGGAAAGCTTCGCTAGCAGGATAGTAAAAAACAAGTTATATAACCTAGAAAACAAGTTGTTGTGTTGGTTTAACACAGCCTGTTTTTTTTTTTTTTTGGTGGGGGCGGGGAAGCCACAGAGGCACCTTCTGAGAGAAGGTGCTCGAAGCTTCTACTATGCCTAGCCGAGCCAATCTCTGATGGCTCTGAAGACGGATATGCTGCTGGCCCAATTAGAGAAGCTGGTCATGCCTCTGTGATGACAAATTTAAGAAAGGAAAAAAATCCTGCACAGCTCTTCCGAGGGGTAGGGAGGCATCGCAGCTGGGACCATCCCACAGCATGGTGAGCAATTCCCTGATATGGAGCCCAAACGAAATCAACCTTTCAGTGCTGCAAAACCCTATAAGAACTATTCAATTGATAGGACTTGAGAACAAAAGAACCTATAGACAAAGATTTTCTTCTGAGTCAGAGAAAAGGAAAAGGTGAGGACACGTGAGGAGAACATGGTGACACTAAGGTCAGTGAAAGGAAGGAGGGGGAGGAGGTGCTCAAAATGTTGGACCTGAGATTCTTCTGCAAGCTGTGATGAAGACTATAATACAACAAACTGTCTCCCTGTAATTTATAAAGTCCATGGGGGGAAGCAGAGATCTACTCACAGCCCATGAGAAAAGATGCTCATGCTGGAGTGGGTGGATGCGGAAAAACTGTAATCTGGTGGGTTCCAGAGATAGAGCCCTTGCTTCCAAACTAGAGCAGCTTATCCTTAAAAGAATACACCCCATGAACTAAAATGACTCATGCCTTGGCAGTTTTGGGAGGACCGTTTGCCCGTGGGAGGGACTCACGTTACAGCAGGTTGGACAGGACTGCTACTCATGAAAATTAGAACCATGCTAGAAAAGTTCACACAGAAATGTCTCCCGTGGGAAGGACCCCACAGCATAGCAGAAGAGACTCCTCTCCCTAAGTGAACCGAGGAAAGATCTTGAGTGAAAAACTGACCAAAACTCTCATGCCCTGTCTCCCTGCACTGTCAGTGGGAAGGAAGGAGGGTCTGGAGGGGAGAAAGAAAGGTGTTCTAAAGGTTTATTTTAGTTCTCATTATCCTCTTTTAATTATGTTAATGAATTTTTTTCTTTATACATTTTAAGTTTAAGCCTGTTTTTCCTTTAGTGTTTTCTCCTAATCATTATCTCATGAGCCCTTCAGTTCTTCTTTCCCCCTCCTCTGCTCAACTATAGCAGAAGAGAATGAGCAATTGGGTTTTTTTCGTGGGTGCCTGGCTTTTAGCGAGTGTCAAACCACAACAGTTGTATAACCAAGTATGGTCACCTCGTGTTTTGGGTTCAGATTGGTCAAGGGTACATGTGAACACTGCATGATCAGAAAGCTGATTGGCTAGAAGTACACGTCAACAGCAACACCTGCAGTGGCAGGCAGTCAGTGCATATTGTTATCTTGTCACAAGAATGTAAATAGATAAGAACTTAGCATCTGAATACAGCATAAAATGGCCTAGATTCTTGCAATAAATTATTCTCTTTGGAACAAGAACCAACAGGGTTCATGTTTCATTGCTACAAGCTCCAACAGTGGTGAATACGGTCTATAGTTATTATAGCCCTGATGGTTTAATCATCCAGAACTAACCTTCCTGTACCTGAACAGAGATGCAGCAGGGTGCAGAGGCTGGGACACTCACCTGGGATTTGAAAGACTAATTCTACTTCTGACTCTGCCCCTGAACCTCCACGTGTCTTAGGCAAGACACTTCTCCATTTGCCACACTCTGCCCTGTCTGCAGAGCACAATGTCCTCAGGGAGAGGAGCACCAGTCACCCTGCTGTTTTGCACAGCACAAAGAAGTGACAAACACAACCCTCCAGCACAGCCCCAAAGGGAGTAACCAAGGTCTTACTGGACAAATAAATTTGTCAAGTTGATTTTTCCGGGTTATTTTACCTTTTTTCTGCTTTATACACATACATTCCTTTCATTGTATTCCCTCTTAATTGCATATCTTTACCAAAATCATCTTGGTTTTGGCCTCTCTTGGCTTTTCTCTTTTGTCTTGGGCCTGGTGACACCAGGTGACTTTATGATGCTTGTATCCCCAATTGTCTGTTCTGTTTGTGCTGTATATTGAATTCTGTGCCTTTAAGAGTGGTTCTAAGAGCAAGGAGAAGTGTGGAGTTTGTTTTGAGAAAACTGCCGGACTCCTCCACATTCTTCTTCGGACGGGGTGTTCGGCAGAGGCTTGGAGACACTGCAGGACAGAGATTTTTTTGCTTTTAGTTAGTTTTAGCTAGCTAGGGCAGAAAAGTTCCCAGGACTGTTTTTTTCTCGGGACTGTTTAAACCTGCTCTGGACAGAAAACCTAGGGGAGCACTGGGGCTTGCACCTGCAGCCCACCGGGGCCTGGACCTCGGCATTTTCCAGCAATGCCAGAGGGACTGGGACTGATAAAAGACTGAGAGAGCCGATCTACATCCACAGCAAGGCCTTGGGCCAGCTCCCTGCAAAGGGGGAGGGGGAAGAGCAGGCCCAGCTTGATGTTATCTGTCTCTCTCTCTGGCCAAAGGGAGAAGGACTGACCTGCAGGAAATCAGGGGTTTTTATATGGGTGCTGCCCAAAGTCGCAATTGACATTTTCAGTGGTCAAAGCAGATGCCAGTATTCCAACTAACCTTCTGATAGGTCCCTGTCCTTTCTAAAGCAATTCCCAGGTCCTGACCAGGAAATACATTCCACATTTCTCTATAACTAAAAACTAAACTGTCAACCTATGACACCTCTCTAAAATGAAAAGAGAAATTATCCAGGAATAAAATTGTTCCTATAACAGGAAGTGAAATGACTGCAGCTACCCAAACACAGCTTTGCTCTGCATCCTAGGGTCAAGTTGAATCTCCAGCCACCAAGAACGCTGCTTTATAACAAATTTTTCAGGGCATTCTGTGCTGAGCTTTTTTCCAGAGCATCTCTTTTTGTTCATTTGGCTGGTGTCACTTCCCTCTCAGGGAACTTTTTCAGTACATCAAAATATTTATCAGTGCTGAATGCTCTGTGAAGTAGAAGTGGGAAGATTCTCTTCAGTGGAAGATATTTAAAATATTTCTCTTTCCAAGTAGCTTTGTGAATACAGGGAAGGAATGCATAACTTAAGCACAAGGAGTTACTGACCCAGAAGTGATTAGCATTAGTGTAAAGCTTTCAGACCCTTTTTCATCTTATTGATTCTAAGCAGAATAAATCCAAAAATGATAATAGGGCTCAATTTAAATTACCTACAGCAAGTGCTGATTTTCAGCTCTCATCAGACAATCATGCTGTTCAATCAGCTCCATTCTGCATGTACAAAGCAAATTAATGTGTATAAAACAGTTGTAACTCAGGCCAGCTTTCAACAAAAGAATCTTTTACGTAGCACACAACTGCCTTTTATCGACATGCTTTTAATTGAACTTATAATGCTATACCCATATTCCACCTAATTATAGCAGAAAATTCATATATCTTTCAAAATACTGATTATACCTTTTCCTTTGTAAAGTTCCCAGAAACTTTACCAGTGTAGGGAATGGTATTCTCAGTTAAGCTCAGATTTGTTTAGAAACAATGAAAGGGCACACTAAGGCAAATCCTGAGCCTATGGCAGCCAAACAATGTCTCAAGGACAATTACACTGGTGCACTGAAACTGCAAGGCCAGCTCCTCACTCCTTGAATCCAGTCTGTAAACGTGCCTCCCAAAGCCAGGGAGAGAGCATTGCATATGAGGCATTGATAGAGAAGCCTCCAGTCTGTAAGAATTCTTTCTTTAGCAATTTGTTTCTGTTTCAAAAGGCATCTTTTGTGTATCTCACTTTCTTTACTTGTGTTGCTGAGTTTACCAGGGAACAGGTAGACAGGATACTACTTCTTTAAAGGGAGAATTCCTGGGACAACTGAAGCAGCAATGGCAGGAAACAGAATTAAAGATGGACTCTGGAAAATACTTCTGGGTCAATCCAAGACATTTGGCCTGTGGAATTATCTTTCAGAGGGCAGCAGTGCCAGTGATGGGGGAGATTCCTTGCACTTGTCTCTGCCATTTCAAGCAGGATGGCTTAGAGAGAGCTAGTGGGGGACTCTACAGAGATGAAGAAGGACAGAGCACGGGCCTTTTCTTTCCATTTCAATATCACCAAGTCCAGACTTTGCTGTGGGTAGGAAAAATCCTGTTGTTAACTTCCACAGCCTTTGCAATAAAGCCTCAAGCTAAGACAACAGCACATGTTCTTCTTTAAGAATTATGCATGCCATACCATGGTTACCAGCAGCAAAGAGCAAATAAAATCAAGGCTAAAATCAGCTAAACTGTTGACATTGATTTTAACATGGGTAGAAATCTGTCACTAGAGGACACGAAAAGAATCATACTCACGCAGTCAAGTTCAGAGCAAAAAGAAGGGCAGTTTATTTTCAACCTCGATTTATATAGATCCTGGACAATGACCAGGGATTGGAGAATGAGGTTGACACCTCTCCGACCCCACTGGTCAAACTAGAAGTCCATCAATTGTCCCTCCTCCAAGAAGGAATGTGAAAAAAATCACTTTGTTTATGTTAAAGTCCGTGAGAAAACTCCACTACAAAAATGCAAACATCAGAAGGCTGAAAGGAATAGAACAGAACTCCACCTCAAGGATATACATTGCAATTACTCAATTTTATTGCCAAGCTCTTCTGACAGGTCTGGTCTGCGTTGACACTACACATGGGACTCCCATTTAACATTTTGCTTTAAACATTTTTCTATTAACCAGTCACCCCAAACACAGATTAAGGTGGAGGACATGAATGCAGCCACTCTTAGGTGCACATAGATACAGCAAGTACCTAGGAACACCACGCAGAAAGGCAGGTTCTTCAGAAGAACACAAATGCTCCTCCTGATCAATATGTACAAAAGAAACCTGTAGTATAAATTATTCAGCTACACTTCCCACCACACAAACACACTTGCCTGGCACTCAGATGAGCAGGTGGAGCATGGCAGCCAGTGCTCCCACTCAGGGCAACAGCTCTCTTACAGGAGTGACCTTCTCTTCCTCTTTCTTCACTTCTCCTTTTCTCAGGAGTTTGTCAGGTACTGCAATTAAAAGACTGTGAGCACTAGTGGAGTTAAAGTAAATAGATGTTTAATCTCTCTGGTGAAATATTTAAAAAGTGTACCCAGATGCATTAACTGAAGATTTCACTAATTCAAATAAATCAAGTTAAAATTACAGACTAGACTGGCTATTGTCAATTTTCTGAAAACCTTTCAATTCAAAAAACCAAATGGAAATGGTAAGTTAATTTGTCCTTAGCTTTTTGACTGGGAGCAGAGCTGACATTGATGTGGCGAAAGACATTAGTATTTAACTACTTGAAGAAATTCACATTACCAGTGTCCTTTTAAATTGCTGTACTTATGTTTGCCATATAAGTTGCTATTAGCAACTCTAAAAAAAACCCCAAATAACAATCACCCCTTATATTACAGTCTTGAACGTAGCAAAGGTGTATTGTACTAAATTCTTTGGAGCTTTCTTCACTCAATATTTGAAATATAATTAAAATGCTATCCCTGGAAAAGAACTATTTCTTCTAACCTGTATATATCACTCACTGTAAAAACAGACTTTATAAACTAATATAGCTGACAAGTAATCTCCAAGTTTTATATCATAAAGTGTGGTGGTCCGTGGACCATCCACACAGGACAATTCACTCCCTTGGAGAGTGCGCAGCCCCTAGGCTGCATCAGTTAGCAGTGACTCCCCTTTGGGAAGCCCCATTGAGAGTTTTCCTTGTGGCTCAAGGTGAGAAAAAATACTTCAACCCATGAGCCTTTGCAGTTCTATGTTGTTTCATACCCCACTGGTTATACCCCTTGCTCTCGGTTTTTATCCCTCCTGATTGGTTATTTTTGGATCCTTCCCCTGATTGGTCCCTTTCCCAATTCCTTTCCCTGCTGGCCAAGTTGTGAAGCCCTGCCCCTGGCTACCCTATATAATCCCTCTACCCCAGGACCATTTGGCTCTTTTCCGCTCCAGACCTTGTGAAATAAAGAAGCTCTCCTGGAGATCGGAAAGACCCCTGTGGTGGTGTGAGAATTGTTTTATTAAGTTATTAAGTTATTTTTGTAAGATTTTTAAGTTATTTTTATAATGGTTTAGTTCACTGTATACCCCTGTGTTCTGCATTGGTTTTCCCTTCTGCATTGGTTGTTTTGTCTACTGTAAAACCAGACGTTTTCTGTCATTCATCCCTTCCCTGCACCTGTCGCTGTCAATCCCCCCCCCTCCTCGTGGTCGCCTGCCTGTCACTCAGAGACCCTTCCCTGGCTTCTAGAAAACTCCAGGAAGGGTGCTGAGTGATAGGCTGGGGCCCGGGAGACCCCCTCCCATCATTTTGTGGTTGGTCCCCAGTTCCATGGTTCACACCCCCGGTTAACCCCCCGATTCCTGTGACTGGCTGACCGGTTGTCGCCACCCCCGTTTCCACCCACCCTTAAAACCTGTCGCACGCCTGGCCTCAGGGTCTCTCCTGGGCAGCAGGTTGCAGCGTGCAGAGCCCCGCGCTTCCTCTGCCGCAATAAACCTACATTACATCCTGCTCGGGAGAGTCCGCCTTTCATTCAGCTGCCGAGGTCGCGTACGTCATCAACGTGCCCGTCGCTGAGGGTGAGATCCAAGCTCCCACAGAGAGGAAGCGGCGCGCTTCGTCCGCTGCTCCGATCATACCACGTTGCCACAGTGAAACTCTGAGCTAGCCTGTGGACGCGCGGGTCAGCGCGAATTGGACACGGTGACAGCGGTTGGCGCCCAGCTCGGGGCCCTCACCCTCAGGACACGAGGCGGACCCCGCAGCACGGATTTAGGCTGTCGGACAGCCGAAGAAATCTTTGGACGCTCCGCTACCCCTGGCTGCAGCGGCTCTCACCACGCTCCCGGGGGAGAAGTGGTCAACCCGGAGCACCCACCGGGTCCATTTCAGGCAGTTGATACTGACAACCCCAGGTTTCGTCTTGTTCCAGGAGGGGGTAAGTTTCTCTTCGTGAGGGCACTTACTTTTTGGGAAGGGTGCTTCGGGAAGAAGACCCTATTTCGGAAAGAGATCCCCCAGGAGTGGGGGGGATTTCAAGCCGCGCGGCTCGGGGGGGTGGTGGTTTGCCTCATTCCCCCGTGGGAACCTTCCTCGGAACTCTTTTACTTTCTCTTTCGTTTTTAAAATTTTAAGTTAAAAGCAGTAGTCGGGCGGGCGGCGATTCCCGAGAGTTTTAGAACACTGCATTTTAATTTCATCGCGGCTCCCCGGGACTGGTTTTGGGAAAAATTACCCGGTTTTAGGAGGTTTAATCCGCGGTTTGTTTTAAGTTTCATTTTGATTTTGCCTGGGTGTTAGTCGGTGAGCGGCAGAAACTAATTGTGAGAGACATGGGTGGTAGCCTCTCAGCCGCTCAGAAAGGATTGTATTATAGTTTTAATTCTGTTCTTCAATTTGCCCAGTTAAAAATTTCAAAAGGCGAGCTCAAAAGGTTTGTCAGGTGGGTGTTCCTGCACTTTCCTCATACGTCTCCAGAGCAAATTTACAGCTCCAAATTTTGGCAAGCTGTGATTAATAAAATTAATAATTTGGCTCTCTCAGGGGACAAACATGCTTCAAAATTTCTTAATTTGGCTTTGCAGCTTTCAGCTGCTGCTACAAAAATGAATAAGAAGGTGCAGAAACAGCCAGCCCCAAGACAAACTGCTCCCTGTTCTCCTTGTCCCCCTGCCCTTTCTCCTCGTCCCCAGAAGGGAGTCCTTAAGGGAGCAGCAGGGGTTCAGCCTGCCAGCTCAGGGCCCTTAAGGACCCCCCGATCCCCCCGCCCGGGCAGTCCTAGCCAGACTGCTAGGGGCTTCTCGGACAGCCCTGGCCAGGCTGCTCGAGAATTCCACCCTTCCCCATTTTCCCCAGTTAACAGACCCCGAGTTCGATTTAGTTTAGCTGAGGATTCCATATCACAAAATGGCGTCCCTACCCCTTATCCCCAAGATGGAGGAGACCGCATGGCACAGTCCTCCCCATCCCCCTATCCTCCTTCCTTCAATCCCTTTCTTCCCGCCCTTGATAAGCCCAACCCCTTCCTCTCCTCGGCCCCTCCTATCCCCCAAAAGACTCTGCCCATGCCTCCACCCTCTTCAAGGACTCTACCCTCAGCTCCTCCCAGCTACTCCTCCCACAGGAACGCCCACATGACATCATTGAGTTCCCAAACCACACCCCCTGCCAGAAGACCTGCCTCCTGGGCTTCTGGTTCCCACGCTCCCCCTGCTGGTTCCCACGCTCCCCCTTCCGGTTCCCACGGTCTGGGCCCAGAGGGGGCGGGGCCAGGGCCTGAGCCTGCAGGGATGCATCAGCCTTCCCCTGTTCCCTCAGTGTCCCCAGTTGTCTATAAGGTCTCCCGAGGAGGGCACAATGTTCGAGCAGTCCACCACCCATTTTCTCAGGCCACCATCAGAGACCTCTGCAAGGCTCATCGGGATTATGGGCGGGACAGCCCCTATTTTAGGGGCTTGCTCCGCTCTGATCTCGAAGCTGCTGTTGTCATCCCAGCTGACCTTAGGCAGCTGTTCTCCTGCCTCCTGGACTCCACTGAGTTCAAGCTATGGGAGGCAGCATGGAGACAGCTGCTTAGGGAGGCCTTGCCGAGTCTCTTCGCAGATCCAGAGACTGCAATTGATGAAAATGGGAATGCCCTCACCCTGGAACACCTCATGGGTGAGGGAAGGTGGACGGATCTGACAGACCAAGCGTCGAGCATCCCAACCAAAGCCCTGCAGACCATCAGGGAGCATGCGGTCACAGCCTTCTTCAGCATGGTGCCAGATGGCCCCATCATTCCATATTATAAGATCGTGCAGGGGACCAAAGAGGCTTTTACTAAGTTTGTGGAGCGGCTCACCCGAGCAATTGAAGTCCAAGTATCAGAAGTGGCCGTGAGAGAAGGGATCCTAAGGGAGATGGTGTTCGCAAATGCGAACAATTTGTGCAGGACTGCAATTCTTAGTTTCCCCTTGGACCCTCCTCCGACCCTTCAAGACATGCTTCGGGTGTGCCAACTCAAGGTCCCCTACATGCAGGGTAATGACTGGGATGCCAAATCAACACCACCAAGAGTGGCTGCAATATCTGGCACCCAGCAAGAACACATTCGCAGGCCGTATGCTCCCCAAAAAAACAAGTGTATCATCTGTCGGGAGCCGGGACACTGGGCCAATAATTGCCCACTGAGGGACGAGATTGAACTGTTGAAAAAGAAAAAAGGGGGAGGCGGGGGAAGTGGGAGAGTGGGAGGGACAGGAGATAACTCCCGTCAGTTAAACTGAGGGAGGAGCGCAGGTCCGCCCGGCACGGTGACACAAATAGGGCGGACCAGGCAGTGGGAGGGGGGAAAGAAAGAACAAGCGCCAATGATACGCTGCCCAAAACCGAAAATGACATTCTTACCGGACGTGACACACCTGACGTGACTTTCAAAACTGACCGTGACCTGTCAAAACATATTCTAATAACATCTTCCAAGAAGGAACCTTTCAGGTTGGAGCTCACCAAAGCCTTGCACCTGAAAAGCGTGGATTGGACCTTCCTGTCAGTAAACCTAAAGGAACAAAGCACCTGGCCAGTCCAAGGAAAGGAACTTGTCGTCATCGGGGATTGTAAGTACACCCCGCAAGAGATCAAGATTCTCCCGGGGATTTTAGTCAACAACCCTGAGAATCTCGTTCTCTGGCTGCAATGCACCCATCCACCGACCTTTCTCCCAAAAGGTCAAATAATCGCACAGATCATCCCTGCCCGAGGGCCAAACAACACATCAATGGTCCCGATGGCTTGCCCTGTGCAAGCCATCACTGAAGAAAGGCCCCGGGTAGAATGCGAATTCACGGTGGGCGGGGAAACACTTAACATCACAGCTCTTTTGGACACCGGGGCATATGTGACGATCGTGCCAGCCCAAGATTGGCCGTCACATTGGGCTTTGCAGGATGTGGCTGGACACGTCCAGGGTGTTGGAGGGCTTCAATTGGCAGGACAGTCAAAGAGCGTGGTACAAATTAAGGGGCCAAAGGGGCAATTGGCAAATATCCGCCCTTTTGTTTTAAATTATAAGGAACCCTTGCTTGGAAGGGATCTCATGGCTCAATGGGGGGTCAAGATTGACATACCCGACCCCTCAGTGGACATTTCCACAGCGACCATTGAAGAGCGTCCCACCAAAAAACTTAATTGGCTCACTGATAATCCAGTTTGGGTGGAGCAATGGCCGCTTTCTAAACAAAAATTAAAAGCGCTCGAGGAGCTCGTGGAGGAGCAGTTAAGAAAAGGACACATAGTAGAAACAGATAGCCCTTGGAATTCTCCGGTTTTTGTGATCCAAAAGCCGGGGAAAGGCAAGTGGCGCCTCCTCCAGGACCTCCGTCAAATTAACAATGTGATTGAGGACATGGGATCTCTCCAACCAGGAATGCCTTCCCCAACTATGCTCCCCGAAAATTGGAAATTAGCTATCATTGACATCAAGGATTGCTTTTTCCAAATTCCTCTTCACCCGGATGATGCCCCACGTTTTGCATTCTCGGTTCCCACCATCAACCGAGAAGCCCCAAGGAAGCGCTATCACTGGCGGGTACTCCCTCAGGGGATGAAAAACAGCCCAGTCATCTGCCAGTGGTATGTTGCCTCCTTGTTGTCCCCTGTCCGCGCAGCCGCAGGACAGGCCATCATCCATCATTATATGGATGATGTCCTGGTGTGCGTCCCGACTGACGATGTGCTCACACATGCGCTTGACCTGACAATCAATGCATTGATTGCTGCAGGTTTCGAGCTGCAGGAGGAGAAAGTTCAACAGATGCCACCCTGGAAGTACCTCGGGCTGGAAATCGGCAAGCGGACCATTGTTCCGCAGAAATTGGCCATCAAAACAAAGGTAAGTTCCCTCGCGGATGTCCACCAGCTGTGTGGGGCTTTGAATTGGGTAAGGCCCTGGCTAGGTTTGACCACCGAAGACCTAGCCCCCCTTTTCAATTTATTGAAAGGGGGAGAGGAGCTCAGTTCTCCTAGGGCCCTTACCCCAGAAGCGAAAAAGGCTCTGGAAGGAATTCAGGACGCTATGTCCTCAAGGCAAGCTCATCGATTTGACCCCGAGCTGCCTTTCAAATTTATTATTCTAGGGAAGTTGCCGCACCTCCACGGGATGATATTTCAGTGGAAAGACATCCCGAAAAAGGACCGAGACGGGAAAGATCCACTCTCCATCATAGAGTGGGTCTTCCTGAGCCATCAGAGGTCCAAAAGGATGACCCGGCCGCAGGAGTTGGTGGCTGAGCTGATCCGGAAAGCAAGGTTCCGGATCAGAGAATTGGCCGGTTGTGACTTTGTGTGTATTCAAATCCCAATCGGGTTGAGATCGGGCCAAATTTCAAAGTCAATGTTGGAACACCTGCTTCAAGAAAATGAAGCTTTACAGTTCGCACTGGATTCCTTTACTGGGCAAATTTCAATTCATCGGCCTGCCCACAAAATTTTTAATCAGGACGTCAAATTTGTATTATCATTAAAAGAGGTTCACAGCAGAAGGCCACTCAAAGCCTTAACAATTTTTACTGACACGTCCGGAAGGTCCCACAAGTCAGTTTTGACTTGGAAGGACCCTCAAACTCAGCAGTGGGAGGCTGATGTAGCTGAAGTGGAAGGATCACCTCAGGTCGCTGCGTTGGCCGCAGTCGTTAGGGCCTTTGAGAGGTTTCCCGAACCTTTCAATTTGGTTACAGACTCCGCATATGTAGCGGGGGTGGTGTCCAGAGCGGAACAGGCCATCCTTCAAGAGGTGTCCAACATTGCGTTGTATGAATTGCTCTCGAAATTAGTCAAGTTAGTTTCCCACCGAGAGCAACCATTTTTTGTGATGCACACCAGGTCACACACCAAATTGCTGGGGTTCATCGCGGAGGGAAACAGGAAGGCAGATGCCCTCGCTGCCCCTGCCGAGATGGCCCCCCTGCCGAACATCTTTGAGCAGGCAAAACTCAGCCATCAACTGTTCCATCAGAATGCGCCTGGCCTTGTTCGCCGTTTCCACCTAACACGGGAACAGGCCAAGGCAATTGTGGCCATGTGTCCGTCCTGCTCTCAGCATGCAGTGCCAACCTTGCATGCGGGGGTTAATCCCCAGGGACTGAGGAGCTGTGAGGTGTGGCAAACCGATGTTACCCATTTCCCTGAATTCGGCCGCCAAAAGTACATACATGTGTCTATAGACACATTCTCCGGAGCTGTGTTCGCTTCTGCCCACACAGGGGAAAAAGCAGGGGATGTCATTAAACACCTCATCCACGCTTTCTCCTTCCTGGGCATCCCGAAGGAACTCAAAACTGACAACGGCCCGGCGTACAAGTCCAGAGAGCTCTGCAGCTTCCTGCAGCAATGGGGGGTGGATCACAAGACCGGCATCCCCCACTCCCCCACAGGTCAAGCCATGGTCAAGAGGACCCATGGTACCATCAAGAGAGTTTTACATCAACAGCAGAGGGTCCTCAAAGCAGAAACACCAGCGATCAGACTGGCCAGGGCACTTTTCACCATCAACTTTCTTAATTGTTCCTTTGAAGGTCTCAATCCACCAATCATAAGGCACTTTGGGGTGAGCTCCTTGTTCTCCATCCGAGAAAGGCCCCCGGTCATGGTCAGGGATCCTGAGTCCAGAAGGACAGAAGGGCCACATGACCTGGTCACGTGGGGACGTGGATACGCATGCGTGTCCACCCCCAAAGGACCAAGGTGGATTCCATCCAAGTGGGTGAAGCCCTACGTCCCTAAGGGCTCAGGATCCAAAACAGTCATCAGTCCGCAGGTGGCAGACGCAGCGTGGAGGCGGAAGAGGAAACAGGGGCAACATCATTGGGCGGAGTTTCCTTTCCCCTACTGTTCCTACCCTGAATAACTGTGTTTAGTGTTTTTTAGTTTTAACATAGCAATCACCCAGACCGGATTCCCCGCTCCGAGGAAATTCCACCTACCCCTCGGAGCCCTGATATCGCTCAGCCTGTGTCTCTCAGTTGTCGGATGGCTGCTCCCACAACCAAAAGCAAACGTGTGGGCCACCCTGGCAAACTGGTCATCGAAAGCCGAGGACGTCCACACTGCCATCCGACAGATGCGAGAGATGGTGACAGATGACTGGCTGAGCAGACTCTTTACTAACTGGGGAATCTCCGGCTGGGCTTCATCCATCATAAAGACTGTTGCTGTGTTTGTTTATTTTGTTATTAATTATGCTTGCGTTCAGTTTACTTAAAAGGATATTGTATAATTTAATTTCTGCCACCACACACTCCCCCTCAGTCAACCATAGGAGAGCCCTGAGGAGGAAGGACTGGAGTTGGAGGAAGTGCTGGAACCTCCCTCCTCCGTTCCAGTCCCACTCCTCTTGAAAAAACAAAAAAGGGGGAGATGTGGTGGTGTGAGAATTGTTTTATTAAGTTATTAAGTTATTTTTGTAAGATTTTTAAGTTATTTTTATAATGGTTTAGTTCACTGTATACCCCTGTGTTCTGCATTGGTTTTCCCTTCTGCATTGGTTGTTTTGTCTATTGTAAAACCAGACGTTTTCTGTCATTCATCCCTTCCCTGCACCTGTCGCTGTCAATCCCCCCCCCTCCTCGTGGTCGCCTGCCTGTCACTCAGAGACCCTTCCCTGGCTTCTAGAAAACTCCAGGAAGGGTGCTGAGTGATAGGCTGGGGCCCGGGAGACCCCCTCCCATCATTTTGTGGTTGGTCCCCAGTTCTATGGTTCACACCCCCGGTTAACCCCCCGATTCCTGTGACTGGCTGACCGGTTGTCGCCACCCCCGTTTCCACCCACCCTTAAAACCTGTCGCACGCCTGGCCTCAGGGTCTCTCCTGGGCAGCAGGTTGCAGCGTGCAGAGCCCCGCGCTTCCTCTGCCGCAATAAACCTACATTACATCCTGCTCGGGAGAGTCCGCCTTTCATTCAGTTGCCGAGGTTGCTTATGTCATCAACGTGCCCATCGCTGAGGGTGAGATCCAAGCTCCCACAGAGAGGAAGCGGCGCGCTTCGTCCGCTGCTCCGATCATACCACGTTGTCACAGTGAAACTCTGAGCTAGCCTGTGGACGCGCGGGTCAGCGCGAATTGGACACGGTGACAGACCCCGTCTCGCTGCTTCTACTCCTGCGTTGCTCAGGGTGGCAAATGTGGCTCTGCTGCTCAGGCAGCCATACAAAGAGCTAATTACTGTGCACCTGAGAGTGCCTCAATAGTGTTTGGCCATCGATGCAGTGAAACTGGCTACACTTGAGAGAGAAATGAAGAAATGCTAAAGGATGGCTAATAAGAGATTCATAACATCATTGGTTGTGCCCATGTAACCCTGGTGACAGGCAGCTGTTGGCCAGCAGATCAGACTCACCTGTGCAACTGGCACCTTGATAATGAACTGCTGCAACAAGACAGACTGGCAAAGTTCCTGGGAAAGCATAAGCATCAACTTCCCTACAGCTTCTGGATGCTATCCAAGGAAACATCAGCCCTTACAAGAAGCAAACATACCAATGGGTCAAGGTCCTTGGAAACATTTCAATTTGGTTTTTGTTGCAAAACCTTCCACACTGTCACTCACCTTTAGATGAAAACAGAAAAAGCACACAAGCAGGCTGCTCAGGTGAAGGCATAGCACCACATGAGCAAGAGCTTCCACAGTTCTGTTAACAACAATTAAAGATCTCTCACAGTTTGACAAGATTTGCTGTGATATGCAGCATTTTTCACCCTGTTCTTCTCCATCACTTTGACATCTACAGAAACTGGGATAGCAACACTTGGTCAGTTTTAACTTCTGTCAGTGTTTGATGAGCCATAGCCAAGACAAAGAAGGCAGTTTTAGATCCCTGAGATGCTGCAGGAAACTTTCTGAATGCTGAGGAATACATCCCTATGCCAGCTATCTTCTCAGGTTTTCAGGATTTTTTTTAACGTATTCCAAGGGGAAAAAGGAGTTTTTGCAATATTACACTTCAAACTTCAGTATTGCAGAAGGCAAATTTTGTTCAGGGACACAACTTATTCAAGCTGGCAAGTGTCTTCACTCTTGCCTATTCAAAGACAGCTGTGTCCTTGCTGGTGCTGAGCATATAGATAAAAAAATACCTCTGGCACAGAAATCAAAACAAAGGACAGACCGCTTTAAGTACATGACCTTGGGTTATACAATTCACAACAATTAATTGCTTTCCTATGAAACAATTCTTGGCAGATTTTGTGGTTAACAAACACCTTCAGCTAAGGGGGGACCAGTTTGCTTTCTGCCATCAAGAACAGTTAAGATGTGCCACTTTATTTGTATTTTCTGCCTGAAGAGTGACTCCGCAGGTCCTGTATACGAATCCCCCTGCTCTGAAGAAGATACCATATCATTTCATAAGAATATTTGCTGTATCATTAATTTTAATTCCAACCTGTACTTCAATATGCACATAACTATTTTCAAATACAATGAAAACTTGAATTCAACAGCATCAGAGCTTTCAGTAAATCCTTCACAACTTCAGAAAAATCTCTATAAACATTATGCAAAGTAGATACAGAATGTACAGAGAACGGTTTTCTATACAAAAGTGCATTTTAGCAATACAATTAGCAGAGAACCTGGGGAAAAAAATCCTCAGTTTAAGCAATATCATATAGTCTTATCTATACCCTCATCTCTCCCCCCTACAAAAAGGAAAAAAAAAAAAATCAACCTCCCCACCTTCCCCTTGCTTTGGTTATTAACTATATTCAAGGCTTCAATATTACAATTGGGTTTTTTTTACATTGAAGAATTTATTTGTCATTTGGAAATGTTTTAAAGTTAGCCAGATGAGAGAGAATGCAAATATGATTCATCAGAGTTAACAGTCAAAATAGACAAACTTTGAATATTACTTAGATTTGCCCTTGATAGATTAATAAACTAGTCTTTGCAATCCTTAAATGGACAACTGTTGACTTTTCTGTGCCCAAGAATTGCAAGATCAGTAAGCTTAAGAACATTAGACCAATAAATCTAACATTTGCCATGAAAATCTGGCTTATATGAATGAACTTTAAAAGCTCCCAAAACAGTCAGGTTTATTAATATTTATAGACCAATGCATCAACTGATTTCAAAGTTGAGAGTGTTAGGAGAAAAGAAATGGCTTCAGGCCATTCAGCGTAGATGAACAGTAAATATTGCCATTTTTATCTTTCTGTATTGTATATGCACTCTGATGTAAATGCATGTAAGTTCAAGCAGGTTGGTTGGTTTGTTTTCTCCCCCAGAGAATGATCTTCACAGGTTTCAAACGACAATATAAGACCTAAAATTTGAGCCCTGGAAAGTCTTGCAAAGACTTTTCCTGCTCTTCCAAGTAAGCGCCCCATACTGAGCATATTGTAACCATCTTTTTATCAGCTTCCCAGATTAAAAAAAAAAAAAAAAAAAAATAGGTATTTTAACAAAAGATTACATTAGATACACAGAAATCAGCCAAGTTTGTCAGGCAGCTTTTTTTGTCATATTTAAAATCATATTAGAAAATAATGTTCTCTCTTGTTTAGTCCTATTGCAATCAGACTTTCAGTGCTCCTTCTAAGCTGTTTTAAAGAAAAAGTTACCATGGAAGCAATCTTATTGTTACAGAGTGTAAATCGATTATATTCACATTGTAGTGGGTACAAAGTTCCTACAGACAGTTTCGATACCATGAAGCCATGTAACTATGAGCTTTTTCCTGTGTCTCTGTGTTCCTTTTAAGCTTGACATTTTTTCCTCTATTAATAAAAAGCAGGGATTTGATTTATTTTTTTAAGAAAAAAACACAATAAGGATGCATTATTTTAGCGGTCTGTTACTCTTCTTCATCAAAACCCAGTAGTTACACCTGTGGCTAGAAACTTAACTTAAACCAATGGCCAAATTTAAATCAGCAAGACCAGATTTCACTGACATTCCAACTGTTTCACTAATACCATGGGTATTTCACAAAAATTCATAGATTTATATTGGAAAAGTCCTTTTAAGATCATCAACTCCAACCCTAAATCTAACACTGCCAAGCCCACCACTAAACCGTGTCTCTAAGTGCCACATTTACATGTCTTTTAAAACTGCCATGAATGGGGTCTTCCTGAGTAAGCATTGAGCGTGCTGCAAGGAAAAACATGAATCTAACAAAAAAACTTCCCCCACCACAAAATGAGTGTCACTGGAACTACAGAGGCTGAGAAAGCAAAAGGAAAAGAAACCCAAATGTGTAGAAGTATGTGAGAACTCTTGAATCCCACAGTCACTTCAGGCCTGATTCTCTGAGATCAGGAAAAGACAACATTATATCTGATTACTTGGCAAAGAACATTAAAGGTAAGCAAGATGTTATTCTGCATTCTTACCAGAATGTTCACAGTTTTATATTCTTTGTATTTTTAGGAGCATCCTGGATCTACGAGATCACAGAACTATAAATTATTAGCATGGAATCCCTGGAAATCCACTCTCTTCTATTTTAAGTGTCACAACACATGACTGAAGTACCTGCTGGAGACAACACAGCACAATCAGCTATTCTGGCACCCAGGACCTTTTTGTCCAATGTAACAGATGAGCAACTGGACCCATCTAATCACTTAGAATAATTTATACTTACATCTTCACACTATGATAGAAATACTAGCCTCCCTCACTTCATGATCTCTGGAAGCTAGTAGACAGGTGACCAGAATGAATTGCACCTCATCAAAATGATGGGGTCTTCTCTCAACAAAATCCTGAGGCATTTTAAATTCTGAATAACTGCTGAAACAGAATAAAGTGACACACTTTCATGCTCCACACTGAGATATTGCACCTTTCTTACAATTCACTTCAGAGTTTCAATTCTCTACAGTACAAATTGTGCATTTTTCTTCAGAACAAAAATTCAATCACATTTCAAAGTCACTGCAGAAAATAAAGGTTGTACTGACCTGTGACAGTGTACACATGGTGAAGTATTTCATGATGAATTGTTCCATTACCATGGAAGAGTTTAACAACCACACCCTGAAATTCGCCAAATTGATAGCAATTAAATTTTATCTTTCATACAAGATATTTAAAAGAAGCTCCAGATTTAAGCCAGTCTAAATTTTCAGTAAAGTGTATAGTGTTAAAAAGATTTCAGTATTCATTATACAGGAGGGATGCATCAACCAGCAACAGCGCAGTACAAGCAAATACTGACAGGTCACAGACACTTGTGGTTAGTGGACAAATAACTGGCCATATGGGATAGCTAACATGAGCTTAAAATGACATTACCTGGCTTTTAGTCAGTCAGTGGTCAAGCCTAGGGACCTGTTGTAGAGCAGCACTAAGTTCAAACATATTCGTTTGATTATGGACCTCATTTATTTCTTATCAAAACCCTCTCAGAGGCCATTGTTCAGATAATTTACTGGTCAGTTTATTCTGAGGCTAAAAGGAATGCCACTTCTGAAAGAAAAATACTTCAGCCATCAGGGCTAGTAAGTCTGTGCAGGACATGGAACATTAATGTCAGTAGTCCTAAAACTGATCATGCATTTTGCAGGATTGGGTTATAGCCTGCAATTACAGACATCCGTGGCCACACTAAACTGGCAAACTCCTTAATTCAAGAGCAAAATTAAAGTAATGAAGCATCAACATAATTAAAAATTATTTCCTAAACTCAGAACTCAAAAACACTTTTATAAACTTTTAAATTTCACATTAAAATTTAGAACTATCATTTTTATCCCAGCCGTGGGGGGGAGGAGTTCTATAAAAATTTTTCCAAGATAAAGACTAAAATCAGCTTAAAGATTGTCAGAATTAAGAAAAAGGTTGAAACTACTACTACTTCCCTACCTGAAAGCCACAATTTTACCTTATTTTCTTATCATGAGAAATTTCAAAAGCTGATAGACAACAAAAGAATTCTGATACATGTAATGGTGTAACGACCCACACAGAAGACAATCTCAGCTAAATATACAATTTAAAAAGTACAGCTGCATTAAGTTCTCCTGTCAACAATATGAATCTATTTAGATATGCTTCTAGGGAAGAAAACCACTGAAGTTGTGTGCCACTTTATCGCCAGGGCCAGAAACTCCGTGCTAGCTCTGATTTTCGGCACAGGCGATATTGTGTGGGACGCCTCCTCCCGAGCTGAGCTGTGGGCGGGCGTCTCTGAGCTTTTTGGCTCAGCGGCTCAAATATCTTTCTTCGGCGCAGGCAGAGGCAAGGGTATGAAAGGGAGATCTCTTGCCTTGAATCCAGA
Source organism: Hirundo rustica (assembly GCF_015227805.2). NCBI lineage: Eukaryota > Metazoa > Chordata > Aves > Passeriformes > Hirundinidae > Hirundo > Hirundo rustica. The sequence continues at coordinate 26,229,669 of NC_053487.1, read as the reverse complement.
GAGTTTATTTCCCGAATTGCCGGCGGCAGACAGACCATGAGTGCCGGGCACAACAAGATATATACAGAGGGGTTTGGGCGAGCAATGTCTTCCGTCCAATCGCGGGGAAGCGAAGAAGGTAAACAAAGGTTTTTGGGACTAATAGGGAACCAGTGAAAGGAAAACAAATTATACAGATGAATGAAAATTGGTTTGGGGAAAGATTGGCTTAGAATCTTCAGGAAAAAGTACCGAGGTCTGGGTAACTGACAGCTCTGGGGGAGTAAACAGCTTTTGAGACAGAACCCCAGACTCAGACCAAACAAAGGGTACAGAACCGTTCAGCAACTTTAAAACTTGAACAAACTGCAACACCACTTGTTTGCACTTTGGTTTCCAGTAGTGTTTTTAACTATTTTAAGTAGTGTCCTAGACAACTTAATTGCAGATTAGTGTATTTTCAATGCATAAATGTGTTTTTATTTAAATGCTTTCACAGAAATACTAGGGATGTACTGGTGAACCATTAGTAACAATCGTAAGATACTGAGCAGCAAAATAACCTTCTGAAGACTAAGCCTGCAATTATTTTGAGGGGGTATTTTAAATTTTAGTTGGTTCCTAAGCACTATATTAGGCAGTATTCGTATTACAGATTCTATGCATTAAATGTCCTGCTTCTTGTTTTCTGTGTAGTTTGAGTTAAATCACAACTTTTAGAAAAGAATCAACAGCAATTTGATTTTGTACAAATCAAGAGCAAGGTTGAAGAAAGACCCATAGAGCAAAAGATTTTTCCTCATGCTAAACAATCTTCCTAATAATGGGAAAAGAAGACAGAAAAAGTCAAGTGTAATACTAACTCTAAGTTGGAAAAAAAACGGAAAAAGCTGAAGGATAGTAATGCATGCTGTGTGTCATCCAAAAGCACCCCTAGACTTACATGCAAGTAGGTTAGCATGTTAGCTAAGTTCAAATTTCCTTAAAATCATATCTATTCAGCAGCTTTTCAGAAGACAGATAAGTTTCTGAATTCTTTGTTGCAAAATTAGTATCAAAAAGCTGGTTACTCAATACTTAGACCTTATTAGCAAAATTATACTTGAGAAAAGATCTGGTTTGTATTGTGAATACTAATCAAAATTTTGTCAAGAAATATATGTAAACAATAAGGATAATACATTTAAGGCTTAGAAAGAACTGATAAATTCACCCCTGTCACATTAAAACATCCACATCTCCTTCATGGTCCTCCTCAGTCACTTTTAAAGACAGCACTTCTTCGTTAAGAAATAATCCACTCAGTCTTTCCTTACGAGCTTGTCTTTGTTCTTTCAGTTGTCTCTTCCGTATGGCCTTTTGCTGGAGTTTCCGTTGCTTGGAACGTTTCTGTCAAAATACAGAAGAGACAAAACATAAGATTTTGTTCTGTAAACTAGAAAAAACACCTCTAAAAGTGGGAAATATAAATTAACCTCTAAAATAACATCTGCTCTGAAAAACAACAAATACAAATTCTCAGAGGTGGTATAAACATTCATCCAAAATCATGCCTAATATTAAAATATCAAGACCATTTACCACAACTGAATTATGAGGCACAACATTACCCTGTGATGTTGCATAGTCAAGTCTGTGATTGGAGGAATCTATATTGCTGGAGAAATGTCAGTCTTACATTAACAAACACAAGATGCTTGTGAAAAGTGCATATTATATGGCTCTATGCAAGATATTTCCTTTATGTATTATGTTGCATTGATTGTTAATGTTGTATTAATATTTTGATAGTATGGTAAATGTAGTTTTGTAGTTAAAATGTAGTTTTTATGTACCAACCACAGGAAAACGTAAATCTTTCAGAGAAAAAAGAATTTACTACTTCCTTATCAGAAGAGACCAACTTCTGCCTTGCTCAGCCCTGAAGACGCCATAGAGATTAAAGGAAAAAAAGTGACACTAACCAGAGACAAATCTTTGTTTGAATGGCATTTATGCATCATGTATGAAATGTATGAATATTCAACAGGCTATTGCTTTTAAGAGATAATCCTTTGTTAACAGGGGTCCTTCTCCGGAGCTTTTTTTGCTCGGGGAGGCACCCAGACGTCTGTAACTTTGTTTTTATTGTCTTGTATTGTCCTAACCCTAATTGTTCCATTTTTTTACTCTAATTCTATTTTCATAACTGTTACCCTGGTTTTTCTGAGTTTTTTATAGCCTTTTGATTTTTCATAAATGGAGTCAGATCTTTTTAGTTACTTTACAATATTAAAAGCAGTTCTACCTTTTTCCCACATATGTAACATAAACAAATCCTTTGTTTTTCATTCTCTGTCCTTTGTTTGCATATTTCTAACCTGAAAACAATTGTATCTGATGGCTGGTCTGGCCAGTTGGCTTGAGAGGTGAAAACTCTAAAAGCCAATCTTCTGCTAGACCTACAAATGTATAAAAAGTAAGAAATAAAACAAAGAGGTACTCTCTCCGCCGGGATTCAGCCTTGAGCTGGATCGGAGAAGGACCTCTGCCTTGAGAAACCTCTCTCTCCGTGTGACTGCTTTGTGTGTCTTGGTAACACATAACCATCTTATTTACTATTAAACTTTCAAAATTTTAAAAACAAGTGATTGGCGTTTTTCACAATATTGAAGAGCAAGAAAGAACTGCTCCTCTCCTTCACACTTGAAATTAAAATTATGGGGACAGAAGGAGTGCCACAGTACTACTTTAAATGAAACATACTCCAGAGGGTCCCTTCTCTCACCAAGGAATCTCATGAGACATGCTCAAAAAATAAAGAAGATTCAAAAATCCTGATGAAACTTCTAGATGAGAAAAAACCCAAAAACAGTCAAGGGTGTCCCCACTGTCCAGAAATTATGCCTAGATTAGGGTTGTGGAGGCTGTTAAGCCAGACAATATTATAAACATGCTCCCATGGAGAGAGAGCAGCCCTTAGGCTCGAGCTTGTTGCAATCCCCCTAAGGGAGAAACCCTGGCAGATAGCTCTCTTTGTCATGGTCAGAAAGTGTGTTACTCCCAACAGGCTTTGTGGCAACTATGTAAATCTTTTGTACCCCGTAGGCCCTTCCCCTTTGCTCCTTCCCTGAGCCCTCAGATGATTTGCCCTGATGTTCTACCCCACCCCCTGCCTTTCCCATATAAACCCATTCCCTCTGACTCTCCGGCTCTCTGGCTCTTCGTCACTGGACCCCTCCGAAGAAGCTGAAGAAAGTCTCCTGTGGAACTTCATACGAAGGCTCCATCTCTTCCTTCAGCATCGCCCCAAAGAGCTGATTTCACTGAATAGCTTGAAATCACTCAGCAGCAGCGGACACTCCTTTGCCTCTGGGACATCCTTCTAAGGACGCTTCTCTGGGAATGTTGTGGCACTCTGACCACCACTGCCCGCCATGACATAGGGTGATCGTTCTTAAACAAATTTTTCTTAAGTAAGATGCATAAGCCCTTATTCAAGCCCACTCAACTTATCCTAAACAAAAGGAATTAGAATATCTACTACATACAAACATCAGGCTTTCGGTTAGATGGGAAGAACACAAGTTTAAACTCCTTATCATCATTGGTTTAGCTAGATAACTCAATTACTCTGTTTCTTAAGGACAAACATACCAGGTAAGATCCCAAGAGCAAGCTTCAGGAGTTAAGGCAGCTTAATTAAAACAGATATACATAATTAGAAACTTTACTTTTGAATCTCGGATTCTTTCGGCAGCACTTGTAGACAAATTACTGTCGCTGTGCGCTCGACTCACGTTGGCACTGGAGTTTGAAGCAGAGTTGGCAACGCTGGAGCCACTGCTGCTTGCTGAGCTGACCACGCTGGCACTGCTGCTGCTGACAGTGGCACCACTCATACCACTGGTACTCGCACAGCTGTAGCTGCTCCTCTTCCAGCTCTCCCTTGCAGACCGCATGCGAAGTCCATGTTCCTTGATATAGTTTCTCACCTTTAGAACAGAGGCAGCAAAATTACTATAGCTTGATAAATGCTGCACTGAGATACTCCTTTTCATGGAAAAAAACACAATCTGCCTATTAATAATAATGAAGTTACTGGGTCAGTTCAGTTAGGCTTTTAAAATATTTTCCTATGGCTGTTTAATTCCCAAGTGATCTGGAGTCACCCAGAGAACTTAACTAAGTTAACATTTGTGACATTTCACTCTGGAAGGAAGAAAAAAAAGTAGTAAGGGCTGGGGGGGTTCTTGTTTTTTCTGCCTGTCAGGTTTGTGACTATGTAACAATATGTTAATCTTTTAACACCAAACAGGAATATCAGACAAGTTTAAATTAACTAAGTTGTTTACCTAATGTATCAGACCTCTTTATTTTGCTAGGAATATGTAGTGGTTTCACGTTCGCTAAATTCTGGTTGCCAAATTTAGTGTAGTGGTCTTAGTGTTTATTCTCTTTTTGTGGGAGAAGATCAGGAGAAAAAGTAAAACAGGCATAAGCTTAAAAATGAACAAATAGTTTTACTAACACACACTAAAAGAATAGAAAAAGAAAGTTGGAAAAAAACTAAAACAAAACACCATGAAACTCCAAAACACTCTTCCCTCCCCCTACAAACTGCTAACTTTCCTACAAAACAACATAAAGAGACAAAACCTGTGATTTTTCAGTCAGTTTCACCATTTGAAAATAGTCTTTCACCAATCTTTAGGGGAGGAGTCTTAGTCATGGATCCCACTGACAACCTAGAACAGATTCTCTTGTGGGGTTTAACTGTCACAAAAACAGCCGCCTGGGGAAACCTGCTTTCGTGACCCTTCCCATTAGCAGTTTCCCAAGCTGCTTATGGGTCATAGGTCTTATGGGATTAATATCACTTAGTCCATCACAAACACCTTTGCTCAAATCCACACACAAATCTAAACAATCATCTCCCCAAATGCATATCTTTCTGTGGTGGGTTAGCACAGTTTGGTTTTTAGTTAGGGAGGAATGTAAAGTATTTTTTCCCTGTCAGGACCTGGGAATTGCTTTAGAAAGGACAGGGACATATCAGAAGGTTAGTTTGGGATATTGGCATCTGTTTTGACCACCGAGAATGTCAAATACGACTTTGGGAAGTACCCATATATAAAAACCCTGATTTCCCGCAGGCCAGCCTTTTCCTCCTGGTTGGCTCAACAGGTATCATCGAGTTGGGCCTGCTGCTTCCCCCCTTTGGGGGGCTCCATCGGCTCCTGGCAGGGGGGAGGAGATGTTGCAGCTTTACACCAACTACTTTCTCCAAACTTCCCCAGAGCAGGGAGAGATCTCTGCCAGGCCCCTGATAAGAGCTATGGGCCCCGTTTAGGCCAAGGCCGCCCTGATTTACACTGAGGGGTGAGCAAAAAAGGCATTTATGATCCTGCCTGTATTTTTGATTCCAGACTGCCTGGGTGCTCTGATCTTTCTGCGTGAGTTCTTCCCCCCCCCCCCACTCACCAGCGCAGCCTTGAAATTCTAACACCATGAGCTGCAGTGAGAGAGAAAAAGACTCTGGGCAGATTTAGCCCTTTCCTGGCAAAATGAAGCTTCCAAGGCTTAACCCTTCCCTGAGAGAGAAAAGAAAGGGACAGAGTGAACATAGAGAAGATACAGCATGAAGTCAGTGGAGCGAGAGTGAAAGGACTATTGGGACAGGGGGTTGAGGAGTTTGTCATTCCATCCTTATTGAGCCATGGAAATGAACTTTATATGTAGATTATCCCTTTAAATCATGGAAAGATATGCATTTGGGGAGATGATTGCTTAGATTTGTGTGTGGATTTGAGCAAAGGTGTTTGTGATGGACTAAGTGATATTAATCCTATAAGATGCTTGAACAGAGCTAGAGATGGGAAGCACTCTGCGCCAGTGAAGAAGTGAGATCTCTGTTCCTTGAGATGAAGAATCCTTTGCCTTTGGAGTTATTCATCTTTAAAAGGTGACACCCCAGCCTGCAAGAGTCTAAGACCCATGACCCATAAGCAGCTTGGGAAACTGCTAATGGGAGGGGTCACGAAAGCAGGTTTCCCCAGGCGGCTGTTTTTGTGACAGTTAAACCCCACAAGAGAATCTGTTCTAGGTTGTCAGTGGGATCCATGACTAAGACTCCTCCCCTAAAGACTGGTGAAAGACTATTTTCAAATGATGAAACTGACTGAAAAATCACAGGTTTTGTCTCTTTATGTTGTTTTGTAGGAAAGTTAGCAGTTTGTAGGGGGAGGGAAGAGTGTTTTGGAGTTTCATGGTGTTTTGTTTTAGTTTTTTTCCAACTTTCTTTTTCTATTCTTTTAGTGTGTGTTAGTAAAACTATTTGTTCATTTTTTAGCTTAAGCCTGCTTTGCTTTTCTCCTAATCTTTCTCCCAAAGAAAGAGAATAAACACTAAGACCACTACACTAAATTTGGCAACCAGAATTTGGCGAATGTGAAACCACTACACTTTCCCATGATTTAAAGGGATAATCTACATATAGAGTTCATTTCCATGGCTCAATAAGAAGTCCAGCCTAAAATGGAATGGCAAACTCCTCAACCCCTTGTCCCAATAGTCCTTTCACTCTCGCTCCTCTGACTTCATGCTGTGTCTTTTCTATGTTCACTCTGTCCCTTTCTTCTCTCTCTCAGGGAAAGGTTAGGCCTTGGAAGCTTCATTTTGCCAGGAAAGGGTTAAATCTGCCCAGGCCTGCAGTGGCCATGTGACCTCTGCTGGCAACAGTCTCTCTCTCTCTCTCCCCCGAACAGCTGGGTTTCCTCCCTCCACTCTTTTCGTTCTCCATCTGGAATCACCAGGGGGGTGGGGCAGGGGGGGAAGCTCTGCCCACCCCTCGATGACAATCAGGGTGGTCTTGGCCTAAACAGCAGGCCCATAGCTGTTATCAGGGGCCCTGTGGAGATCCCTCCCTGCTCTGAAGGCTCCAAGGCTCTGGGGAAGTTGAAAAAAGTAGTTGCTGTTAAGCTGCAACCTCTCCTCCCCCGCTGGGAGCCGATGGAGCTCGGGCCAGGCCTCGGGGCAAACTTCCCCCCCAAAAGCGGGGGAGGGAGGAATCAGCAGGCCCCACCTCGGTTCAGCTGACCAGGAGGAAAGAGGGCTGACCTGCAGGAAGTCAGGGTTTATATGGGTACTTCCCAAAGTTGCATTTGACATTCTCAGTGGTCAAAACAGATGCCAATATGCCAAACTAGCCTTCTGATAGGTCCCTGTCCTTTCTAAAGCAATTCCAAGGTCCTGACAGGGAAAAACACTCTACATTCCTCCCTAACTAAAAATCAAACTGTGCCAACCAATGACAGTATACTCAAACTAAAGTGTGTGCAAATAAAGAAGCACTTTTCTACTTTAAGATAGCACAAAATGATGAAGTATGAAATGGACCAAGCCAATAAAAGCAGTGAATGTTTTCCATTTTCAACTTTATCTTCATCATTATCAGAGCAACACTGAAGAGTTCAGCTTGTTTGGACACTGCATCTCTACCCAACAATACGTCTCAATAATTCAGTGACTGAGAAGACAGTAGCATGTATCTACCCTATCAGCCAGGCACCCTTCTTGGTTATAACTTGCATCTTGTAACATTTTTAAAATGCATTATTCTCTATCCCTTTCTACATGAAATTTATAGTCTTCCCCAATAAATTCCAATCTTTTGGAGTTTTAAATGCTAACTTACATTCAGTGAGCAAATGAAGACTCTCAGCTAGCTGATGGTCATGAAGTGGAAGTACAGTGCCATAAGTAGCACCAGGTCCACAACATAACTCATTACACACTCACCAGCTCTGGCTTAACACAGTGAGAATATACAACTAGTCTTTTATGTAAAGGCTTAATACATATAATATTCTTTTGAACTCTATTTTCTGTCACTGACAGTATTGTGCTCTAGTGTCTCTCTCACTCTACATCTAATGATTATGCATAAAAATCGATCACAAGTCCACAAGATTTTGCAAGACATAATCAGATGCTGAAAGCTTAAAGTCAAATGGACAAACCTTAACTCACCTGTTTCAGTTTTTCATCTGTGAGACAGTTCAATTCAATAATGAATTCACTATCTGTAGGTGAGATCTGAGCAGTAGGATCAATAATTTTAATAATATCAAGTTGCTCTCGAAGGCCCATCTCTATACTGACTTTGCGACTCAAATATTCAATATATTCAACCTAGGACCCAAAGAAAGGCAGGTCATCTTGAAGTATTATTGATTCTAAATGACAGACAGAAAAAAGAAAGAACCGACAGAATTAAACATGCACAAATATCATGGTTCTAGCCTTGAGTATCCTTAAAAACTTAGAGTAAAAACTTGAGTAGGCATTAAACTGCCTCCTATAGATGCAAAGGAAATGGTTTAGTTGTAAGAATCAAATAGTATAGCACAGGTCTGCATTTACACCCACAACAAACAGGATGGCCTTTAAGTTGTGTCTTTTAATTGGAAGTTTTTCCATACAGTGCAGTTCTCACATAGGAAAAAAGTCACCTGTTCATCATTTGTCATTGCACTCCATGGAAGTTCATCAAGATTCCTATGCTTGTTTTTCTTTTTGGGAAGCAGACAGGGAGAGCTTGGAATACTTGATATAACATCCGAAAGCACATCACTCCCACTTGTAATGTCGCTGCCAGGCAACTTGTAACATGCAAAAGGAAGAACAAAGCTTTAGAATAGAGTAGGGCAGATTGTAAATCATTCTAATACTATTAACAATTCAAAACATACCATCAAATTAGCAAAGCATTGATTATCTCTGTACATTAAGAAACTCTTTATAATTACTCATAAAGCTGCAATACTCCCTTAAATCTTCCCACAAACAAGTGCAGCAAACTCAATCCACACTATTCTGTACTTATCAATCCTATTTTTAAAAATTTGTGTTTAGGAAAACAGCAGATTAAAGTGGCATTTCAACTATTTCCCTTCTCCATCAGTGGAAATTGTCCATTACAATCCAAACCTAAATCTAAACCTCCCATTTTGGAGCATAAGTCTAGTTTGAGGAAGATAATTTTAAAGTAGGTCTCTAATTCCTAACAATCTTCATAATTACACAAGACAGTTCAATTAAAATCACTGTCGTTTGACTGGAAGCAACTGAAAACTCCAGCTAGCTTCATTTATACAACTGCTGTGATTTCTGCACTTCCAGTTAAAGTGGGACAGTTGGATTACTTGTGCTCAAATTCTGTCAAATACCACCATGAAGAGCTACAAAAGAGTCTTTCCAAAATCCTACAAATCCAATCAAATCTCTTAAGAAAAACTTGTTTTAAAAAACAGAGTAATAAAAAAGCTAGTTACCAATCAAACACACTGTCAGCTAGTTAAGGCATAGGAAATGGCTTCTTTTCAAAAGAATTGCCAAGTTTATCAGGCAATTGAAATTTCATAACTAAGTGAAGCTCTGAATCTTTGGGATCCAACCTGAGCTGTTCCTACAGCCTGCATTATACGCACACACTTGTAACTTCAGTGATATAACACATTGAGACCAGCAGCTGGACTAAACCAGTCAGAAATTCAAAGCTGATCTCAGTACATATCTCAATTTCATTTGCATCTTCTGAAACGGGATTTGAGCTTTCTTGAAATCAGTTTCCAGTTCTTGTACTGTCCTTAGAAGAGTTTCTACATGCTCTGACTAAGCTTTATGACAAAATTTTAAAGTATTCCCCAATAAATTCTGAAGCCCTATGTCACCTATTTCAGTTATGTATACATTCATAGTTGATTTAAGTCTTTAATATAAAAAGTCAATTTAGGTTTGTCATGGCACAGTTTGGTTTTTAGTTGGGAAGGAATGTGGAATGTTGCCCTGTCAGGACTTTGGAATTGTTTTGGAAAGGACAGGGACCTATCAGAAGCTAGTTTTGGATATTGGCATCTGCTTTGACCACTGAGAATGTTGAGTGTGACTTTAGGAAGTACCCATATAAATCCTGATTTTTGTTCGAGCCAGCCCTTTTTCCTCCTGGCCAATTGGACAGGTAACATCGAGTCGAGACGTCCTGTTGGCCAGCTGAGCCTGCCGCTCCCCCCCCTTGGGGGGAGCTGGCCATGAGGCCTAGCCGGGCTCCATCAGCTCCCGGCAGGGGAGGAGAGGTTGCAGCTTAACATCAACTGCTTTTAAAATCTCCCCAGAGCAGGGAGGGATCTCTGACGGGCCCCTGATAACAAGCTATGGGCCCGGTTGGGCTGGGGCTGCCCCGATTGTCACTGAGGGGTGGGCAGAGCTCTCCTCCCCCCCCATCCAGTGATTCCCAGGCAGAGAAGAAAAGAGTGGAGGGGGGGAAAAAACCAGCCGATCTGAGATGCAGTGGGGGAGAGACTGCTGGCTGGCAAAAACCACATGACTACTGCAGGCCTAGGCAGATTTAACCCTTTCCTAGCAACATGAAGCTTCCAAGGCCTAACCTTTCCCTGAGAGAGAGAAGAAAGAGATAGCGTGGACATAGGAAAAACACAGCATGAAGTCAGTGGAGGAAGAGTGAAAGAACTGATAAAGATTATTAGAAGAAGGGATTGAGGATGTGGACATTTTTAACCGAACTTCTCTGGTGTAAACTATGGAGAAATAGACTATTTCTTGTATTATCTTAATGTTGTTTGGGGGAATATTGGATCTAGTCAAAAGTTAAGGATTGATATAATTGAGATTTAATTAAGAATCTTAAACAGAGTAAGCCCCTTGCTCCTGGGGTAAAAAGGAGGCCTCAGCCTTTCAGACGAAGATGATTTTAGAAATTGATCTAAGGCCCTCAGCTCCTGGGGTAAAAGGAGGTCTCTATTTCTTTTAAGATAGACGATTTTAGAGATAGAAGAAGAGAATCCTTGTTTTATACTAGAAGAAGCATTCTTAAACAGTACCCCAAATACGCTGAGAGGCCCATAAGTAGCCAAGTGAAAGGCTGCTAATAAGTGAGACTGCACAATCTGCAAAAACTTTGAGCAGTTGCAGATTTGTGACATTAAGAGCCACAAGACTGCTTTTGTCTTTTGACGAATGTCTCCATAGGACTCTAGAGACTCCTCTCCTAAAGTGATGAAAGATTATGTTTAAATGGTGAAACTGACTGAAAATCACAGGTTGTGTCTCTCTATGTTGTTTGTAAGAAAGTTAACAGTTTGTAAGGGGAGGGAAGAGTGTTTTGAAATTTCATTTTGGTTTTTTTTCAACTTTTTTTCTTTTCCATTCTTTTAGTGTGTGTTAATAAAACTATTTGCTTATTTTTAAGCTTAAGCCTGCTTTGCTTCTCCTAATCCTCTTCCACAAGAAAAAAAAGAGAATAAACCCTAAGACCACTACACTAAATTTAGTAAACAAAATTTGGCGAACGCAAAACCACTACAAGGTCTATAATATATTAAAAATGCATATCACATTTGAAAAACTGCTGAACAGGGAAGACTATCACAAACTAGAAATACCCAACAAGGACTGCACAAACTAAGGAAAAGGATGTGATTCACCTTCCCATTCTGGTGAGACAAAATGAGCTCTGTACTCTTACTAGCATAGAAAAAAATAGGATAGAAATAAGCTATGGCAAGAGTTTGTACAGTTTGTACACTTTACCTAGAAAGTTTCAGTAGGACCAGATATCTATAACCAGATTTCATTAGAAGGGCAGATCCTCAGTACAAAGGGTCTAAGCTCATGGCTACAAGAAACATATGCTGGTCCCTAAAACCAAATGACCATAATAGGTAAGCATCCTTCTTTGGAGAGATGACCTTCAGTCTCTCCTCCTGATTAATGAGGTTGGAATAAAATGAAACAAAACATTTTTTCTATCGTTCAAGATTCAGATATGCTCTCCTATGTTCAGTAGCTACAAAGAAACAAGTGCTGAGGTCACTTGGTTTGTTCAGAAGAGGAGACTGAGGAGAGACTTCATAGCTGTCTACAGCTTCCTCAAGAGGGGAAGAAGAGGGGGAGGCACTGATCTCTCCTCTCTGGTGACCAATTACAGGATACAAGGGAACAGCAGGATGCTAGGTCAGGAGAAGTTAAGGTTAGGTACTAGGAAAAGGTTCTTCCCCCACAGGCTGGTCAGGAACTGAACAGGCTCCCCAGGGCAGTGGTCACAGCACCAAGCCTGACAGAGTTCAAGGAGTGTTTGGGCAATGCTCTCAGACACAGGGTGTAATTCCTGGGCTTATCCAGTGCAGGACCAGGAGCTGGACTTCAGTGATCCTTGTGGGTCCCTTCCAACTCAGGATATTCTATTCTATTATTTTTCAACTACAGCTAAATCCAGCATGCAATAGTCCACACAAAAATTTACATTTCCAGTGGAACCAGTTTACCTGCCATTCAAACTCACTGTCTGACCAATCCCAGTATGTGCTAATAGAAGAGGAGACATCACTGCAGACACTACCCTCGGGGAACAGATCAAAAGAGGTGAACTCCTGGTCATCCAGCAGAGAGTAACAATCATCCTGATCCCCCACTGACACTGATGAGAATAGCTCTTCGCTGCACTCCGAGCTGGCCACGCTCGTCCCACAAGATGTCAAGTTCCACCTGCAAAACAGGACAACACAATTAGAAAGCAGCAAACCTTGGCATCATGTGTACTAAGAAATTCCTTTAAGCCTGGTAAAACTATCTCCACTTTGCTACTCAGTGATATTATACATTGATTTTATTGAAATAAGTCATAATTATGTAAATGGAAGTATTCTTAAAGAATTTTTAAATATTTTTAAAAATACATAACACCAAAGGGAACACAGTATTACAAATATCAAGGTAAAAATCCATTTACAGTTAGTATAATTACACCTTTATTTTGATATATTATCAGTTTCTACCCCAGAGCTATGACTCCTGTAGTATGGAAATTGCCCCTTTTTTTGCTGCTAGTTGGGTTATTAAAACACTGATCTAAAAATAATTTTTTCCATATTGGGATGTGAGAATACAGCTTGGAAGCAGGACTCAAAGTACTGCTAAACTCATTACAGAAGTAGATGTGCTAGAGGGCTACAAGCCCTGGCAAGTCAAGGCAAGAGCCTGAAGAAGGAAAAGATCAAGGTGCATGTATATATGTTTGCGTGCAAGCCAGTACAGGCCTGTACAAGTCTGTACTAGCCCATAGTTAAGCAATGTTACTAAGAAACATAGATATGGTTGTTATGCTTGAAAAGTATATAAACCAGCATTGTGTTCAATAAAGGCTTCATGATGCAAAGCATGGAGACCCCATCTCTTCAATTGCCCAACAATTGGTGCCCCATGTGAGGATAGTGATGTCTGCCTAGCTGAGTGGCTGTCAGTGAGCCCTGCAGGACTAAGTGCCCCTGAAAGGAAGGGGAAAGCTGGCCAGCGATGACTAAATCCCTCTGGAAAGGTGAGCTGCAGGGGACGATGGAGCAGGGGATGTCTGCTCAGGAAAGAGACCTTTTTGAACTTATGACCAAGCTGTTACACCAGCATGGCAAATCCTTGCCTTCACATGACTTGAAAGCTCTATTGAGATGGACAGCAGTTAAGCTACCAGGATATACCAAGTCCACAATCTTTACAACAGATCTGTGGGACAAGGTCAGAGTGAAACTGTGGGATTGTGTAATGAAGGGGAACAAAACAGTTGCAGGAATGCGCCCCTCCTGGTGGGTGATTTTAAGGTCCTGAAAGCCCAAGAAAACGCCCATGCTAAAGAGAAAGGGGATGCCTCCTGCCTTCCCTTTGCAGAGAAGCCTCAGAGTTCTTTACAATCTGGAAAGACTGCATTCTTCTCTACACAGCACACAGCCCCCCCTCTTACAAGTGAGAGGGAGAGGGGCCCCTTGCGATCCATAGGGGCATTTGCTGCTGGCTACTGTCCTAACGACAGTGACAGTGACGGAGAGTACCCCTTTGACCCTGGACCTGCCGACCCTGAAAAAGAACCAGATCTTTGCCCCCCTGCACAGTGCCGGTCAGGAGCCACGGCTGTGACTGTTGCTGCTGCTGCTTTGAGGGGGTATGGCCCCTCTGCCTGGCGCTGGCCAGCATGGCCATAGCCTGTATGGCATGCTGAAGCTATAGCACATCAAAATACCAAATGACGCTATGTACTGACTGAAACTCTGTTAAAATTTAACCTGTCATTTATGATTTGTAACAGGATTGTCACTGGAAAAATTCAAAGGTGTTTGTGTGGATGTGGTGTTTTCCTACATATCGATAACACAGCAAGACTGCATGATTCACTGGGAGTAATTGGCTAAGTCATAAATTTAACATTTTTTTTCTCACATTTAAGACAAACTTAGAACCTTATCTGTAGTAATTATTTGAGACTTAGCTATGATTAGTACATAAAACTCCACTGTCAGCTTTACCAGTTGTTTGCTTTTTACTCCATAGTTTCAACAAGGTAATTTTATTGTGAATTTTTTAGTATAGCTATTTAGTGATTCAAGTATAATTATTGTTCCTTGCAACATTTAAATTAAAATTAGACTTGATATCAAAACAGTTTAAGTATATTGATAGACCATAAATACAATATTAGGCTATTTTTTGGAATAATTTGAACCCCCAACTTTGCAACTGTTTATATGTAAGTGTTAGTTTTACAAACCCACTAACCTAACCAAGTTACTTGGGTAAAACTTATAGCACTATTATATAACCAAATTCTTATTGTTTTAGTCTTTAATATTTATATCCCATTACTTTTATTAGGCCAAACTCAAATCTATCGTATAGGCAATTTAAAAAAGCTGCAGCAGTTTAATCTCTTTGATAAATTTATGTTGCTGCTATTTCAGTACAATTGTTTACCTGCATGTTTTTTACCTTGATGCTTAACTGCTGTATGACAAATTTTTAGTAACTTTTTTGTAATGATAGAATTTAAATAAGTTCATTTCTGTTAAAATTAATTTTTGTTTAGTTTTAATAATGTTGACCTTAAGTTTTTAAAGCATATTTTCTGTTATGTTTTAGTGAAGTTAAGTTTTAGTAATGTTGGTTTTAAGTTTTGTTGAAATATATTTGTTTAAATTATAAGATATAATTCTTTTGCTATACAAACAAATTACATAAAGCCTAAATGATTTTTTGTTAAAATTTGCTTATTTAAATTGAGATACAACTATTTTGTTATAGACATAAGAATAATTTTTACTGGTTTATTTTCCATAAGTAGCACAGAAAAATGAGCAACAATTCGATATTATAATTGTTATTAGTTGTCAGCAGATTAATGTCCTTTTTTGATTTTATTATTACTTAGCTAAAGATAAATGACAAAGCTGACTGCTTTACAAACCTTCACATACTGTTGTATAGCTATTTACAAGACGTATTATTTTAAGAAACTTTCCTAACTACTATTACTAAAAGGCTTTTAGAATATATTAGGGAAACTCTTCTAGTTAAGGCCTGGGCCGTGGCCAAGTCCTAGCCTTGGCTGATTGAGAAGTATGCCAATAAACCTAGGTGTTTTCTGCACTAAAACTGTACTCAGGTCCTTTTGACTTGCTGAATTTGGACCCATAATAGCTAGACCTCCTTTTGAAGCGAACTTAGAAACCTCTACCCGGGAATGGTTCTCCAAGCCCTCACTCTAAAATGAAGTTTACTAGCTATTGCAGACTCTGGTTAATGGTATAGTATTTAAGGAATTGATAATGCATTGTTTTAAATTACCGTTTTATTTTTCATATACTACTAATTGCATATATTATTTGAATTATTTTCATTTAGTGTAAGTTTGCTTTGTCACATATTGTTTTGCTTTTTATATTACCTTCATGTTCGTAGCAAGAGACATACATATTGTTAAAAAACAAAAGAAGAGGGAGTATAGCTCTTTAAGAACATTTACATTAATATTTACACTAGAAATTTTGAAATCAAATCAAATTTGATTCCTAGCAGAGCGATACTGTTTTAAAGATTTGCATGTGCAGAGGCAATTCTTAAAAGTTTTTATGTAAAGATCTTTAATTGAGTGTACAGTGATAAAGCCTAGCTAATTTATTAACCTAGGGAGAAGGTATGCATGTCTTTTATCACCAACAGGTCCAAAGTGCTTACCTGCTAATTTAGACAAACATCAATCGCCTTTAAGACAATGAGGCCCAGAGAAAAAAAAAAAAATTACCTAATTGTCTGTTCTAGTGTATTATTTGGGTTTATATTGTATTTCATTTTTATATTGGGTTTTGTAATGGTTTCTTCTGTACTCCCCTGTTCCCCTGGAAAATGTAACATCCCAAGGTTTGTCCCTGCCCATTCTCCCATACTGGAATGTAATCCAACTCTGTTCCACTCCCACCTTACCCCTGATTGGGCAGTGGCTTCTCCCCGCCTTTAGCCCCTTCCCCTGGATATAAGCCAGAAAAGCACGTGGAAACTTCCTCTTGGCTGGGGGACAGGGACCAGGCTCCTGACCCAGGCAGGGGCAGGGCCACAGAAGAAAGACTGAATAAAGCCCTGATTTCCCCCCAGACCAAGTGCAGACCTTCCTTTGCCATCCACGGGAACCTAATCTCTCTCTAAAGGAAAAGGTTCACAGCTACTCCTGGGATCTTTGGGGCCCTGAGGAAAAATCCTTCCAACTGTGGTTTGTCTCTCAAGCTAGCCGAGGCAAAAACAGAGCCGGGGCTCCGAGAGAGAGAGACTAGCCACAATTATCAATCAGCCCTCGTGACTAAGATATAGTTACAAAGATTTTGAAGGCTTGTATTACATGAATCTGTCTGACCACTCTCAGTCTATTCATGCTAGCATACAGGCCCTCACAGAAAGTGTTACCATACTAAGGGTTGTAGATGACAGTGATTGGCTTGGACACATGCTTGGGAGATAGGGGCTTACTGGCTGACTTAAGCATTTAGTCAAAACAGGAATTTATGTTTTAAACGTATTGTTGTTTATGATGATTTGCTTGCCATGTGTCTTGCAATGTCATCAAAGATTAATCGATAAATCCACAAAAAAGATCTTAATAGTGAAAAAAGAAGGGGGAAATGTGGGAATACAGCTTGGAAGCAGGACTCAAAGTACTGCTGAACTCATTACAGAAGTAGATGTGCTAGAGGGCTACAAGCCCTGGCAAGTCAAGGCAAGAGCCTGAAGAAGGAAAAGATCAAGGTGCATGTATATATGTTTGCGTGCAAGCCAGTACAGGCCTGTACAAGTCTGTACTAGCCCATAGTTAAGCAATGTTACTAAGAAACATATTGTTGTTATGCTTGAAAGGTATATAAACTAGCAGTGTGTTCAATAAAATTGGCTTCATGATGCAAAGCATGGAGACCCCATCTCTTCAATCGTCCAACACTGGGATATTTAAACTTCCATATAAACTGGAATAAACAGAACTAAGTAATTAATCAATTTGACTTCAGAACAAATAGAAGTCAAAAAGAAATTTCAGCTTGATAGTCCCCCACAAAATTAAGGCTTAATAAGGAAACACATTATGGATCTATTATTCTCAACTCTGAATGTCAAAAACATTGGACATGACATTGGAATGAGACAGCGCAGGATGGGGAAGTGACCTGTGTGAAAATGATATCATGCCAAAACTAAACACTTTTTTCACCTCATTATTTCATTACAAAGCTAGTTGAAATTGTTGCTAAAGGAAAGTTATTGCGAACTCAATTTTCACAGAACAGATTGTTTACTCTTAATGAGAGTAAGCCAGAATATAACGAGCTCATGAAATCAGTCTCCATATCTGGACTTATTTTACATATTGGAGAAAAGTAGGTTGAGACAAATATGAGTCAGCACAGCACTGCAATATGGCCAAAACAATTTGAAACAGGCTTCTAAAATGCACCACACAAACCCACACAATCAACTCCTGTTCTATCAGCCTGTCCACTTCAGCTTGGCTAACTAGAAAAACACTCATCTATCCAACAGAGCAATCCTATCACCAGAAAGGCTGGTCCTCAATCTCATTAAGCTGCATAGCAGGCTGGCTAAATATGTTTGATGGATTCACTCCCACATATACTTGGCCAGATGTGAATTTAACCAATGTTAAAGACATTTCCAAAACTTTCCTTGTAGCAGATTCAGGAGTTCTTGCCCTGCCTCCCTTTCTGCATCCCTTATAGATGTGCAGTGCTTTGCTGGTACAGACTCTTTTGGGCAGGGCACTCCATTGGTAATGAGCAGAACAAGACTGTGGTGACACAGCATGTAACTCAACATGAATACAGTTTCAGAATCCATGAAATAATAATGAAAGGAAAGACAGAGTGGCCAAAGTTTCCAGACATATCAAAACAAAGGGTGAGGTACAGTGGATTTAGCACCAACAAACTACACAGGTACTCCAGGTACAGGCAGTCAGCGTCGCCTTCTCATAGCTGGGGGACTGCTGTGCTCCCTGGGATGAACTGGATTAACAACAAAGGGGAAGTACATTAAAATTACTCCTAACTTTAAAAAATAGAAAGCCTTATGTGAACACCACAGATTGAGCTGCACATCTGCAATGCCTTAATCAGCGCAAGTCAGGACATGTCCTTTTCCAGAGAAGTCAACCCCTCAAGATGAATGGGTTACAAACCTGGGCTCATAAAATGAGCAAACCTGAGCAACACACTTGAGAAGGCAACACAAAGAGAAATGTACAAAATTAATTAAATAAAAATTCAGTGACTATCACACATTTATTTACAGATATTCTAAGAATATATCTTACTGCTCATGTCTTAGGACTTAAGAACTATATTATGAAAGTATATTGTGTTTGATCAAGGCTCTTCATGCTGAATCATTTAAGAATGTACAATTAAGAGTTTGCCCTTGTGAATTACACTTTAAAGTGCAATTTCCATGACTTCATACAAATTCAGTGGAATTTCTTTGCAGAGGTGTATTTTCACTTCTAGAATAGACCTTTTCTACAAATTACAGGCAGAATTATTTGCACTTAATTAGTAGCATGGGGTGGAAATGTTTCTGCAGGAGTCAGTGCAGTCAGCAAGTTGCCTAACTCATTCTGAATCTCTAAAGGTCTGCCTGGTGTCCATGCAATGCCTACCTTTAAGTCTTATAAACATACCATTCTGTAGCTGCCTACAGCCCTCAAAAATAAGAAACTCAGAATGAGGCTAAGAGCAACCTGATCCTAGTGGAAGGTCTCCCTGCCCAGGGCAGGGGAGTTGGAACTAGATGACCTTTAGGGTCCCTTCCAACCGAAACCATTCTGTGATTCCATGAAAAAACACTGTAGCATTGTGGCAGGATTATTAAATGCTGCTACCTTCTCAAAGCGTCTCCTTCAGAAGCTGCTCAGAGCAGGCCACAGGAACAGCCATTTCAAGTCCATGCACACATACATGCCTAAGCAGAGGAAAGACAGGAAGGGTCTCCTGTATGATGTTTTCCAGCAAGGTTTATTTCAGCATGCCGAAGGGATCAGAGACAGAAGACACAAACCATGTGCTCTACACCGGCTTAAGTATGGGATCCAGTGGCCAATGATCCGAGGGCATAGGGGCAGTACAAAGAACAAGGCAACCTATAGAGGGGTATGAGGGATGAACAATTGGGGAGGGTAGGGTTAAGTGGCCAATGAAGGAAGCAATCCAGGGTAGATTGGCAGTAGTTCTGCAAAACACCATGAAGGAAGTCTTCTCTTTCAGCCTAGGCAGGGAACCTCTATGGTAAATCTTCCCAGGGCAAAGCCTGGAAGTTTCCCTGAGGGGATTTTTAGGGTTCACACAAAACACATCCTAAAAAACCGACCCAGCTCACACTGTCAACTGTAACGTGATGAGCCGAACCCAGACTAAGCCAAAGGGAAGGGTAAACCAGGAGGGCGTGCGGCGGACACGCGGGGCACCTGCAGCCCGGCCATGCCCGGCTCGTCCCGGTCAGGAGCAGGGGAAGGATGCGCGGCCCTGTCAGGGGCGGCCTCGACCCCCGCGCCGCCCGCCCCGGACCCTCAGCCTCCCCCGGCCCGGCCCCTCAGCCCCGACCCGCTGAGCGGACCTGTTGGAGTGGAAGCGGTGCAGAGGGTCGGTGCGGTGGCAGGAGGAGAGCTGGCAGCCGAAATCGCTGACGTCCAGGCAACCCTCCTCGCTCAGGCTCAAGCTGCCGCCCCGCGGCAGGTGCTGGTGCAAGAGCAGGGGCCACGGCTCCTCGGGGGCCAGGAACTTCTCGTACGACTCCTCGGTCATGGCGGCGGGCGTGGGGGCAGCGAGAGCGTCTCGGGCACACAGCGTCGGCGGCGCCGCCATCAGCGGCCGGTCCGGGACACGCCGCGCTGTCGCGGCGGCTTCTTCCGGCGCCGCGCCCCCACAGCGCCCCCTGTCGCGGGGAGGGCGGTGGCACGGCCATGGCGGCCGGGGGGGCGCAGGGGTTCGGCGAGGGCGGCGGCGGCCGCGGCTTCCTGGGCCCGCGCGTGCCGGTCGAGGTGGAGGCCATGTCTCGGGGCGTGCAGGACGTAGGCAAGGAGACCTTCCGGCGGCTCCCCAAAGGTAGGGCCCGTGCGGGGCCCGCGGGGCGCCGCCCCGGCACTGAAGGGCCGCGCTGCCCCCGTACAGGGACGCGGGGGGTTCCCAGCCAGAGCCCATGGGCAGGAACCGCGTTCCCCGAGGAAGCCGTGGATCCTCATGGGAAGGCAAGGACAACTATTAGAGAGCTTCCAAAGGAGACCAAATGTGATAAACGCCAATCACTTGTTTTAAAAGTTTAATAGTAAATAAGATGGTTATAAAAATAGAATTAGAGTAAAAAAATTGAACAGTTTTAGAGTTAGGACAATACAAGACTAAAAACAAAGTTACAGACGTCTGGGTGCCTCTCCCGAGCCACAAGCTTTGGAGAAGGACCCCTGTTAACAAAGGATTATCTCTTAAAAGCAATCGCCTGTTGAATATTCATACAATTCATATATAATGCATAAATTCCATTCTAACTAAGAATTGTCTCTGGTTAGTATCACTTTTTTCCTTTAATCTCTATGGCGTCCACCAGGCTGAGAGAAGCAGGAGGAGCTGGTCTCTTCTGATAAGAAAGTAGTAAATTCTTTCTTCTTTGAAAGATTTACATTTTCCTGTGGTTGGTACATAAAAACTACATTTTAACTACAAAACTACATTTACCATACTATCAAAATATTAATACCACATTAACAATTAGCACAACATAACACATATAGTAAATATCTTGCGTAGAGCCATATAATATACACTTTTCACACCAAAGAATGTGGTGAAAGGCTGTCATTGAAAACCGATATAGTCACAGACAAAGACCCTCTAACTAATTAAAGTTAGAAAGTGGTATGTTTATTCACCGGCGGGCGGCACGGGAGTCATCTCCGAAAGGTGTGGCTGCCCCGAACAAGGCTCTTTGCTCTCTATTTATTTTCCAAGATTTTACATACAATACATATGCATAACCCCAGCACCTCCCATTCCCGCTCTGTATTAAAATGAGGCTATCAGTCCTTCACGTGTGCGCAGTTCTTCTCTTGAATTGGGTCGGTGGTCTCGAATTGGGTCAGTGGTCTCAAAGGATGAAGTCAGGAGAGTCTTCATCAGGTCTCTGTGACCCTCTGGCAGTGTCCAAGGTCCCCTGCTTCGTGATTGATTGATACCAAGTCCAGGTGCTGGCCATTGTTCTTAGTGGTTTCAGTCTGTTCTTATGACGGTTCACTTACTCCACTTTTTCTATAAACAAGCTCATAATATAACAGTTAGCTCTAGCATGGGCATCTAATAATCATTAACCTACCATTTACTAATCTAACTTACATCTTGATCAATATAAATTGCTTCTAACCCTTAGCTAAAATCTTAACTCTTAAAAGTCATGTATCAAGGCCGTAGAGGGGAAGCCATACGGACTGAGGTCACTTGCTCTGTTTGGCCTGGAGGGGACTGAAGGGAGACCTCAAAGCTGGCTACAATTTCCTCACGAGAGGCTGCGGAGAGACAGACACTGATGCCGTCTCTGGTGACCAGTGACAGGACACGAGAGAACAGCATAATGCTGTGTCGGGGCACTTCAGGTTAGGTATCAGGAAAAGATTCTTTTCTAGAAGGTGTTGGACACTGGAACAGGCTCTCCAGGAAAGTGGTCACAGGACCAGCCTGACAGAATTCAAGGAGTGTTGGGACAATTCTCTCAGGCACATGGTGGGATTCTTGGGATGCCCTGTGCAGGGCTGAGTTGGATTTGATGATCCTTTTGGGTCCATTACAACTCAGAACATTCTGTGATTCTGTGATAGCTGGAGGGCTGCAGCTGCAAGGCTGCAGCTTCCTGAGGCACTTCCCATTGCTTTTCTCAACAGGAAGCTAGAGCTGAGCTTTAAATAAAATGAGGGGCTTGATTCATTGTATTCTATAATTCTGTGAAATCTGTGATAATGAGTGTGATATATGTCCTAAAGTTAATTCGTGTTAAATGTTATAATATGTAATTCATTCTCTGTAAGATGTAAGTTCATTTCTAATCGTGTATACCACGGGTTAACTGGGACTGAGACAGCACGAAGGGGGACACAAGGAATTCTTTTGCTAGAGATTGCAAGGGAGGGACATGAGAAAAGTATGCCAAGAATTACATGAAAAGGGACACGAGAAAACTGCTGGGAATCGTTAGAGGAGAACAAAACGACGGAAGAGGGAGATGGATGTTACCTCCGCTGAGGTGTAGCGACCTGGTTCAGGAACGACACGGCAGCCACACCCAGGCTGCTCGGTCCATCAGCTCACAGACACCAGTGTGGTGGACGGCTAATGGCGTTTATTAACTGGTTACATGGAGTTATAAAACCTCTGTTTGCTACATCACATCCGTCTGCTTACGTTACAAGTTAGGTATTGCTTACCTTATCAAGGACACTAACCAACTAAGAATTGAGGGAGGGGTTCTGTCTGCCCGTACAACGCGATATCTTCCGACCGCCTGTCCCTAATCTCCCACAGATGGAGAACCCGGAGAACCGAATGATTACATCAGATCAATATCTTATCCGTCCCCGCCCGACATTAACATCTTTGCACTGTATCCAGACACAGCAATTAAGACATTGTTCTCCTGAGAAGATCCTTTCAACCCCACCAGAACCCGACCATGAATATCTAATAAGGCTGCCTCGGAAGGGGGAGTCTTAGAGTCCCGATTTTTCCTCAGCAAACCAGTGTATAAAAATGGACCGCCTCAGACCGAAAATGTGAACTTGGGGGGTGACATACTGTCAGAGTGTGTTACCGTGTTCACCCAGTGCCGAAACCCGGGGTTCGACGCTGTCCTTTTAATTGTGGCTATCGGAGACTGTTGTTTTGTCTCAAAATAAAATACTAAATTTTGATTTACTAAATTTAGTCTATCGCGTTTATTACAATGAGGAATGGAGTTCTACAGCTGTGGATGGCCCCCAAAGTCAGCTGAGTGGTGTTAAAGTCATTCCTCTGTCATCCCTGTGTCCCAGAGCCAGCAGTCCCAGTCACTGTCAGGTTGTGTGGCAGTCAGAAGACCCCGTGGGCATCTACAGAACTTGCAGGAGACAATACAGCAACTCCAAGGTGCAGATGTCCTATTGAGGTTGAGGCTGTAAGATTGAAAATGACTGATTTCATTTTTGTCTGGGAGGCTTCTCCCTGTGGTGAGAATTTTCTCAAGGCACCTTTGACCATCAAAATCGAGAGTTACACAGTTGAGTAAATTAGAGTATATAAAACAATCATGGAATAATGGAGTAGTTGATTAGCAGAGAAAGCACAGCTTGCTGGAGAGTAGCTGCTGCCCAGAATGGTATGACACTGGCATGTTCTCTCAGCTAACATTTTGTCAAGGATTTCCTTTTTCATTTGAAGGACTCAAAACATCTGGTAGCTGGTTTGTCTCTAAAAGTGTTGCTGCACAGTAGCAGAAATGAGCAATGTATTCAGGGGTTCCTTGTAATACTTGAAATAATAAAGCTGTGTATAGGCAGAGACATTTGGGACAGAAGTAAATAGACGTTGAACCATATTTGCTGTCTAGTGCAGGGACATAGAGACAGAAAAGCCTTATCAGTGCCAGGAAGCCTGACTGTCTGGGTTTAATTTTGGTGTAAATTATCACCTGCTTTTGGGTATGTAATAAATGCTTCCTACCATAGCTGGGGCAGACAGTCCTTCAAACTGCCTGGAGCCAGAGCAGTGACCCCAGCACAGATCTCCCTGGAATGGATGGGCACAGCTTCCCTCCAGTTATGCAGAGCTGGCACAAATCTCCCATCACTGTCTGTTCTTGCTGACCTGTGACTCACAGTTTGCAGGGCTGCAGTTTTTCCTCTGAAGGTTTTGTAATCTTTGAAGATGTGATGGATTTCAGCACCGTATATCTACATTGCTCTTGCACTTGCACCAAGTTAGTTTTTCGAGGCTGTTGCTGTTACTCTATTGCTAAACAAAGACTAATGTAAAAAGTGAGATGCAGGTTCATATGCCTGGTCAGTTCACGATGTAAAAACTGCGTGTAACAGTATCTGAGGGTTATCTAGCCAGTATTATTGCAGGCTCTGCTACACTGTCTCAGTGATTGATTTAATTTTTGTCTGTGAGGTTTCTCCCTGTGGTGAGAATTTTCTCAATGCACCTTTGACCATCAAAATCAAGAGCTACACAGTTGAGTAAATTAAGGATCTTGCTTTGCTTTCTTATTCACAGTCACTGTTAATGCATTGGAAGGAAAAGACCACAAGGAATCTGTCAGGCTGACTGCAGAAAGTGATAATCTCTCAGAAGAGCAACTTGCTTTCCTCATTTCCAGCATGTACACCCTCCTCCGAGAAGCATTGAGACTCCCCTTATCAACTTTCAAATGAAGTCAGTTCTGGGAGTAGTTGGAAACCTGATAAGGTAAAAGCTGCTTCAGACACAAGTCACCATCTAAATTTCATTTGCCTGGGTGGGAAGCTGCACATAAAAATGATTCTCCAAGTTAAGGTTGTTGGAAGAAACTGTTAAAAATCTGGAACTTATTATTTCACTTGTTGGGTAGATTTAGAGTGAGCTTTTTGAAAAAATATTTAAGCTTTATGAAAAAGATTCCTGTATCTATTTCTGCTTCAGCATCTTGTTTACTGTGCATGTTTGCTTTCTCTCCTAAATTAAAACTGCCGAAGAAATCATAGCAAAGTGTTATTTTGTAGGCATCAACACTCACTCTAACTGAGTGTTCACACATACCACTCATTTTTGTCCATGTTTATAATTTCTCATTTTTGCTTGCCTCCTTTGTTTATATTTCTGCCATAGAGGAAGGAAGGTCTTATGGCCAGAACAATATAGTGGAATTTAGAAGAAAGTGCAATTTCCACTTAGGCTGTGGATGTTTGGTGTGAATATGTACACACCTGCCATGTTCCCAACCCCTATCCCTTCTTCATGGCTATTTTCTTAATTTTTCATGTTCCTTTACCTTACAATTTTCTTTTCTCATTTTTATGTGAGTGAACCACTTCTGGGTTTCCAGTACCTCTTGTTTA
Organism: Hirundo rustica; assembly: GCF_015227805.2. NCBI lineage: Eukaryota > Metazoa > Chordata > Aves > Passeriformes > Hirundinidae > Hirundo > Hirundo rustica. The sequence continues at coordinate 26,204,210 of NC_053487.1, read as the reverse complement.
AGATACAGCTTCAAATTTACCCAGGCATACTGGGAAAGCTCCCATATTGCAGGAAATGTAGTGGAAGTATACTTTTAATATTCAGACCTTATCTTTTTCCATTTCCTTTTTCTTGTTATAGTTTAAACAAGTTACTGCAAAACGTATTTGGAAATAAGGGCACATAGTTACTCTAAAAGGTTTCTGAATAAAAAGAAGTGGCGGAGACGTTTTGAAAAATAAAGGCTTTCAAGATATTTAGGTCTTTAAATCACAACTTGATTGAAGACTTCTGAAAATTCTTTTCATTACCAGTCATTTCAAAGCTAGTGGCACTCAAGCCTAAAATTTTTGGGGAGAGATAACAAATAAGTAACCACTATTGTTTCAGTAGGTAAGAAAATATCATTTAAGGCTATATCATGTAAAATTTCATCTTCTTTATCTTTTTAGGTTTTTAAAGAAGACCTGAAGGAGTTCAGGTATGCCTGTTTACACCAGTTCTTTTAATGTTTATTTTTTCATGGCTTTTATGTAACTGCTTCCCCAAATTAAGTTTTTTACACAAAAAAAGTTGGTATAAAAATTACCTGTAAATACCTCATAATGCATCTGTTGCCAAATGTCACGCAAAGCCAGAGGAAAAAAACAGGTGTTGTGTAAGACTTGATTTAGCACTGAGCATGAGCAGTTTTATTTCACCTGCTGGGGAGAATGGTCTGATTTAGTCTGTAATGTAGGTTATGCAAATATGAGTGACCTTCTCTCTGCCATCCCCCACATTGCCCTGCAATATTTTTTTAAGTGTTTGGTAAGACTGTGGTAGCATTTCAAAAGCTAAGAACTGCCCTACTTCTTTCCTTCTTTGAAAGGTCAATGATATAATGCTCATGAAACCCTACCACCATGTTTAGCTATGATTTCTCCTTCCCATTACCCAAGAAATCATGACCTTTGTTACAGCCTTTCCCAAAATCTGTATGAGTCTTCCATGAGTATCTCTGAAGGGATCATTTCCTAAAAGCTAGATATCAGATGCTAGTAATATTTATAGGTTTTCCCTTATTTCTATATTCAGTAGCAATGAGAGAATAACAACAGTTGATGTTTTCTTCTGTAGTGAAACCTCTGCATCAAGGCTTAATTATTTTAAAACACTATTTTCGCACATTTCTTTTACATTCTGATTGCTACCTAGGAGAAATAGATTTTTCTAATTCTGTCTTTTTTCATCCTTATTTGTCTGTTAACCTGTACACTGGCTTTCTCCTCATAAGCAATTAAGTCATAAGCATGATTTACTTTATGAGCAACTTCAGGCAAACTAAAACTGCAGATGTAATCTGGGTGTAACCAATGAAAGGTGCCATTTGGGCCATAGTGAAAGGTGCCTTGCACAGTTTTGTCTGCAGCTCAGTGCTGGAGTTCAGCCTGCCTTTTGTCTTGACAGCTCAAATGCAAGCTGCTGCCTCTGCCATGTCATGGAGTTCACACCCAGGTTAAAGTAAGTCAGTAAGAAACTGACAAATTGCTTTTGACCCAGTAAGAGCTGGTGTTTTTTGAGGTGCACAGACAATGTGCCAAGTTTGATTACAGAATAACGAAGAATACTAAAAGCTCCATGCCAAATTCTCTGGGGCTGGGTGAATATTCTTCTAAGCAATGGAGAGAGTTGGTATAGGAGTGTCAGAAGTCACTCTCTGGGCTGACTGTGTCTAGAAATGCAGACTCCCAGGTCCCTGTCCTTGTCATTTGACCACACTTTAGGGATTTACACTTTTGTAGTTGGGTTTTTTTTCTCACTTAATGGTTTATTAATATATTTTACTCAGACACTTTTCAGTCTGGATGATCTTTTTTATATCTTGATACATCTTTTTATCTTATTGTTCTGGTTAATATGGCTGATCTAGCAGCAATAGTTAGGTAACTGCATTTCTGGTGCTTGCAGACTTGAGTGTTTCATGTGCTGCTAGTTGCCGCTATCCTCCCATTATTCTCACAGTATTGGGACTCTTCCTAACTTCCATCTCTGAGTCTTACTTCCTGTGAGTAGCTCTCCACCTTGTGGCTAAACTTTTAGAAGACTAAATAGCTTATTCTACTCTCAAGCTGTGATAGTTAGAAATTTGGTAGCACCTTTAGCGCCTTCAGTTCCTCTGGGAAATATATTTTCCTATGTTTCTGAATGAGCTTGGGTTTGGAGATGAAATACTTGCTTGTTTTCAAAGCACTTACTAATTACATTCAGACACTTAGCCTGCTGCAGTGGCCATCCTGTCAAGAGCACAAAGAACATGACATTGGTTGAACAGTGATGCCTTGGCATTACTGGCATCCAGTGTTTGGGCAGGTATTTTGCCTTTTAAGGCAGAAAAAGGTCCTATAGCCCTCTTTTTTGTTGTCTTCTTTGTGCTGGCCTGAAAGCAAAACCAGCAAGAGACTCCAAGTCAGGAAAACAATTTAATAGGAGAAAAAAAAAAAAAAAAAAAAAGGTAAAATAAAATAAATGCAATAGTACAAAAGATCACTGACAGAATCAGAATACAACCTGACACCCTGTTAGTTAGGATGGTGGTAGCAGTCCAGATGAAGTAGTCTTGTTGAAGCAGTGTTCCTGCAGAAAGGTCTTGTAGCTCTTGTCCTCTGGGAATCCAGTGGATAAGGCTGCCTCTGCTGTCCCAAATCCCAGATTATATCCAGGTGGGAATGTTTGGCTCCTCCCCCTGGGTGGAGCATCTCACAATGGGATAGCATTCTATGAGTCATGCAATGGGTCCTTGATTGCCCATTAAACAGAGATAGCTCCTGGAGGGAGTTATCTATGAGACATGCTGTAAGGCACTGATGGGCCATTAACAGAAGATAGTCTGGAGGGAGGGGGCAAGGGAAACACTGCCCAACCTAGTTTCAACAGCTCATGTAGATGGTGATAGAATACATACTTTGGACACATCTTACATTGTAACCTAGGACATTCTTTTAAAAGGTTTGAACTCTGTGCCATGTAACTTTTTATTTTTCCCACTTGCAGAACACAAGTTTTGTTTCTTTCAGTGAATCTGAAGCTTGAGCTAATTCTGCCCATATAATATCTTGCAATTCTCAGTTTTCTGGTGAGGTACTTGATCTTGGCTTCTAGTTTTGATGAAGAGAGAGGCTGGAATACATGCCCTCTTCTGATTAACTAGATTAATATTACTAGTTTAAGAGTTGTAATTCCCTATTTCTTAGCCTGAGTGGCTGAGCCAGTGGGAATAAATTCACACAAAATTATGGGTGCTTTTTTTTCCTTCCCCTCACAGATTATTTAATAACTTTATGACTCAGGCGAATAACATGGGATTGAGACATCTTCACACATTTCTTGCCCTCTGAGTCCCTTCCTCAGAATGTTCCACTGACAAGTGATTGCCATCTGTAATTCAGGCTGAACTGTGCCATGTTCTATCTTATCTGTGTCGTGTGTGACTGGCCTAATGTGTGCTGCTTGAGCCAGTGTTTGGGGTTAAGTTTGGTTTTGTTTTGTTTTTTTTTTTTCTTTCCCTATAGAATTTTTCCCCACCAGAAGTTGCTAAGAGACTAAATACTAATGCTTAAAGGGTACTTGACCCACACAAAAGAAGTGGTGAGGGTGGTAGATCACTTAGTTTGGGGGAGGGAAAGGCTCAGGGGCTCCAGGAGCTGAGGGTGCCCTCCTCCTGCTCTCGGCTTCGGAGAGGACGGTCGGGCAACTGCTGGCTGCGTGAGGAGTCCACTGTTAACGGAGGGTCCGGTCCTGGGAATTCTATCATCTGCTGGAGCGCCCAGGAATTCGGAGCTCCTCGCCTGCTCTGCTGGAGCTGGGTCAGCTTCGTCCAGCCATCGCGGCTTCTTCAGCACTGCTCACTTTGCCTGCCGAGACACCCCCCTTCCTGCTGGGACAACCCACCATTTCCAGTCATCAGCCCCAGAGTTTTCTACCATTTTGGCTTGGTGCTCTCAGGGTCCCAAGAGATCAGACTGCCCAGGGCTTGTGAGACAAAGCCCCTCAGGGTTCTTGGTTCTGTTTATTATTATTATTATTGCTGTTGTTGTTGTTTGTTTGTCCTGTTATATTTACTAGTAAAGGACTGTTATTCCTTTTTCCCCATAGCTCTGACTGAAAAGCCTTTTTAGTCTTCTAAATTATAATAACTTGGAGGGAAGGGATTGGAATTCCCCATTCCTAGAGAGGCCCCGCCTCTCCCTAGCAGATACCTGTCTTTCAAACCAAGACAGCCAGGAACAGAATTTTCATCAAAATCATTGACTGCACAGCAAAAATAATGCAAATTCAAAGGTAGTGTTAATGCTTCTGTTTTAGTAATGCTCTTGGGTCAAGCAAGTGTTGTGGTAGGTATCATCGTAATCATATTACAGCCCCCTGTCTCCAGCTATTCCACTACATAGGATGTCCAGTCAGTGTCAGGATGGGCTAAATGATAGACTTGCATGAAACTGTAAGTAATGTTTGCAGAAATAGTCTTGTCTCCTCTGAAAGACAGACTCTTGCAGCCAAAAAAGCACTGTTCTAGTGCTTGCTAAAATGAATTTCTTTTTATCCAAGCACTATTTTAAAATGTGGTCTAACCCCACTTATTTCTTTATGAATTCAAGCTGTAGTGACTGCTGTTTTATCTTCCCGCTGTGTGAGTTGATGAGTTGTTTTTTCTCTGGTCATTAGACACTGTAAGCTCTTTAGGACAGATAACTTCCTTGTTTGCTTTGATTTTTCTTTGATACACTGCTGTGTGTCTCAAGCCACCGGTGAGTAATGTCTCTGGGCACTGATTCATGGGGAGTGCTGGATTTAACTGTAGCAGCAGCAATAGTGACTTCTTCCACTTGTCCAACCTGCCTCTCTGTAGGTTACTGTCCCTGTCGCAAAGGCAGCTGAATGGATAGTATTTGCTCTGTGGTCTTTTCAATTCACAGCCTGATTTATTGAACTGAGAATCAACAATAGCTTGTTTGCAAGGCAACAGCAGTGTCGGAGGAATGGTGAAGGAGTGGAGAGGTGTAGGGTAGATGGAGTGTGTTAGTCTCTTCAACCAGTACCCATGTATGCTCCTTTTATAAGTAGCCTTGGCTACAAGGGCCTCTGTTTGAATTTTGAGGGGGAAATTCCTTCTGTCTTCATTACACTTGAGGTGAAAATGAAATGAAATGTGTAAGTTTGGGATTTTTGAAATCATGCATTGCTGGCCTGCCTTCTACACTTGTCAGAGCCATCAGTAAAATTTTTCTTGACTTTACTGAGAGAAGTTAAGCAAATATTGGGTTCTTTTGAAATTCACTGTTGCCATACAAGGTAGGACAGGAAGATGTAGTACAGTTTTTAGGATTCTTGATATATAAACATAGGTTGTCCTTTTGAGAGCCCTGACTGAATCAATACTGAAGTGCTTACGTAAGAGCTGGAAATTTTAAGCAATGGAAGATGGAAAATGTTGACACATCTTTTGTGTTCTGTAATAGATTTAGGGGGTTTTTTTCGGATAAGGCCCTATAACTGTGGTTATAAAAAAAAACCTAACTGTTTTGTCTTGCTCTTCTCTTTCAGAATACCAGAAGATTTAATTGTGGACTTTTCCAGTGTAGTCTTTGGTAACAGGTTAGTGTCTTCATTGTGCAGACAGCAGGGCTGCACAGAGCTCTGCTGACACAAATCCTTGGTGTATCAAAGGACCAACAATATTTCCCAAATTAATGAGAACAAGACTTGTCTCATTATTTTGATTCAGCGCAGTATGATGTCCATCATGCATGGCAATACATGCATTAAGCAGCTTTCTTGCCAATTTTCAGTTTTTCTGTGTTCAGCAGTTTTTATAATGTTCTATAGACTGTGAGGTGGATCAATACCTACAAATGAAAAATGCAGTGCAAAATTATTCACTTTTGCCCTCATTATCATTAGCAAGTTATAGCAAAAGAGGCAGGCTACATAAGCCCTCTACATGCTCTGGTTCATGGCAACTTTCTCAGATAGCATTTCTCAAGTCTTAATGTACAGTTCAGTTGAGAATTCACACTGACTTGATGACAACACATATGAGATATCAAGTGCTCTGCCTGCTGCAATTCACGTTTTAGGCAACATTCCTCAGTAACTCTAGAGAAAGTTCTAAATTGAGAGCTTTTTGAACAGCCTGTCTCTATTGTCCATTCTTGGGATTCCCTTTTTCTAGAAGTTTCTCTGCTCAACCATATTTAGTCTATTCTACATCTAGATATTCAAAATCTTGAACATTTTGAATATGCAAACTTGTGCAGGGCCAGGAGTTGGACTCTGATAATCATTATGGGCCCCTTCCAACTCAGGATACTCTGTGATTCCAATTTTCCTTCTTGAAACTTGAGGTCACACAGCATGTGATATCACTAACCTAATGCTGCTCCAGATTCTCTGCATGGAAGCCCAATAATCATAGTTTCGGTTTTTCAGTTACCCTCAAGGGTCTGAGTGCTGCTACCAAAGCTAAAAATATTTTTAATTTCTTTGATTAAGAGCTTGGCTTACAGCTAAAGGTTCTTAGAGTAAAAATAAATTCAGTCTTCTTATCTTTTCTTTGCTCTTCTGTTTGAACTATAGGTGTTAAGAATGCAAAATTCATGGTTGCAAAGTGGAAATATTGTTTGCAGTAGGGAAGGAAGATAAATTTAGATGTAATTTGAAGCATGCATGATTGTCTGTTGCCCTGATTTTCAGCCTTCTGATGTTTTGCATTTTTGTAGTGGAGTTTCTCACGGATTGTAACATAAACAAAGTGATTGTTTTCGCATTCCTCTCTGGAGGAGGGGCAACTGATGGACTTCTAGTTTGACCAGTGGGGTCGGAGAGGTGGAAACCTCATTCTCCAATCCCTGGTCATTGTCCAGAATCTATATAAATTGAGGTCGAGAAATAAATGCCTCTTTTTGCTCTGACAACCTGACTGCGTGAGTGTCGTTCTTTTTGTGTTCGTCTAGCAACAATTGTCTGTTTTCTACTGTGAAATCATGATGCTGAAAAATTTAGCTTTTTCTCATTTTGAAAGCTGTGATTATCCAGTGTAATCTTGCTCTGTGTTTTGAGACCAGAGAACACCACCTCAGGTTTGATTTTTAGACAGATCTGCTTCTACAATCTTAAATGTAACATTGAACCATACATATGCATATTGAATTGTAAATATATATGTTTGTGATGGTAAGAGATGAATTAGCATGTGATCAAAAATTCAGTAATTCAGTATGAGCTAGATAACCCAGAAAAATCCATTTTTAATACTTTTGCTGTCATCTTATTTTTGGAGTTCTTTTCACTAAACAACAGCTCTGAAGTATTTGGCATTTGTATTTGTGTCCCCACAGTTCCACCAAACTATGTAGACTGAAAGAAAAACTTGCCACATTGACACCATCAAGTAACTACATGAAATTAAAACTGTTGTGTAAGGGAAAGGATAACACTAACTTCCCCCTCTCTGAATGTTTATAATAAATGTACTGATTTTGGGGTGTTTTTTTTCTAATGATGTAGCTTTAGTTTCTACCAGGAGGGTGCATTCTGTGTCCCATTTGTCAGCATTTCACATGTACAAGTTTGTTCAGCCTTCCAGTTCAGTGGCCTGCTAGGCATGTCTTGTTATGTGCATAGGGAACGATCCAGAATTTTTCTTTAGTTTTGATATTGGTAGATCAGCTGCTGCTCCAAATTCTCTAATCTTTCATTTTCGAGTCATATCCTTTAGCAGGTGATGTTCTTGTCACCAGGTGTATCATCCTTTCCACCATAGCTTGTATGGTCTCTACCTGATCCATGGTCTTTTACTTGTTCTGAATTCTGCCTTCTGCACAATGTGCTGACAGTATATTGCAGCTGCTGGCACAGAGTGTGATATGTGACCTAAAGTTAATTCGTGTTCGGTCTTGTGATATGTAATATAAAGTTAATTCGCGTTCGGTCTGAATTAAGCTCTGTAAAATATGAAGTGTATTTAGGGTTAAAAATTGAACTGTGAGAGGGGGACATGAGGGTTGAGAGACAGAGAGGGTCTCTGCTGGGAAAAGCCTCAGGACAACCATTCACTCAGTGAATCGAAGAGATGATGAGATAAACCATGTCTCCCCCGGAGATGGACCTGCTAACGACCCAGTGATAAATGCCAGATGGATATCTTATCTGTTCCAGCCCAGTTTACCATTTCTAAACACCTCTCCAGAGCAAGCAATCACGACATTGTTTTACCTCAAGAACCTATTCAACCAACCGGAGACATAGACATGAATACCTGATGAAGCAACAGAGGGACTGGAAGCACTACGGTCACCCTCCACTCTCAGTGGAGGACTGTATAAAAACCAGCGGCTCAGGACACACTTCGTGAACAGGGCAGATTTGGAGTGATAGAGTCCGTTTCTGTGTTCACCCAGTGCTGAAACCCGGGGTTCGACGCTGTTCCTTTTAATTGTAGCTCTTAGAGACTGAATTTAAGTCTCGAAATAAAATTCTATATTTTGATTTACGAAATTGGGCTTGATCATTTATTACACAGAGTGTTTACAAAATGTAATTATAGGCTATAGGTTTTGGATGTAAGATTCATTGAGTCTTTTCTGCTCCATTTTGCTATTCCTCTCAGAAATCAATGGCTTGATTAGCAGCCTGTGTAATTTCTGTAAGCATGTTGGCCACTATGCACATTCTGTAATCTTTACAGGATTCTTGCAGTTCCCGTTGTGGTCTTGTCCAAGCTGGGAAGGTCCTGACAGAAGCTTAAACTAAGCTATAGAAGCTGTGACTCTTCCTGGGAGAATAGTACAGAAGTGCAGTCCTGACCAGAAATAAAGCTTTGTATTTGACCACAGAAATGCCATCTCTCAACAATATTCAGAAGCTTCCCCTCAGGGAGGTCACCATTTATGACCTTTCCCACCACTTCTAAGTAGAGTATCTCTGTTTTTAAAACTCCTTTCTTCCCCCAGAGTGCTGGTGCTGCACTGAATGGACTGACTTCCATTGATGTGAGTTAACATGTCTTAAGGAAACGGTAGCAGTGTGGCTATTTTTAGGGAGTCTCCAACTTAAGCAATATTCTGGCAGCAGCTCTCCACTGAGGGAAAGGCCTGTTCTTATTTTTTAATCCTGCTAATGACTGTTCTAGACTCCAGCTCCTCATGGCTGCACCCAGCTATGGTGACCTACTTCCTATCCAGGATCTGACAATGAGTAAGAACCAGATGATGTACTTTTTTTGCTCGTTCCTTTACCACGGTATTAGGAATGTGTGTCACTTTCTGACACCACCCAACTCCCCCCCTCACCAAAGAGATAAATTCTTTCTTAAATCACCTTTGCAAAATGCAGGACACTTGGAGGATCTCAGCCTGTGAGTCCCATGTACCTTATCAGATCATTAATCTTTCTGGGCAGTTTCTAAAGTCCCAGCTAATTTGCAGACAAGAATCTGAGTAGTGATGTTAGACTGCCATTCCTACAGTGCTTGATTTGTTCAGAGAGGATTCCTTTCTGATGCAAAGTCTGTAATTAGACTATGTCTAGCACCATGGATAAAGGATGTAATGTTTCTTATCCTGCCCTTAGTGGAAGTACTAGAGTAGCCTTGAAATGTACCATAAATAAATTCCAGGGACATGGGATGCTTAGAGAAAAAAGAAAAAAAAAAAGGAACACAAAGTCCAGAAGTCCAGTTTCTGAATGGACCAGCTCAGTGACCTCATTATGAAATTATTTCTGCATATATATCTAAAAGTGAATGGTTATTATGTATTTGTATCAGTTTTATTGTTTAGTTATCCAGAACTTAAGATACTGTTAATTTTTTTTAAATTGTCATCTATCTGAAGTTTAATTACTATTAACTGTATTTCCACACAGGAATAAACTAGGGATTGATCAGCCTGATTCTTCCTGCAATATGAATAACAAATGAAAAGCTTGGCTTCTTACACATTAGGCTATGCAAAAATCTTGAAGGCTGTGCTGGGGTTGGCAGTGTACATTATATAAGGAACTTAAAACTTGTAAATTATGTTGGATCAACAAGAACCACTGTGGGTCTTTTTAGGTATGCTTCAAAATATACTCTGTTGTTGTGTATTATTTGGGTTTATATTGTATTTCATTTATATATTGGGTTTTGTAATGGTTTCTTCTGTACTCCCCTGTTCCCCTGGAAAATGTATCATCCCGAGGTTTGTCCCTGCTCCTTTTCCCCGCCCATTCTCCCATACTGGAATGTAATCCAACTCTGTTCCACTCCCACCTTATCCCTGATTGGGTAGTGGCTTGTCCCCACCTTTAGCCCCTTCCCCCTGGATAAAAGCCAGGAAAAGCACATGGATCTGTCACCCTGGTTTTTCTGAGTTTTTTTAAAGCCTTCTGATTGTTCATAAGATGGGGTCCATCTCTTTAGCTTCTGTACAATATTAGGAGTAGTTTTCGCTTTTTCTCACACATGTAACATAAACAAACCTTTTGGTTTTCATTCCCTGTCCTTTGTTTACATATTTCTAACCTGAAAACAACTGTAACTGACAGCTGGTCTGGCCATTCGGCTGGGAGGTGAAAACCCCAGAAGCCAATCCACAACCAGACCCACAAATGTATAAAAAGTAAGAAATAAACGTGCAGGGGGCTCTCAGCCTGGGCTCGGCCTTGGGCTCTCTCACTGAGAAGCATCTCTGCCCTGCAAATCTCTGGTCTTCGTGTGATTGCTTTGCATGTTGCGATCACATGGATCGGTCTCTTGGCTGGGGGACAGGGACCAGGATCCTGACCCAGGCGGGGGCAGGGCCACAGGAGAAAGACTGAATAAAGCCCTGATTCCCCCCGGATCAAGTGCAGAGCCCCTTCCTTTTGCCATTGACGGGTTCCTGCTCTCTCTAAAGGAAAAGGTTCACAGCTGCTCTGGGATCTTTGGGGCCCTGAGGAAAAATCCTTCCAACTGTGGTTTGTCTCTCAAGCTAGCCGAGGCAAAAACAGAGCCGCGGGGGCTGTGAGAGAGAGAGAGACACCACAACACTCAATACACTAATATTATTATGTTTTAAAACATTACTGCTTGCCAATACTAGATGGTTTCTGCTGAAGAAGAAATGACCTTATGAAACTGTTTTGCCTAAGTCATCTGTCTTGTCTCTGCTTGCTTGTTCCTGTTGGATTTGCATGAAGGTAAAGATATTGCAATGGTTTTAATTTAATAAAACCGGGCAGAAACACTAATTAATGTAGAGGTTTTAGTGTTAATATTTTTGTGGGAGGGAGAGATTAGGAGAAAAATAAACAAAGCAGGCTTAAGCTTAAAAATAAACAAAAAATGGTTTTATTAACACACACTAAAAGAATAGAGAAAAAAAACCTAAAACAGAATGAAACTTTAAAAACACACTTCTTTCCTCTTACAAACTATTAACTTTCTTATTGAACAACATAGAAAGACACAACTTAGGATTTTTAGTCAGTTTCACTACTTAGACATAACTACACATTATTTTAGGAGAAGAGTCCTTCTAAGATTTTTTATGAAGAGGTTTGCTTACACACACATCCGCTGCCGCCCGGAGTTTTCGCAGACTGTGGTGTTCTATCCGTAGAGCTTCTCAGTGTATCTGGGGTATTATTTACGAATACTTCTTCTGATCTAAAATTATCTTTGTCTCAAAAGGCTGAGACCTCCTTTTCGACCCAGGAGTGGGGGTTTCAAATTTCCCAAATAAATCTCTATTACACCAGTCCTTAATTTTGATTAGAATAGCATTCAACCCAAAATAATACTAAGAATGCTGCAAAGAACAGTTCATTTCTTCATAATTTACCTTAGAAGAGTCCGGTTAAAAATGTCCACTTCTTCAATCCTATTCCAATATTATTAGTTTTTTCACTTCTCATCTAACTGACTTCATGCAGTGTCTGTTCCATGTACTTTCTGTTTTCTTCTTTCTTCTTTCTCTCAAGGAAGAATTGTGCTTTATAAGTTCTGTATTGCTAAGAAAGGGTTAAATCTTTTGCCTGGGTTTGCAAAGCCACGTGCACACACCGAGCTGGTAAAAGAAACCGGCAAATGTCTCTTTTTCCACCCCTCGGTCTCATCTAAGGCAGTCCAGCTCAAAGTTGTTATGGAGCTGCAGGCTTGCTTTCTCCGCTGCCAGCGGTGATTAAGCTGGGCCATGTTTTGGTCCCTTCTGCCGTGGTCTGAGCACATGGGCCCGCACTGCTGAGCTGCAGCTGCCCCTCTCCCCTGCTCGCAAGCAAGGGAGTGGGGCTCAGCCAGCCTAAGCCTTCCCTGTGCAGGCAGTGGCCCCCAGACCCCCGGCCAGGCCCGGCCCGGCCACCCAGAGAGGCAGCAGAGCCCGACCCGGGCCGGGCCCGGGCCCGGACTGGACCACCTTTTTACCTCATGGCAAATCACTGAAGCAAGAGAGTGGGCAGTCAGCTGCAGATAAGTTTTAAATGTTCCTTCCAAAGTCGCACTGACACTTCTCATTGGTCAACTTAGCTGACAGTATCCCAGCCTGCTTTCTAATAGGTCCTTGTCCTCCTCCCCCCAACCTACGCCACAGTTAGGGCAGGGAAACAACATTTTACATTTCTCTATACCTAGAAAACAAAATTGTGCTAACCTATGATAGATATATTTGCAGATCCCTTTCTATGCCTCACAGTTGCATATAATTGAAATAATAGGTATGCCAGACACCACAATGACTCTTACTAAACTTTATAGTGACATCAGTTTACTAGAATTACACAGTCACTTGGTCTCTTTTTTTTTAACATGGACCACAGTTAAGCATAGAAAAAGAGGATAATCTGAGCACAGCTGTCTGTCCTAGGGTAACTTTATGATGCTTGTATCCCCAATCGTCTGTTCTGTTTGTGCTGTATATTGAGTCCTGTGCTTTTAAGACTGGTTCTAAGAGCAAGGAGAAGCGCAGAGTTTGTTTTGAGAAAACTGCCTGACTCCTACACATTCTGCTGCGGACAGCGTGTTCGGCAGAGGCTTAGAGAGACTGCAGGACAGAGATCTTTTTTTTTTGCTTTTAGTTAGTTTCAGCTAGCTAAGGCAGAGAAGTTCCCTGGACTGTTTTTTTTCCTTTTTCTTAGAACTGTTTAAACCTGCTCTGGACTGAAAACCCAGGGGAGCACTGGGGGCTGCACCTGCAGCCCACCGGGGCCTGGACCTCGGCATTTTCCAGCAGCGCCGGAGGGACTGGGACTGAGAGTCTGAGAGAAAGCCGAGCTACACCCACGGCAAGGACTTTCTCAATTTGCCATCTCACTTCAGAAGGAGAGGTTTTATTGTTTCATATTATTCATTCTTTATACTTGTATACACTTCATTTGTTTAGTAAAATAGTTTTTTCCACTTTTCTCCAAAAAAGTTTTTTTTTTTTACCGGACCAGTTAGAGGAAAGGGCCACTTGAGCTTGCTTCCTTAGAGGAATCCTCTACAGTGGTTTTCTCCCAAGTTTGTCCCAAACCAAGACACTATCTTAAATCCAGAAAAACTCCACTTGTTCAGACCTCTTTAAGTGAGGACAGATGTAGGAGAGAAACAAATTTCAGACAGGCTTGTACTGAGGAATCCTATTTTCTCTTTAGATTGTTTCTTCTTGTATGAATTTTGCATTCCAGTCTCATTTCTGATTCACTCTTCAGGCGTCCTACTTCCGAATGCACAGCTCTGATACGAAAAAGTCTGCTACCAAGTATCTAGGACTTCAAGTGGAGAGTGAATGTGGCTATATCCATAAGGTATAAAAGAGAATCATGACATCCCTGGAATTCCCTAAGATTAAACCAATTTCTTGTGCTGCTTAAACATTTTAATGGCGTCAAAATGTGCCTTGCTATTAGAGATTGGCAGGTAGCATTAAACAGTAAGATAAAGGTGGAATTTTCTGAACAGTGTAGAAAGCGTATATACACTTTACTGCTGGTAACATTTCACTCAAAGTTTGAGTCTCTTCTTTTAAAACTTAATAGAGCTGATACAAATCCACAGGTCATGGTGATGATGGCATAAATTAGTCAGATTGAGCCTCAGCTAGACAAGCTCTTAGTTTTACTGGAACAGGGGGGGGCATTCATCTATTCAACTTCTCAAGCAGACCATCATTTGTTGCTTGTACTCTGCTTCTACAAAGAGAGGTTTCAGGACAGCACCTTTTCACTGCCATAGTTATGTAACTGGTTATTGAACTACCTCCTAGTTTCTTTCACAACAGGAGTAAAAGCCTTTGAGATCATCTTGCCTGTGCCTGCAGTGAACAGCTTCTTACCATCTGCCACAACAGTGGCATGTGGGGGATGGATCTTTGGCTATAGCCAGAAGCAAACAGAAACCTGTTGTCGGTGCTGTTTGGTCTCTGTCTAGTTCTAACCAAGACAGACCAAGCTGAAAGAAATTAGATGATCCAGTCTTTGTTAGTAGTGTAAATTGTTAGCATGAGTGGCTTCATGTTGCGTGTCTGAATACCTGCATCTGGGAGAGAGTGCTGTCTTTGCTGCCAGAGGCCTGTGGCTGATCAGGGATTGCTTCCTGAAATAAAAAAAAAAAAAAGGCTCCTAAGAGAAAATTGGAATGGCCACAAGCTACTAGTTCAAGTGACTTTCTGATGAGCAGTACTGTAAGCACCACACAGGTATCACTCTGTAGAAGAAGAATCTATACTGATAAGAGAGCAAAATGTCCAGATAAACATCCTCAGGCACAATGCTTGCAAGCTGAAAGCATATCCTCTGACTTGTTTTCCAAACAACATGGGAACAATACATCACCGGGTTGTTTTCCTTCCTTTTACTTTTGTTTTCAGTTAATCTTCCCCCTGGGATTTTTTGTTTATCATCCAGCAACAGCCTCTGCAGGGAGGTATGGCAGCTTTGGGCTGTAGTGCCTGTCTGTACCTGAGCAGGCTTTGGCAATGTCAGTTGATGGAAGCTACACAAGAATGACTCATTTCCCTTCTTGGGGTCATCAAATAAAATAACACACAAATTTAGGATGAAGCCCGGAAGAGGTTGCTTGTCTTGGGTTGCAATGCAAGATGTATTCTATTCTCATCTGTTGAAACTACTTGGGGAGGTGTTTTTCTTTGTCTTCTATGACCCATTCCTCATAACTCTAGGGGGGAGGGGGCGAGTGTCTTCTGTTAATGGGCCAGCTGTTAAAACCAGGTGGGGCAGTGTTCTTTATCTCTTCCAGACCCATCCTCCCTCCAGGGGGATATCTGCTGTTAATGGGCCATTAAGGCTCACAGCATGACTGATAAAATTACATCATCCCATTGTGAGATGCTCCACCCAGTGGGAGGAGCCAAGCATTCCTAAAGCCTGAGATTCAGAACACCAGGACAGCCTGTTTCTACTGGGTTTCCCAGAGGAAGACTGGATCCATCTCTTCACCACTGGACCTTCAGAAGGAAACTACAAGCTTCTACAGGGTCATCTCTGCTCCAACAGAACCACGTCTGTCACTTCAGGAGGACTTAATTGGACTGCTACCAACACCCTGGCCAACAAGGTGTCAGATTGTATTCTGACTCTGACAGTGGTGGTTTTTTTTTTGTTCTGTTTGGTTTTTTTTTACCACTACATTTTTATTTTTTAATATTCCTAGTAAAGAACTGTTATTCCTATTCCCATATCTTCACACAAAAGCCCCTTAATTTCAAAATTATAATTGTCCTGGTTTGGGACAAATTTGGGAGAAAACCCCTGTATAGGATCCCTCTGGGAAGCAAACCCAAGTGGCCCCTCCCTCCAACCAGTCCGAAAAAAAACCTCTTTGGAGAAAAGTGGAAAAAACTATTTTACTAAACAAATGAAGTGCATACAAGTATAAAGAATGAATAATATGAAACAATAAAACCTCTCCTTCTGAAGTGAGATGGCAAATTGAGAAAGTCCTTGCCATGGGTGTATCTCGGCTCTCTCTCTCAGTCTCTCCTCAGTCCCAGTCTCTCCGACGCTGCTGGAAAATGCCGAGGTCCAGGCCCCGGTGGGCCACAGGTGCAGCCCCCAGTGCTCCCCTGGGTTTTCTGTCCAGAGCAGGTTTAAACAGTTCCAAGGAAAAGGAAAAAAAAAAACAGTCCAGGGAACTTCTCTGCCCTAGCTAGCTGAAACTAACTAAAAGCAAAAAAAGATCTCTGTCCTGCAGTCTCTCCAAGCCTCTGCCGAACACCCCGTCTGCCGAAGAATGTGGAGGAGTCAGGCAGTTTTCTCAAAACAAACTCCGCGCTTCTCCTTGCTCTTAGAACCAGTCTTAAAGGCACAGGACTCAATATACAGCACAAACAGAACAGACGATTGGGGATACAAGCATCATAAAGTTACCCTAGGACAATAATAATTCAGAGGGAGGGGGTTTACATTCTCCATTCCAAGGGAAGCTCTGGCTTTTCCGGGCAGATACCTGTCTTCCAAAACCAAGACATTGATTCCCCAAATGAGGTGGCAATTGAACGTATGAAGAGACAGAAATTATTAATGCAACATGGTAAACTGCATAAGAAAACTGTGCATTATTATTAGCAGTACTTGGTCAGCTCTTATCCCTATCATAGTTCCACTAAACCAATTATGTAAAAATGAAAATGCTCCTAAACTTGCCGTCACTAAACTATTCATGAAATGTTAAGTCTCAATACTGAGGTAAATTGGACAGAACTGTTGTATTCATGAGATTCCAGCCAGATTCTGTGACTGAAATTACTCGTGTTCTGTGTAAAGCCTACATGAACATCTGAAATTGTTAATGTGCAATGCTGTACTCATTACACTGCAGATCTCTACTGCTGTAATACTAATGATGTCAATAATTTCAGTTCACTGGCCCGTACACTCCAGCCATCCATTCTGATGATGATGAAGCTTTCAGATGGGACAGCTCATCACTTTGAAGTCAGATTGCCATAATAAATAGTAAGGAAACCACTTCTAGTTTTATTTAGAAAGCTGAATTATTACTTAAAATACTAAAGCTTTTGTAAGCGATGTGTTACCATTGGTTGGTTTGCTTTGGAATCCTTCATGTTCAGTGTAGCCACATAAAATATTTAATGAAATACCAATCAAAATCAATTCATATCTTGTTCCTACACATGTTCTGCTGAACTGCAATTTGTTAGAAGAATTTTAATTACTGGAAAGCACTATTACATAATATCTGGTTTGAGTAAATTTTATGGGGTTGTTATGAACTGTAATCTTCAGATCTGATGGTGGCTCTTGAGGGAAGGAAAATTATTGGGTAGTTTATATAATCTATGATACACTTCTAAACCTTCTGCGAGAGAATGGTAACATTCTTTTCTGTGGCAGAGGTAGTTTTATTCTTTTTCTTCAAAACTGTTCTGGCTGCTAGAAAGTAAAAAAACCCTCTTTGCTTGTTACAGGATTAGTCAGTGGCAGTATTTATGACACTGTACCTAAAGGCTTGCCAGAAGATGGCATAAACTCTTCCACAGTTTTAACCTTTGAAAAAGAAAGCTATTTGTTCTACTAATAACATGGTGGTGTATGCAGGAATTCAATGGACAGCAGGCATTGTAACATTTGAATTCTGTACAGATTTTGGCTTCAGTTCTCTCATTAGTAGTAGTCTGGAAGAAGAACCAAAGCCCTGTGGGTTGAAAGAGGTGGACTGATTTTACTGTTAAATTGTTTTGCAAGAAAGCATCTGTTGAGGAAGGCATAAATTCTGTGCTACATTGAAAACTGTTGAGGGTGTCTTCACAGGAGATCAAATTTACCCCTCTGGACAGTCCAGCTCAGAGCATCCCATACACTGTATTTGAGGGCTTCCATGGAACTTAAATGATGCCATGGACTTCCGGTTAACCCTTGTATTGGATTATGTAACCTAAAACGTGTATTCTATTTCATCTGTTGAAAGCTGTTTTTTGGGAGATGTTTTATCCTTCTCTTTTAACCCCAGGAGGAGGGGGGCAGACGCCTTCTGATAATGGTCCAGCCATTAAACCAGGTGGGGCAGTGTTTCTTATGTCTTTCACCACCCCTCCATCCTCCAGGTGGACATCTGATAATGGGCCATTAGAGCCCACCAATGACATGACACATTACATCATCTCATTGTGAGATGCTCCACCCAGTGGGGGAGGAGCCAGCTGTTCCTAGCTAGATAAAAACTGGGACTGAAGGACACAAGGTATCTGGTTTTTCCACTGGATTCCTGGGGGAAGACCGGACCCATCTCGTCACCACTGGACTTTCTACAGGACCATCTCTACTCCACCGAACCACATCTGTTACTCCAGGAGGATTTATTTGGACTGCTTCCAACACCCTGACCAACAAGGTGCCAGGTCATATCCCTGACTCTGTCAGGGTTTTTCCAGGATTTTTGTTTGCTTCCTTGCTTGATTTTTTGTACTACTACATTTGTATTTTCCTTTTTTTTTAATATCCTGTCCTAGGTTGCAATGTAAGATGTGCCCAAAGTATGTATTCTATCACCATCTACATGAGCTGTTGAAACTAGGTTGGGCAGTGTTTCCCTTGCCCCCTCCCTCCAGACTATCTTCTGTTAATGGCCCATCAATGCCTTGCTGCATGACTCATAGATAACTCCCTCTGGGAGCTATCTCTGTTTAATGGGCAATCAAGGACCCATTGCAAGACTCATAGAATGATATCAGCCCATTGTGAGATGCTCCGCCCAGGGGGAGGAGCCAAGCATTCCCACCTGGATATAATCTGGGATTTGGGATAGCACAGGTAGCTTTACCCACTGGATTCCCAGTGGACAAGAGCTACCAGACCTTTCTGCAGGAACACTGCTTCAACAAGGCCACTTCATCTGGACTGCTACTACCATCACGGTTTCAGGTTGTATTCTGACTCTGTCAGTGATCTTTTGTAATATTGCATGTGTTTTGTTTTATTTTATTTACCTTTTTTTTTTTTCTCTCCTATTAAATTGTTTTTTGTGGCTTGGAGTCTCTTGCTGGTTTTGCCTGCAAGCCAGCACATATCCCTAGTAAAGAACTGTTACTCCTATTCCCATATCTTTGCCTGAAAGCCCCTAATTGCAAAATTATAATAATTTGGAGGGAAGGGGGTTTACATTCTCCATTCCAAGGGAGGCTCTAGCTTTCCTTGGCAGACAACTGTCTTTCAAAATCAAGACAACCCTTTACAGCAGGATAACTTTCACTTGTGAGAATAAAATGTAGTTTATACTCTATTCCCACTTTATTTCCTGGCATGTAATGTCAAGTGTTGGTCTTGGTGCCATTGTTTCTGACTGTTTTGGCTTGATTTTAGGGGTTTGTTTTGTTTTGAGGGTTTTTTTGTTATGTTTTTGTGGGTTTTTTTGTTTGTTTTTTTTCTTTATGAGTCTGTGGAAGACCTTTTGTTGTTCTGCAGTGGATGAGTTTGTCCAGCACATGCAGGAGTTCAGATATCTGATAACAAACAGTGTACTTCTCTTAGAATGAGCTCTTTGCTGTTGCTGCTGCTTGGATCTGAATGGGTGTGACTGCAAACAGGATTTCTATATCTGATGAGTGGTCTTCCCACAGTTAGTAGCTCTTTGGGATAAACTTGTGTTTTGGTTCAAGATACCATATGCAAGTAAATATAGTCCTCAGATCTTCAGTTTTCCTTTATTTGAACATGTTCAAAATGTCCTGCTAACTAACAGGGCTTATGTAAGATGGTAAGTCCAGAAAATAATTCTGTTGTGAACAGTTTTGAAATGTGTATAGCACAGGGAGAAGTTACACTCTTTGGTCTCCATTTGGTGTTTTAATCACAGTGTGACTTCTGACTGAAGTGGGTTTTTTTGTTTTTTGTTTTTTTTTTTAAGCAGTGGGAATTGCAGCATTTTGAGTCTTGTATATATGTCAAAAGGGAAAAGGACGTGGTGCCTTTTTATGCATTTCTGATGTGTGTGGAAAATGCAAATCAGGTGTTGGATTCCTCTTATATAATTGGTACCTGTGCTAGAGTGGGCAGAAGGATGACAAGGATCTCTGCCAAAAGAACTGCTGTCTTCATTGCAGTCAAAGGAGTAAATTAGGCAGTGCTGGGCAGACTGTGTGGGGCCAGCCAGACTGCACTGGGCACTTGTGTGAGCATGTGTTTGTCTGCTGCACTGATGCCACCAGTCTGTGCCACCAGTCTGCCTGCACTCAGCTGGGGGTCTCTGTCTTCATAGATAAGATTTCCATCCACTTGGCTTCTCAGACTTGAAATGGTAAAGGAGAGGCCATGAGTCTCCTGCACAGTTGAAAATGTTTTGTATGTTTAACCCTAAATCTTTTGCCTTCCACATGTAGTGCCCAGTGCTGTTTGCTCTTGAGGTTGCTGTCAAGTCTCTTGCCTCAAGTCTCAATTTCTTTCTCTTGCAAGTTTGGACAAGCAGAATATCTTGAATTTGCTGCTTGAGAATTCTGTAGTCTCCATTACCTTCCAGATGTCTTTCCTTCCAGTCCATGACTTATATCACTCAAGCAGCTCTCAGTTTACATCCTTGAGTATTTCCTTTTTCTCATCAGGCAGTACAGAAAATGTACCATGTAGGTGTTATTTCTGCTTTTTCCCACTCTCCTTTTCCACGTGGATTTAGTTGAATTAACTGAATTTTATTAACCTTAAATCTTTTGTCTTAAGTCTGCAAAAAAAAAAAAAGTATTTTAAGAGAGATTTGCCTTACACTGCAGAATGTTCCATATCCATCGGCATGCCCTAATCAAGGTGCCTGAGATGTCTTGTGTTTTCTTACCTGAGTATTCTGTTTCAGGTGCCAGTTGCAGAGTTTCAAGAACTGAGATACAATGTTGCCCTTATACTAAAGGAAATGAATGATTTGGAGAAAGGAGCATACTGAAGATCCAAGACTGAACAATTTTGAATTGGGAGTTTATGGAAGAGATCTGAAACCCTCAGCATGTTTTGTTAATGCAGAACAGGGGACTGTCACCCCTTTGCCTCTATGAACTTCAATGTGGCATTTATGATGTCTGCTGTAAATATTTTTTTCAATTCAAGTGTTAAAATAACAAGCTCTTTTTGTAAGACTTAGGAAAACCAAAACATTTATCTATGAAAAAGTATAATGTTGTTTGTGAACATTTTTGCATGATTCATCAAAATGTTTTTTTAAAAAAACCTCTTAATAGATGCAAGAGTCATTTATTTCTGATTATGATTTATAACTCTAATTTTTTTTTGAAAGTGTGCTACTGGAAACCCTATCAATGTGTATGTATCATAAGAAAGCTCTGCAATATTTCAAATAAAAAATAAAATAACAAACCCACAACTGCCTTCTAGTATGACAGATGTGATCTTGAGTTTTGCATAAAATTGTTGCCTTGTTTCTTACTAAGTGACTAAGGTTTAGCTATGGATATTTAAAGGCTAATTTGGAAGAAAATTGGAACTCGATGGATCAAGAAAGAAGTATCATCTGGGCTTCCAGGACTCATTCCATGGAATAACTGCAGTGGAAAGGTGAAATCTATTTCTTTACCTGGTTGATCAGAATGGGCTAAATAGCAGTAATCTCATAGTTTTGTAACTGGAAATGCCTGTCTCTTGTTTCATGTGTTGCCTGTATGTTTGATTCCATGAAATCAGCTGACATGATGCCCTGGTTTAGGGCAAATTTGGGAGAAAACCTCCGAATGGGGTCCTTCTGGATAGCAAACCCAAATGGCCTCTCCCCCCAACTGGTCCAGGAAAGAATTTCCTTGGAGAAAAGTGGAAAAAACTATTTATTTAACAAAGTGCCCACAAGTATTAAAAAAAAAAAAAAAAAAAAAAAAAATGAAACAATAGAACCTCTCACTGTTCTGAAGAGAGATGACAAAATTGAGAAAGTCCTTGCTGTAGGTTGTAGCTCAGCTCACTCAGTCTCTTATCAGTCTCTCTGGTGCTGGAAAATGCCAAGGCCTAGCCCCTGGTGGGCCACAGGTATGAGCTCCTGGTGCTCTTCTTGGTTTTCAGTCCAGAGCAGGTTCAAACAGTTCCAAGAAAAAGGAAAAAAACAGTCCAGGGATCTTCTCTGCCTCAGCTAGCTAAAAACTAACTAAAAGCAAAAGAGATCTCCGTCCTGCTATCTGTCCGTGCTGCAGACAACACAGTCCAGGAGCAGAATGTGGAGGAGTGAGTGCAGTTTCTGAAAACAAACTCTGTGCTTCTTTTTTCTCCCTGCTTTGCTCTCAGAATCAGTCTTAAAGGTACAGAACATAATATCCAGCATAAACAACAGACGATTGGGGATATAAGCATCATAAAGTCACCCTAGGACACATGACTAGGCAGAAACCTCTGGCCTTGCAGTGGTGGTGAGCAGCAAGAGGCAGTGATCTTGTAATCCAGTACAGCTCATGAGTTGTGCAGGCCAGACCCCAGGATGAAGGGTCTGCCTACAACCTCTGGGATGGAAGTCACAGGTATGAGGATATCCAAGCCCCCAGGCTGAAAAAGCATTTAGGCACAGGCTGAAGCTTCCTGAGTTGCTCAGGCAGTTGGACTGGATGGTCATTGTAGGTCTCTCCCTTTGTACTGGAATAGTCTATTCTAAGTTACTCCTTTGGCCCATGAGTTTACCTTGGAAGGACTCCCTTAATGTTAAACATGTTTCAAGTCTCATTTAAATGCTGTGGGACCACATATATCTGTAGCAGGGCATTTTTACACCTAAGCAAATGATTCTATTTAAAGAAAAAAGTTTCGGTTTACCTCTGGACATATAAGGAAGCCAAACTAGAAAGTTCTGTGCCTTTTTCATTGGCATTGGCCCAGTGCCAGCACCGGGGCACTGATTGGGCTTTGGAAATGTTTCTCAAAACCTGTAGCTGCTTCTTTTGGCAGCAAGCCAAATTATTCCTCCTTAATTGTTGTGTACTTAGAAGACTGCACAGAGATGCTGTCATGGTTTAGTACAGTTTGGTTTTTTAGTTATAGAAAAATGTAAAATAATTCTCCAGGTCAGGACCTGGGAATTGCTTTGGAAGAGACAGAGACCTATCAGAGAGTTAGTTAGAATATTGACATCTATTCTGACCACTGAAATTGTTGGCTGCGACTTTGGGAAGTACCATATAAAACCCCGTGAATTGCCTGTAGGGGGTCCTTTTTTTTCTTCTTTGGCCAGAGAGAGACAGGTAACATCGAGCTGGGCCTGCTGCTACCCCCTTTTGGGGGGGAGCTGGCCTGAGGCCTGGCTGGATTCCATCAGCTCCCGGGTTGGGGGGAAAGGAGAGGTTGCTGTTTTGTAACAGCTACTTTCTTCAGACTTCCCCGGAGCAGGGAGAGATCTCTGCTAGGCCCTGATAAGAGCTATGGGCACCATTTGGGCTGAGGCCACCCCAATTTACACTGAGGGGTAGGCTGAGAAGGCATTTATGATCCTGCCTGGGGTTTTTTGTGATTCCAGACTGCCTGAGTGCTCTAATCTCTGATGTTTCTGTGAGTTCTTCCTCCCTCATCAGCTCAGCCTTGAACATCTAACACCAGGAGCTACAGAGAGAGAGACAAAGACTCAGAGCAGATTTAACTCTTTCTTAGCAACATGAAGCTTCCAGAGCTTAGCCCTTGTCCTAGGGTAACTTTATGATGCTTGTATCCCCAATCGTCTGTTCTGTTTGTGCTGTATATTGAGTCCTGTGCCTTTAAGACTGGTTCTAAGAGCAAGGAGAAGCGCGGAGTTTGTTTTGAGAAAACTGCCTGACTCCTCCACATTCTGCTGCGGACAGCGTGTTCGGCGGAGGCTTGGAGAGACTGCAGGACAGAGATCTTGTTTTGCTTTTAGTTAGTTTCAGCTAGCTAGGGCAGAAAAGTTCCCTGGACTGGTCTTTTTTCCTTTTTCTTGGAACTGTTTAAACCTGCTCTGGACTGAAAACCCAGGGGAGCACTGGGGGCTGCACCTGTGGCCCACCGGGGCCTGGACCTCGGCATTTTCCAGCAGCGCCGGAGGGACTGGGACTGAGGAGAGGCACTGAGAGAGAGAGCCCAGCTACACCCACGGCAAGGACTTTCTCAATTTGCCATCTCACTTCAGAAGAAGAGGTTTTATTGTTTCATATTATTCATTCTTTATACTTGTATGCACTTCATTTGTTTAGTAAAATAGTTTTTTCCACTTTTCTCCAAAGAGTTTTTTTTTTTACCGGACCGGTTGGAGGGAGGGGCCACTTGGGTTTGCTTCCTTAGAGGGATCCTATACAGGGGTTTTCTCCCAAATTTGTCCCAAACCAGGACAGCCCTTCTCTGAGAGAGTAAGAAAGGACAGAGTGAACATAAAGAGAAAAACAGCATGAAGTCAGTAGAGCAAGAGTGAAAAGACTATTGGGACAGAGGGTTAAAGAGTTGGTTGTTCTATTCTTACTTGAGCCATGGAAATGAACTCTATATTTAGGTCATTCCTTTAAATCATGGGAAAGATATGCATTTGGGGAGATGATTGTTTTAATTTGTGTGTAGATTTATTTAAGCAAAGGTGTTTGTGATGAACTAAGTAATATCCTATAAGGTGCTTGAACAGAGATAAAGATGAGAAGCCCCCTGCGCCAGTGAAGTGAGAAGATATCTCTGTACCTTGAGGTGAAGAATCCTTTGCTTTAAAGTTATTCATCTTTAAAAAGTGACACCCCAGTATGCAAAATTCTAAGACCCATGACCCATAAGCAGCTTGGGAAACTGCTCCTGGGAGGGTCACAAAAGCAGGTTTCTCCGGGCGGTTGTTTTTGTGACAGTTTAAAACCCACAAGAGAACTGTTCTAGGTTGTCAGTGGGATCCATGACTCTAAAAGATACTCTTCCCCTAATGAATTGATGAAAAACTATTGTCAGATAGTGAAACTAACTGAAAATTACAAGTTTTGTCTCTTTATGTTGTTTTGTAAGAAAGTAAACAGTTTGTAAGGGGAGGGAAAAGTGTTTTTGAAGTTTCATTCCATTTTAGGTTTTTTTCCAACTTTCTTTTTTTCTATTCTTTTAGTGTATGTTAATAAACTATTTGTTAATTTTAAAATTAAGCCTGCTTTGTTTTTCTCCTAGTCTCTCTCCCACAGAAAGAGTAAGTACCAAGACCAAAATTTAGTGAACGTGAAACCACTACAGATGCTTAACTGATTTTTTGGACTGCCTTAGCAGTATAAGAGTGTTCTCTACACTGTGGTCAACTTATATTTCTTTTATTTGATAATGTTTGTTATTTTTATCATTATTAAAACCTTTTCTTTTACAAAGCATGTCCAGAGAAGTTGCCTCACTATTATTTTAAGCCATTTTCTTTGAAGTGCTGGACACCCTCAGAGGTATTGAACCCTTGCAGAGCTAAATACATCTGGATCTTCGAGAAATTCAATATATGTCCCTAAGAGCTTTGCCGAAAACAGACAAATTCCTCACTCCTTGCCAGAAGGAATTTTCCCCAGCAGCAAAGACAGAGGTTGTGAGTAATTGCCCAAAGACAGCAGGCTGTGGCTCTAGAACTCAGTTTGTCAGAAGTCAGATGTACTTTAGAAAGCATATGCTACTGCTACTGTTCAGCATTGGCTTATTCCAGCTAATTGCAGTGCTTCTATCACAGTAATAACAACCATACTTGTCTCTTTCATGTTTTATCTCACTCCCTGCAGAAAACTACTGAAATTAAAATTGTGGATTAAGGAGGCCTTTTACACTTCCACAGATGTTTGTGTGGGAAAGGATGACTTGCCTTTTGGATTTAAAAAATCATAACAAGCATAGTAAGACTTATTTGTCTTACTTCTAAAGAGGAGACTTCTTTGACAGCAGTCCATACCCATCTAAAGATAGCTGAATAGCTGCGGTCCAGAAAGCTTTTAAAACCCGTGCAAGAATGTGTCTTGTAGTTTCAAATAAACCATTAGCCAGGATTTCAAATTGTTCAAAAGCTTCCTGTTCCATTTGCTTTGTAGCAGACTCATCAATAACTTCCAACTTTGATCCATACTGCATCTTAGTCTTTTAACTTCCAAGTGGACTGTAGACTGTGTTAATTGCTCTATGAAGCTTGTTCATCTTCCTTCTATATTACCACAGGCTGTGAAACAAAACATACATCCCTTGTTCCTTGTTACATTTCCCTTCTGACTGTTTAGGTTTACATTGTGTCATGGGTTAGTACAGTTTAGTATTTTAGTCATAGAGGAATGTAGAGTGATTTTCCGGGTCAAGACTTAGGAATTGCTTTAGAAAGGACAGGGATCTATCAGAGGGTTAGTTAGAATATTAGTATCTGTTTTGAACACTGAAAATTGTCGGCTACGACTTTGGGAAGTACAATATAAAACCCCTTGATTTCCTGCAGGCTGGCCTTTTCCTTTTTTCCTTTGGCCAGAGAGAAACAGGTAACATTAAGTTGGGCCTGCTGCTACCCCCTTTTGGGGAGAAGCTGGCCTGAGGCCTGGCTGGATTCTATCGGCTCTCGGGTGGGGGGGGAGGAGAGGCTGCTGCTTTACAACAACTACTTTCTCCAAACTTCCCTGGAGCAGGGAGAGATCTCTGCTGGGCCCCTGATAAGAGCTATAGGCACCATTTAGGCTGAGGCCGCCTAGATTTACACCGAGGGGTGGGCCAAAAAGGCATTTATGATCTTGTCTAGCTTTTTTTTGTGATTCCGGACTGCCCGGGTGCTCTGTTCTCTAATGTTTCTGCGAGTTCTTCCTCCCTCACCAACACGGCCTTAAACATCTAATACCATGAGCTACCGAAGTAGAGAGAAAATTCTGGACAGATTTAACCCTTTCCTGGCAACATGAAGCTTCCAGAGCTTAGCCCTTCTCTGAGAGAGAAAAAAAGGGACAGAGTGAACATAAAGAAGAAACAGCATGAAGTCAGTAGAGTAAGAGTGAAAAGACTATTAAGACAGAGTTAAAGAGTTGGTTGTTCCATTCTTACTTGAGCCATGGAAATGAACTCTATATTTAGATCATTCCTTTAAATCATGGGAAAGATAAGCATTTAGAGAGATGATTGTTTAGATTTGTGTGTGGATTTGAGCAAAGGTGTTTGTGATGGACTAAGTAATATTAATCCTATAAGATGCTTAAATAGAGATAGAGATAGAGATAGAGATAGAGATAGAGATAGAGATAAAGAAGCCCTCTGCACCAGTGAAAAAGTGAGAAGATATCTCTGTACCTTGAGATGAAGAATCTTTTGCCTTTAGAGTTATTCATCTTTAAAAGCTGACACCCCAGTATGCAAAAGTCTGAGACCCATGACTCATAAGCAGCTTGGGAACCTGCTAATGGGAGGGGTCACAAAGGCAAGTTTCTTCGGGCGGCTGTTTTTGTGACAGTTAAAAAACCCACAAGAGAACTGTTCTAAGTTATCAGTAAGATCTGTGACTCTAAGAGAGATTCTTCTCCTAAAGAATTAATAAAAAAACTATTGTCAAATAGTAAAACTAACTAAAAATTACAAGTTTTGTCTCTTTATATTGTTTTGTAAGAAAGTGAATAGCTTGTAAGGGAAGAAAAGAGTGTTTTTAAAGTTTCATTCTGTTTTCGTTTTTTTCCCAACTTTCTTTTTCCATTCTTTTAGTGTATGTTAATAAAACTATTTGTTCATTTTTAAAGTTAAGCCTGCTTTGCTTTTCTCCTAGTCTCTCTCCCACAGAAAAAGAGTAAGTACTAAGACCAGAATTTTATGAACATAAAACCATTACACATTGTTTCAAACTGAAAATGTATCTCAGCTGAGCCTAAGTGAAGTCGTTTCAGACAAAGAGAATTCTGCTGCATGGAGGTAAAATGACCTGTTGCTCAAGGCATTTGCAAAGTCATTTCTTACTGGTCAGAGCAGAGGAATCCGCAAATACCTTCTAGACAGAATGTATTCATTTGGTGGTTCTGTAACAACAATTGCTCATGTTCTCCAGAACATTACTCTTTCTATTGTTGCCTTGCATTTATTTAAACTGGATCATGTATTTGTGTCTTAATTGTAGTGATTTTCTAATCATGGCATATGAACATAAACGTCTCCATTACACCTTTGCTTTAATTTCCTTTATAGAGGACAGAACATTATGCCTTTTCTTTCAAGATTAATTAATTTTAAACAGATTTAAAGTAAAACTTGGACTTGATAGTTTCTCAGTGTAAATCATGTGTGTATGATAGTAAGGAAGCCCAGAACATGGAGTAGTCACTGTAGGCAGAATGCAAAAGAAGAGGTAAAGATAGTTGCCAAAAGTCATTCAGAGCTTCAGTGGCAAAATAACACAAAAGAACGCACGTGTCTTCTCTTGTTCCCTATGCATAAGTTAGTGGAACTTCCTGACATAATGGTCAGGCCTCCTGCTTGGTGTTTTTTTGAAATTGCCTCAACTCCCTGGGCCATCAGTCCAAATCTGTTCTTGCTATGGACTATTACAGCACGTGTAGAGCACATGGAAATAAAAAGCCATCTGTGACTGTATTTGTGATGTGACTTTTCACATCTCTTCTTCCACTAGAGAAGGAGCTCTGTCAGCATGACTGGTGGTTTGGAATTTCATACTTGGTTTAGTTGTGTTTGAAAGGGGAAAGACACAGGTTTATTGGTGGCTTTTGTGGTCTCAAAGCCTGATGCAGTTTATAGATTCAGAAGAAGGCTGAAGAATGTAGTCATGCTCTCATGCTGCCTGTTATGCCAGCCATTAACTGCTGGAAGAAGATCAGTATTGTGCTCATTGTCATAAAAAGGAAGAAATTAAACTTCCCTATGCAGAAAAATCATACAAGGGATATGTACTTTCTCAGAGTGAGTCACCTTCTCACTTTAACTTTTTCTGTTTAAGTAAAGGATAAATCTGTTCTGGATCTCATGAACAATGCAGGTAGGCAAGAGGGTGCTTTTTTGTCTTTTTCTTTTTTTCTTTTGCCTTCTAATCAAGTATACCTCATGACCTTCTGCTGCTCCAAATCCATGAATATATGTATGAATGTATGAAAACTATGCTTTCAGGATGTGTTATAAAAACACCCCAGCATATCTAGATTATGTGTGATCAATTCACGCAGCTGTTTTTGCTAAAAAAGCCTTTGCAGAGCCAGGCCTGATGTCAAAATCAAATATTTAGTAGTTGTTTGACTTCTAGTGAACAGTAAATTAATATCTTGGCTTTAAAGTATTTTGCTGTTAGTGACTATACGGCTCACTCTGTACCTGTCATACCCCACCAAGTACCAACATTTACCAAACACCACACATACCAGGAACTAGGAGAGGCAGAGCCAGCTGATTTCTCCCCTAAAAAGTCACCGAGTTATTGCCCATGGGCCATCTGTCATAAGGTCTTAACTATTTGCAGGCTTGGGATAAAGGTCTGTGTTCTGAACCCTCCTAAACACACAGCTCCCACCATGGGGAGTAGTTCATAAGCACAGCTGCTCTTTTCCCTTGAAATGTTTCAGCCATGTCCTGCTGGTAAAAGAGGATTCCCAGAAGTACCTTTTTGAGACTCCTTTCAGTCCAGAGCACTCAGACTGCCAGCCAGCTCTGCAGATGCTTTCATACATTGAAAACAGGAACTGTGGAAGTTCCTTGCAGAGCACAAATGCTGATTGCATTTCCTATGATAAATCTATTCCCCTTCCCTATCTCGAATTCATGTGCTGCTAGAAACCCTTCCTTTATACCATGACTTCTCTTTAAGTGTCTGCTATGTAACTATGTAAATACTGGTGGCATATCTCTGATAGAGATTGTCACTGCATTGCTACTGGTAACCGGTGGTTATGTCACCTTCCCTCGCTTGAATAGGCTTTGACTCATAGTGGTTTTCAGGACAATGGTTATAAACACACTGAGGGTCTGCTGAGACTATAGTTTTGCGATAGAGACAACTGTCAACCTCAAGGATACAATAAAGCACTTTCCTTCTTTTTCTTAAGGGTTTTGTTCATTTATAGCATGAGATTTTCTTGCATAGAAGTTTGGAAAACAAGAAGTCTGTGTTAGCAAGCTGGAGCGTGCAGGGAAAACCCTACACTGTGGTGGTGTGAGAATTGTTTTATTAAGTTATTAAGTTATTTTTGTAAGATTTTTAAGTTATTTTTATAATGGTTTAGTTCACTGTATACCCCTGTGTTCTGCATTGGTTTTCCCTTCTGCATTGGTTGTTTTGTCTACTGTAAAACCAGACGTTTTCTGTCGTTCATCCCTTCCCTGCACCTGTCGCTGTCAATCCCCCCCCCCATCTCCTCGTGGTCGTCCTGTCACTCAGAGACCCTTCCCTGGCTTCTGGAAAACTCCAGGAAGGGTGCTGAGTGATAGGCTGGGGCCCGGGAGACCCCCTCCCATCATTTTGTGGTTGGTCCCCAGTTCTATGGTTCACACCCCTGGTTAACCCCCCGATTCCTGTGACTGGCTGACCGGTTGTCGCCACCCCTGTTTCCACCCACCCTTAAAACCTGTCGCACGCCTGGCCTCAGGGTCTCTCCTGGGCAGCAGGTGCAGCGTGCAGAGCCCCGCGCTTCCTCTGCCTCAATAAACCTACATTACATCCTGCTCGGGAGAGTCCGCCTTTCATTCAGCTGCCGGGGTCGCTTACGTCATCAACGTGCCCGTCGCTGAGGGTGGGATCCAAGCTCCCACAGGGAGGAAGCAGCGCGCTTTGTCCGCCGCTCCGATCATACCACGTTGTCACAGTGAAACTCTGAGCTAGCCTGTGGACGCGCGGGTCAGCGCGAACTGGACACAGTGACACTACACTCCTGAACACAAATGCTCATTCTTTCTAACTCTTCTGAAGCACTGCTTAACTGAAATTTTAAGTGCTTCAGTTGTCCCACCTTTGGATTACTTGCTGGCAGGCTGTGCCATACTTTGGATTATTGTCTGATTTAAGTGATGGCAGAAAGTAGTACTGAAACCAGTGCTTATTCATTTTTTTTTCTAATTAAAGGACTTGCTTGAGAACAGCAGTTAGATGTTAAATTTTTTCTTTCATTTTTTTAAAGATTTAAGAACTCTAGAGACAACGGCCAAATTTTTGGCAGATGCAAAATGTCTTCACATCACAACTGTGATTTGTGAATCAAAAGACAATTGAAGGATCTGATGGTTGGCTTCTGTTTCCAGGTACATATCTGATTTTCTGTATAAGCATAATGTTGCCTGCACATGGACACAAACATCACAAAATTAGTGTGTATCATTAAAAGTTAAAAACTAGATTTTCAGCAGCTTTAAACTAATTTTTCTCTTTAAATCTAAGGTCATCTGAATTTTCTCAAGTATCCTCCCTAAGCAAGGTCTTGCAAAACTCAGGTTGCCTCTCCTTTCTTTCATCTTTTCTCCTGTCCATTCAAGCTCCACAGGCAGGGCTTGTCCCTTAATACCTGCTTAGCTCACGCAGTCTAAACTAGGGAGTCCAGACACTTCTGCAAGTAAGAAAATGGAAATTAATTCCTTCATCCCCTCTCTTGAGCTTCATGAGGAGGCTGATTATATCAGCAATAGGATATCATCAGAAATTTCAAATTCTGCAGTAGATTTTAAGAGACTGTGAAAAGTGCTCTATATTTTTAGAATGTATGTATACAAAACGTGGACATTTCTGGTAACTGTAAATATGCATAAAGCTGCAAACAAAAAGCATTACACAACTTCTTTTAGAACAGCTTATATTCTATAGTAGCACAGGTGATTTTCTCCCTAGACTACATTTAGCACAGACAGTTACACAACTAGTGCAACTCTCTCATCTAACAAGAATTGGTAGGAACATACAGATTGAAACAGTTAACAGAGCTGTTCTTAAAGATATATCAGAAGGCATGTGCTTTTCATCTAGAATCTGGCATGGACAGGTAGAGCTGTGCAACATGCCACACTGCAAAACTAAATAAACACAACGTTTTACTTCTAATGTTTTCCTTAGTTGTTCTAAAATCATGAGTACCTGACATTAAAATAGCTTCACTACTACGTAGATTCCCTTAAAGAGAATGATTAGCTACAAAGCTTCGCGATTCCAGTTCTAGCAGGAAATGGCATTCTCGCTTTTCAAAATCACTTCGAGCCAACGTTTCTTTAGCATTACCGGAGGTACCAAAACACCGAACCCTCGAGCGAATTCCGTGTCTCACTGAGGCGCCCTTACAGACCAGCGGTCAAACCAAACTCCGCGCACAGTGTGCCCGGTGGGCAGCACTCCACAGCCCAGCGCCTCAGTTCTCCGCACGGCTCAAACCACCCTGCACCGGAGGAAGCGCCGCCGGGACGGGGTGTCGGGGGGGGGGGGGGGGGGGGGGAAGGGGGAGAAGGGGGAGGCGGAAGCGGAGGAGGCGGAGGCACCGGAGTGGGGCGATCCCTCACGGTGCGGGCCGGGCCGAGCCCAAGCGTTATAAAACCGCCTGGTTTTGTAACAACTTGCGGGCGCTGCTCAATGAGCGCCGCCGCCGTCACGTGCTCACCTTTATATAAGCGGCGGCGGCGGCGTAGGGTGCTCCCGGCGCGGGGTGGCAGCAGCATAATGGGTTGGTGGGGCCACGCCGCGCCCCCCGGTGTCCCGCGCTAGAGCCGCCGCCATGGGCTCGCATCTGCCGCCGCACCCCGAGCCCCAGCTGGTGCTGCAGCTGTCGGCCGGGGGTCTGCAGGCGCAGAACTTGGAGGCGCCGGGCGGCGGCCTGGGGCCCGAGTGGCAGGTGCTGCTCGGGCGGGCGGACGCGCTGGCCTTTGGCGGGCGGCTGCACGAGGCGCTGCCGCTGTACCAGCTGGTGTCCCGCCAGCAGCAGCTGCGCGCCGAGCAGCTGGAGAAGCTGGTGGAGTGCCTGGCGCAGAGCATCCGGATCAAAGAGGGGGTGCACCCCGCGGCACCCCGCGAGTGGGACGTCTTCAGGTGTCGTAAATGCCAGGGCTTTCTATTCGAGCCCGTTTCCTTGCCTTGCGGACATACGTTCTGCAAAAAGTGCCTGGAAAGGGACCGGGCGCCCGAGTCCCGCTGCGTCCTGTGCAAGGAGGCGGGCGGTGCGGCGGCCAGGCAGCTCCTGCGGATCAATGTCATCCTCAGCAACCTGCTGACCAAGTGGTTCCCCTGCCAAGCGAAGGCTTCGCAGCTCCGGCATGAAGGAAATCTCCTCTACAAAGAGAAGAAACTCCAAGCCGCCCTGCAGAAGTACAACGAAGCGGTCAGCCTAGGTAAGGGATCCCCCTCCCCGGTGCTGGTCCCCGGTTCCGCGCCGGGGGAGATAACTTTCCACCGGCCAGGGCTCACTGGCGGCCTCTCCGGCGCCTCTTGTCCCGCCGAGCCGTGGGCTCGGCCGGGGATACCCTGGTGCCCAGGAGTGTGCCGGGGACACCCTCCTGCTCGCCGCCGGTTCCCTGGGGCGGGTATTGGGAGAGCCCTGGAGGGGAGCCCTAGGGAGGGTTCTCGGCTCTTCGGCCCGCAGCGAAACTGGGTCAGGAGAGCAGCGGTTGTATAAGCCCGAGCCTGCGGTCCGGCTGGGCTCCCCCCGGCTGGCGCCGTTGTGTAACCGGCGGAGCCAGCGGCGAGTGGAGCTCCGCGCCCAGGGCATCCTGCCGGGCCCCGGAAGGGCTCGGCGTGGGGGAGGATCCCCGCATATCACCCCCGTGCACGGGGGAGCCGCTCGCAGCCGAGCGCGAAGGCTGTGGCGGGGATGCGTGTCCGGGCGGCGGGCGTCCCGCACCCTCGGCCGGCCCGGCCCCGCTCTCCCTCCCCATCGCCGGGAAGCGCTTGTAGAGCTGTGCAGGGAGAACTTTTGATGCGGTCCTTTTCATGCAGTTTGAGGAAAAGGAAAAGTGACTTACGCTGCAAGTACTAAGTAGAAGTTAAAGGCAAGGTATTATAGGGGAGCATTTCACTTAAATGAAAGTGTTCCCAAGAAAAGTGCCTAGCCTTCCCCCAGCATATGCTGTGTCTCGATGCTACAGTGTGTGTAACTCGGTGATCATTGTAGCACTACCTGATTCTTCATGCTGTTTCTTCTTTTCCTGTGTTTTGAGCTCTGGCATAAAAAGACCCTTATTTATAATTTAAAAACTTTGATGCTACCAATTTTGAAACTCCTCCCTACAGTGACAGCATTCCTCCTGCTGCTTTAAATGTCTCCTGTGTGTCTCTACCAACCATCTGATCCTCAGCCAGTGCTGGTAATTTATTGTGTGAGCATCTCAGCATTTATTTATGCAATGTTCTCTGTAGTTATATGATACATAACTGGTATTTTGTCTGGAGTTGCCCAAAGAGGTTTTCAGATTTAATTTAGTACATAGTTATTTGAAAACTGGATGTTTTGTGGGTTTGTGCAACTTGGAAGCACCAACGTGTTAAAAAAAATTAAATAAATGAAATAAGGAGTAAAGCTTATGTAACTAATTTCTTTTTACCTAATCAACCACTTTTTCTATTTCCTACAGCTCCAAATGATCACTTACTGTATAGCAACCGGTCCCAGATTAATTCTACTTTGAAAGCTTGTGAAGATGCGTTGCACGATGCAGAAACAGCGTGCAGGCTCCAGCCATACTGGTTGAAAGTAAGTTCTGACTCCAGCTGTACCATTTAAAAATCTTGATACTGCCCTGATGGGAAATGGTTAGAATGGTCAGACAGTGGAATCTGAAGGAGACTTTAAGTCCTGTAACTTCTTGGACTCCTGCAGTTTGCAGACATTTAACTATTATATTCTTCAGCTTCCTGGAGTGAAGGAAGAGAGTGCTAGTCCCAGAGAATGAGCTGGGGCTATTATCTTTGACTTGGATGAATATCAATTTTTGTGAACTCTAAAAGTTGAATGCTAATGACAAAATTACTATTTTAGAAGGTGGATATAGTGGAAGTAGATGTTTCCAATATCAGTTGGGCTCGGGTGCTGTGAGAATCATACTTGCATGAGTGGAAGAATATCCTGTTTATGCTTGTAGTTTTCAGGGCCGCTGTGTTTAGAAACCCAGACACTGTTGGTGTCTCGGTGTAAGACATGGTTATAGTGATTTTTCCTGTCTAACTTTTCCTTCTTCAGAAAGATATTTTGTACTTTCACCATGGTTTTATTGCATATTCTCTTGACAAAAGCTGTAGCTGTTTCCTTGCAGGGTCACCTAAGGAAAGCACAAGCATTAGCTAATTTGGGGAAAACAGAAGAAGCTTTAAGGGAGTTTCTATTCTGCCTTGCTTTAGATACTGGGAACAAGATGGCTAAGTCTGAGGCACAAAAGGTGAGTTCCCTAAATCATCAGGAGCTGCACAATTGTTTTCAGTGGTCTCTCATAAAGGAGGATAATTTTTTTTTTTCTTTTCTTCTCTCTCGTTACTGCAGAGAGCTGGATGGAGATACAAATCCAGACTGTTGTTCACATTTGAGTTGTGTATTGCTGATCTGAAGATAGGAAGGTAGCAAGAAAATATACTCAGCAGCCATTCAGTGGAAGCAGTTACAGTGTTAGCATCCACAAATTTGAAGGAAAATTGATTTAGTAATAATTGCCACTATTGTGATTCTCAATTTTCTAATCTGATTCCTAGCCTGGCAATCTCTTATCAATGATGGAGTGCAGAAGAGGAGTTGCTACTGAATGATGTATCAGGCCAATGGCTGGCAGAATACAACATGCAACTCTCATCAAACTCCACTTGGGAGCGGCAAAATTTTTCCTACTGCCAGTCATGCTCCCCAAGTGTCAGTGTGTGCAGGAGGTGTGAAAGAGGAAGCAGTCAACAAAAGAAGAGTGATTTTAGAACAGTTTTTTAGGGTTGCTAATAATTAATGCTAAATAAGCAAAAAAATGGATCTGTAGTGAGGCGTTTTTCAGTTGCAACCCACAATGTGTGTGAATTCCTATATGGCTTTTGTGAATACTGCTGTTTTGCCCACCCCTCAAATCTCTGATATCCTGTAAATCAGTATTTTGACACTGGATCATTTGTTTTTGTTGCTATCGTAGTTAAAAGGCTCAGTGTTGCAGTGATTACTTATGGCGATAAAAATATAATAGTTTTATTTTCCTTTATGGAAGTGTTTTTATGCCATTCTCAATCACTGGTGGGATGGGAACATTAGGATTTCTATGTGCTGTAGCATATAAAGCCTTCTAAAAAGCACAGTAGAATTCTTACAGTAAAATTCCATTCATGAAGGTAACAGAGTATAACCTGAATGGTTGTAGTAAAATCATATTTCTATCTCATTTTATATATGGTTGAGATTTCAGCCTCTGAAGATTTTTTGTCACTGATGTTTAAGGGTTTTGTTTGCTTTTTCCCCAGTGGGTTCCATGCAGTCTTTCATTGCCATTATGTCATGATTTGTGCTCACAGTCATGCTGGAAGACTTTCTGTGAACTAGAGCAAAAAGACCAAAAACAGACAGATATGTTTCTAAATTCTGATTGCAAATAGCCATTTTCAAGTCATTTAATTTCTGAGCAGTGGGGTTCTGAGGAAAACTAGGCTTCTTATGACTGAAAGAATTACTCGTGCACTCATCAGGCACAGAGTTCATCCACTGATGCAATATTTTACTGGGTCATTTCCAAGGCTGTTCGCATAACAATGACCTACTACATTTTACCAAATTCGTTGGGTGCAGTTGTGACATTCTGCTCATATTAACTGTCTGCCTGTGTTAGTTTGGGCATAGTGTGATCCTGTGAAATCCTTTTTGGCTTTAAATAGAAATCTCAGCTGTCATGTGGCTTCCTCAGGTATCAGCAGGATCACCTAAGTATTATGGTGAAATTAGTTTTTGAAGTGTGAATCTTCAATTCAGCTTTCTTTCCTTAAATATTCATCTGATAATCTATGCCATACAAGGGACTTCAAGCTGCTACTTGAAACAGATTCACTTATTTTCTTATAGCAAGTGACAAAATAGTATTTTTCTACTGCCTACGCCTACGTTTTTTGTATTCTCACATAAGTGAGTTTACAATATCAGACACATTTACCCAACTGATCTTTGATTAAGCCTGTGAGATGAGTGCTTTGTGTACTAGTAAACTCCAGTGAAAGTTGATGTGCAGCAAAAGAACCAACCCCAAAACATTTTAAAAAGATGTTAATTTCTGGTGAGCCCTGAACTGCAGGACAAAGATGACAGACGTGTGTGTCACATCACAGAGAATGGTTAATAACTCTGTGGGCTTGTTTAACTCTGAAAATGTTTCTTGCTGTCTGTTTGGCCTGTATTGCATTAGCTCTTGCACTTTCTGTTACTACCCTAGTTTAAAGGGCTCTTTAAATGATTTTAACAAAATCCTGGATGCTTCTTTCAGCTATTCCCTTACTTGCTTTTTCATTTAGAAGTTGCAAGGAAGGAACTAAGCAGTGAAGTGTTTTGTTTTATATCACAGCTTCTACTT
The DNA here is from genome assembly GCF_015227805.2 of Hirundo rustica. NCBI lineage: Eukaryota > Metazoa > Chordata > Aves > Passeriformes > Hirundinidae > Hirundo > Hirundo rustica. The sequence goes on along the minus strand of NC_053487.1, from coordinate 26,166,886 downwards.
AGTTTGTTTTCACTCATCCCGGGAAATGCTCAGGAACACTTACCCGATATCCTGCAGCTGTTGTCATATCACTCTAGATTAAAGGGGAATCTCCTAAATTCAGTGGGATCTGGAGTCACCAGCCATAACCTACAAAGGTTGCTCAAGGTAAAGATCAAGTCTGATGTGTGGTTCTTAATTTGTTGTGTTTTGTGTTCACATTGGGAAGCCTTCTCTCCTTTTTGCCTCTGGGAGATAGGAGGGTACATTTTCTCAAATTTTTACTGAATTTCAGAACATACAAAATATTGTTAACTTACTGAAGTCTCCTTATTTGACTTTTTTTTTTTTGATAGAACTTCTCTGTTGTTCTGATAAATTTTGTCAGAATTGAGTCAGTTCTACTCCTGTAATTCTTTAGGTCTTTCAAGTAGTTGATAGTGGAAAACGGCCTCTGTAGATTTGATTTAGATACCCTCAAATGCTAAAATTTAGAGCTTCAACTTGAGCTATAACTGGTGATGCCAGTAACAACATCATTCTATACTCAGTCTGTACAATACTTAGAGGTTATTGTAGAGCTACATAAGATATATTAGCTGCTTCATAACTTTGGTTTTGCAGCTGTAGTTTTGTAAATGGCTGCAGAGGTTTTACATTCATAGGTTTGTAAGGATCGCTTCTGCTTCACTGAAACCTGAACGTTGGGATGGGGTTTGCATATATTGAAAACTTGGCTTGTCCTTACAAACAAAAGTGGTAGGTTTTGAGCTGCCTAGTTGAGACTGATAAGAAACAATCAGTGACATTGCCCCATAGAAAGGCTATTAGGATATTCTGACAAGAAACCCTTTTGCATGACTTTCACGAAGCCATTCAAGGGATAGTTCACTCATCTTCCTGCATGTTACACATCACAATCCACAGTGTCTGTTTTTGGGTCCATCCTGGGAGATGGTGTTACAAAGCTGACAGGTGATGTCCTGTGCAGTGGCTGCTCACAGGATGTCCTATTGCCATAACGGGATAAACCCTGAACGGTTTATCCTCTGAGAAAGGAATCTGCCTTGCAAGAGGAAGCTGTGGGCATTTTCTGTCTTATAAATTTTGTGTGTTTTTACTGCTTCCTTAAAATGAACTGACATTTTGGTTTTTCTTTTGGTTGATACCATCACCATGATATAAACAATATGCATTTTCCCATAGGTTCAGTGATAACAATATATTTGAGATCTAGCCACATATCTGCCTGAATCCAGTTTCACAACCTTCAAGCTTTAAAGCCACACAAAAGGGCTGAAAATACTCAACGGTGGGGAGGGAAAATCAAGTTTGTTGGTTGCTTGCTTTTTGGGGTTTGGGTTTTTTTAATTAGGATTGGCAATTCTCGGACTCTTGCTTCTTGACCAACCAAATCCTTCCTGGTGATCCATAATATTAAAGATTTTTGTCAGGTTGAGATTTTTTTCCTTACCAGGTTGTTGGAAGATTGGTCTAATGTCAGTCCTTTCTTCACACAGGTCAATGTGGAACAGAAAAAGGGGTTTTCCATTCAAGAGGAACCAAATGTAACTACTTCTGGTAGTTTGAGGAAATCTATACAAATTACAGAGAGCAAAAAGGACTGCTCAGAGGAGGAGAAAAAATTCACCTCCATGCCAGAGTCTACTTTTCTCACCTCTGAGAAATGCAGCCTCCTGAAAAGGAAGTGCTACTCAGAGGAGATGCAAAATGCTGAGGTGCCCTGCAAACTGATGAAGAAAGGTATGTTTAATTACACACAGGACAGGTTCCATGGCATGCAACCCATGGAAACTTTTCTTTTGTAAGATTCAGACAAAGAGGGACCAAATTTCACTTTGCCTTTTATATTTTCTCTTTTGCCTAATCGAGGCATGCATGTTGTGGAATCTTTCCTGTGTGTAGAGAGAAAAAAGTCTAAAAAGGGGCAAAGAAGTTTGGGTCTCGTGCTTTACCTAGCAGAGCTCTGAATCTTTTAAAGAACATCAGCGTTGCACATGGTTTTAGCACTTTCTATAACAAATTTTGAAGTTTAAAAGTACAAACTATATTTTTTCTTGATATCTGGCCTTGTTTTCATGCTGTGAGATGTATTTACAATGGTATGAGAGAAAAATTTGTCTCACTTTAGACTTTCAGCACTAACAAAAAGTGTTTTGACATTAATTGCTAATGCAAGGCCAGATTGAACCCTCTGTAAGTGGGTATAATGTGACCAAAATTAAGGGGAGATGTGCTGATCTGTGCCAAGGCTGAAATTGAAGCTTTGTATAGAAATTACTGTAATGATGTTTCATGGTTCAGTAAGTTGCAAGTATATACAACACACATTTAAATATCAGATGCTGGCATAAATACATGAGATAGCATTGTGCTTGCATAGTTCTGTTCAATTGCCTTTTTTTTATTGATAGACATAGTTGATACTAGGGAAAATAGGACTGGACAACACATTCCATTTGAAGTTGTGGATCCATCAGATTTGGACTGCTCCCTGTGTATGAGGTGTGTTCTTTTCTCACAGATATCTATAGCTTTCCAGCTGTATCTTCCTCCCTTTTATGACCTAGAGATTTTCTAGTTTACTTGGTACTTATTTTTGCCTGTAACATGAAATTAGCATTTACTGATTGTTATTCCAGTGATGCATATTTAGACCTTTGGTACTGAGCACTGTGGTGAATGGGGACTCTTTGATCTTCTCTGAGCTAGTGATTGTTTTGGAAAGGGCACACAAAATCACGTGAGGGTTAAGCACGTTAGTGAAGGTGTCTGAAAGATTTGCTCTCACCACTGATACCCACCCAGCCACTGACACAGTGCACAAACCCACAGTTTGTCATCTGGGAATTTGTAGAGCTGTTTGTCATGAAATACCTAAAGAGACCACATCCAATGAATATTCTGAGTTTGCATGTTAAGTACTGTGTTGCGGCTATTGCAATAGGAGGATCTTGCAAGTAAACAAGAGTATGTTTTAACTCTTGCTTAAGAGATGTGCTCCTCACTTTGCTGAGGCAGTCTCCATTTGCTTGAAGATTTCTTCTTCCAGTTAAACAACAGTTATTCTTGGGAACAGCAATGGCTTAGTAAAACAAGTAGGAGTTGTCAACTGCATCTATTTTACTACTTGTTTTGTACAAAACTTTTAACTTTGGCAAATAAATTATGTGGGGGGTTTTTAGTGACTTAGAAATATTGGGAAGGTGTTTCACTTGCTGCAGTGAATGTTGCCTAGGTTGTTTGGTGTTTTTAATTACCCAGATTTATCTATGATTCATGTTGTGGTTAGTTTTGCACAATATTTTTTAATTCTTAAATAGCAGCCTCTTTAGGAATTTACTTCTGAAGGCCTGTGTTTTGAGAAATCTGGATTTTGTTGTTTGTATGCAGAAGCGGATGCTTCAATTTGTTTCAGACAAACTGAAAGCTTTGAGGACCAACTGCTGTATTGTCTGATTTGCTTCTGCTTGGAATAAATCTGATCTGCCCCCTTTCCCTCTGCCTGTCTACAGCTAAAATATGTTCAAAAAGTTTATGCAGCTGTCAAAACACTCAGTAGTGCAAAGAGTAAAACTTTCCTCTAACAGAAAACCACACAATTACTCTTAGATGGTTTAGTGATTCTGCTTGTTTATCATGGTGTCCACAAAGCATTTTTCAGATGTTTTCAATAAAATTAATTAATCCTACTTTCTCATCCTCTGTGTTAAAACAGAAACAGCCAGACTACAATACATTTGTAAAGGAATTAGCCCAGGGATTACTATTTCCCTTACCGTATAGAGGATGGTATAGGTGCTGTGCTTGGAATTGTAGTCCCAACTGCAGGCCTTGCCTTCAGAAGGATGTTAGCTTTGTAACATCACTGCACAAGGAAGGCTTGTGCTCAGGAATGCTCTCCTAAGATCTTTCTTGTTATTTATGCAGACCGATTATAATTATTTCCTTCCATGTTCTTCAGAAGTGTTTTGGTGATTTGGTTCCTGAGATACTTTGGACTAATTACCTAGTAACCTACTGACCTCTTCACAATTAACTGCAGGAGCTGTTATTAACCTGTTTGTCTGATGGAGTGGCCAAAATGTTGTTGATATACCTTTGCTCCAGCAGCAAGCAGAAAATACAAATTAGTCAAAGCAACATACTGGTGAGAAAAGAAGGAGCATTAATCTACAGCAATTTAGTTTCTGCTGTTACAGTAGCTCAAAATAATGTCATGAGAAGTCTTGGTGTGCAGTGTTTCTTTCTGCAAGTCATGGAGCTTGTCCAGGTCCTCTTAGAGTTGTTAGGAAAAGCTGCTGTTGGCTTTTGTGAGAGCTAGGGCAGACTCGGGAATTTTAACAGGAGTATCTTGTCTTTATGCTACATTTCAGATGAAGTCAGTCCCTACCAAATAATTACATATGCAGTGCAGTGCTTACTGGAACACAGAGCAGAATTCAGTGTTTCACATAGTTTAAGTGAGGTTTCTGTTCATGAAACAGTTAACAAGTGTTTTCAATTAAACCGTCAAGTTGCAATAAGACAGGTGTGGCATTTTAGATCCTATTTCATATGTTCCATTGCTTAAATTTCAATGTTTTTAGTAACTAATGACATTGAATGAGCTCTCTATGGCAGTCTTGTTAAAAGCCAATTGCATTCTTAAATACACTCATCTTGTCAAAGATGGTAATAAATGTGGGGTTATGCATTGTAATTTCCACATGTTTAATAGAACATAGTGTACTGTTTGATAAACTAATACTTTAAAGAAAAATTATTAATTCACTTAAATTATAATGAGACTAGTAATTAAGACCTTAAAGGGCTTAGACAGTATGTTGTAAAATACAGTATATTCCAGACAATTTAGTTTCTATATTTGAATTGTTTCTATTTTTAAAAAACTTCTGTATTATTTACATCTCCTTAAGGTCTTTATTGACAAGGAAGCATGACTTTGCAATATCACATAATCATAATAAGGAAAAAAAATCTTTACATGAAAATAGGTGTCATAGAGGTTCTAGAAATGGATAAAGAATAGGTACCATGATACTTTGAAGACCTGGTCTTATATATTTAAATATTCGTCCAGATGAAACATGAACCTCCTGTCACTCATTTTCCAGAAAAGCAGTCACTTGAGGGTTAAAAACTCTATTAAAACAAGTCATAAAATTGTTTAAGTTGGAAAAGACCTCCAGGATCTTTGAGTTCCACCATTTATTCCAGAGCTGCAAAGTCCCAGGTTATTGCAATTACTGATATGGGCTATTACTGCAAATAGGTATTTTGTGCTTAGCTCTACACATACAAATAATCATAAAACTTCAGTAATAGTTGTGCAAGTGTTGTTCAATTTCAATAGTGAAGTCAGATGGTCCAGCTTCTGGTTCTGTTTATTGCTCACAGAGAGGAAAATTAAATGCTGGCTTGTTGGAAGTTCATGACAGTATTGTCCCTCACATTCACTGAAGTCAGAGTTCATGGGCTGCCTTTCATGTTGGGTGGTAACAAAATAGTCTGTAAGCTGAATAAATGCAAAAGTTGGTTGAAAAAATTAAAAGCAAGAAGCAACTTTATCCCTGTAGTAGTCAGTAGTTAAGTTAGTGAATGAATTCAGCTTTTTTTGGTAGCAACTTTTTTTCTTTTACTTTAGTACATGATATTGTTGTCTTTTTGCTCTTGGATTTTTCCAATTCAGGCTCTTCTATGAACCTGTCACTACACCTTGTGGACACACCTTCTGTCTCAAATGTCTGGAGAGATGCCTGGATCACAACCCAAAATGTCCCCTGTGCAAGGAAGGGCTCTCAGAGGTAATCCTTGGATTTTTTCAGCATAAGTTCAAGTGCAAGTGATAGGAACAACTTCACCTTCAGACAGACTTGATATTTCCCAACACAAAAGAAATATTGCATAACTCAGGAAAGATGTGACTTTTTAAATGCTCTTGTGAGTTCCCAAGCATGGCTAGTCTCTTCAAACCTTAGGACCAGGCCTGTACTTAGAAAATCTCTAGGTGATTTTTACTTTCCAGATTTCCTAAGCAAATGTCTGTAACACAGGGAATAGTTAAAAAAACCCCAACTCTTCAGTGGCAAGTTTAACAGATTATAGAATCACAGACATCAGAAAATGGGGGTAATAGGTGACACCCTTTGCACAGGCACCATACTCTCTGAGGTGCTGGATGTTCTCTCTAACTGCTTTATGTGTGTTCTTACTACAGTGCTTGGCTATGAGGAAATACTGTAAAACAGTGCTAATGGAGGAACTAATAGCCAGATATCTTCCAGAAGAACTCACTGAAAGGAGAAAGATTTATGAAGAGGAAATAGCAGAGCTTTCCAAGTATGTAATCCATTTATGTAAAATCCCATTTCTAATTCTGCTGCTGTTAGCTGTGAATGGCTCTGGCTGCTGTGGTACACAAGCTGAGATGCTGATGGAGCTTCTTTCTCTGTATAGTGTGATTTCAGAGAACAGGATCCAGGTGAAACTGTGCTTGAGTGAGCATAAAAACTAGACACTGTGCTAAAGAATAGAGTGTAGATATTGCTTCGCTGCAGACTCCAGGACGGTGTGGATGAATGTAGACGAGAGATCTCTGAAGTTGGGTTTTAGAAGATGAGGTTTATTGTAAAGGATGTGAGGCCTTGCTTTGAGCTGCCAGGCGCAACTCGTGGCAAGGCCTAGGGAGTGGGGGAAGGGAGAGGTAGGGAGTGGGGGAAGGGAGATGTGTCACCGTGTCCAATTCGCGCTGACCCGTGCGACCACAGGCTAGCTCAGAGTTTCACTGTGGCAACGTGGTATGATTGGAGCGGCAGACAAAGCGCGCCGCTTCCTCTCTGTGGGAGCTTGGATCCCACCCTCAGCGACGGGCACGTTGATGACATAAGCGACCTCGGCAACTGAATGAAAGGCGGACTCTCCCGAGCAGGATGTAACGTAGGTTTATTGAAACAGAGGGAGTGCGGGGCTCTGCACGCTGCAACCTGCTGCCCAGGAGAGACCCTGAGGCCAGGCGTGCGACAGGTTTTAAGGGTGGGTGGAAACGGGGGTGGCGACAACTGGTCAGCCAGTCACAGGAATCGGGGGGTTAACCGGGGGTGTGAACCATAGAACTGGGGACCAACCACGAAATGATGGGAGGGGGTCTCCCGGGCCCCAGCCTATCACTCGGCACCCTTCCCGGAGTTTTCTAGAAGCCAGGGAAGGGTCTCTGAGTGGCAGGCAGGCAACCACGAGGAGAGAGGGGGGGGGGGATTGACAGCGACAGGTGCAGGGAAGGGATGAATGACAGAAAACGTCTGGTTTTACAGGAGACAAAACAACCAATGCAGAAGGGAAAACCAATGCAGAACACAGGGGTATACAGTGAACTAAACCATTATAAAAATAACTTAAAAATCTTACAAAAATAACTTAATAACTTAATAAAACAATTCTCACACCACCACAGAGATGTAGGGAGAGGAAATTCCAAGAGAGGAAAGTCCTCGGGGAAGGGTGCCAGGCAAAGAGGGAGAGGGGAAAGAGCAAAGAGACCAACCCACTCTCGCAGCCCCCTGATAAAGGGGGCTTCAAGGTGGGCTGGAACAAGACTTGGGCCAATGGGGTTACAGATACCTGATACTTCAGGGGAGGGTTACAGATGTGGGATGAACCATTGGGGGGTGAGACAGAACATTCCATTTGACCTTTGGACCTATCTGTAGGCAACCTTCAGCTGGTCATATAACTGTTTTCCCAGACATCCAGTAGCTAGGACATCTCAAACATCAAAACTTGCTTTCAATTCTATCTCACTTATAGGTTTCACATTCTCAGAATCTAAGCAGTCATATTTATAGGGCTTTCTGGCTTCATCCTCCCCAACAAAAGAGAAGGTTGCTTTATAAACCAAGTACAAAGCAATGTGTCTGCTTTCAGTGGACCTCTATGAAAGGCACAGAGTGAGACAATAGGTAGAAGTAGTCTGACAGGATGGGGTTTAGAATATACTGGATAGGGAAGAAATGGGATTGAGGGAAATAAATAAAAGCAATACTAGAACTCCAGTAATGCTTTCACTAGCAAATCCAGAAAGCTTAATGAAAAATTTGTCTACTAGTAACTGGTATATAATTTTCTAGAGTATTTAGTCAGTTAAGGGGAAAATAATTTTGGCTTTTACTTATTCCATTAAGAATTTTATTCTAAGGATGTTATAATTTCTATTTAAAGATGTCATAATTTTAAAGAATATGAGACATGTCAGTAGTTTGGTGAAATGTCATATCTGATTTTTCCTTTCTTTCTTACAGCCTAAATAAGAACGTTCCCATATTTGTGTGCACAATGGCTTATCCTACAGTCCCATGTCCTTTGCACATCTTTGAGCCTTGTTATCGGCTGATGATCCGGAGGTGCATGGAGACTGGCACCAAACAGTTTGGGATGTGTATCAGTGACCCTGTCAAGGGGTGAGTGAAGAGCTTGGACCATGTGAGGTACCCACTTATTCTGGAGCCAGTGGAGAGGTGCAGAAAGGTCCATGGCTGTAATATCTGTGGTAGTCGTCCAGTAGAGAAAGTTTCTTCCTAATCATGTGGGTTAAAGACATTGAGGTGATAGAAGTTTTTCTCTTGAGCACTTGGATTCTGACTAATATGATTGTCTGTTCTCTCAAAACACTCATAACTTCTCGTTTTTTTTGTTCCAAGATTCTGGTGGTTTTAGAGTCTTTTTGCCTTCTGCAAAGCTTTGAGCCAGACATAAAAAAAAAGAGACGGAGTCTTCAGGTTCTGATTTTTCAAGGTTGCGCGCTTTGTTTATTGTTTCTTATCTTACAATTTTCTCAGTGCCCAACAAAGGTCTGTGCAGCTGCTCGGGCATCTGGCGACTCCTCCCGGACTGGGCTGTCGCTATCTTTTATACTAATTGCTACGTGTTCTTTATTTATCATTATTTGCCAATACCTATCACTTATACTAAAAACGTCATCTCTACTTTGACCCAATCTCTTTAAACTACTTTGTGCCATCGTCACTGCAGAAAATGGAGTGAGGGAAGAAGAAAGAAGAAGCAGGAGACAACGCCCCAAATCCTCCATCTTGCTCCCATTCACTTCCATACTAAAACCCCAAACCTACTGTTTTCTCACCCTGTGATAAGCTAAACTACTATCTTTCACACTCTTGTGGCTTGCAATCCTTCCTGCAGTGCAGGAAGCCTTTCCCATGGACTGGGATCAAAGCCAATGTCCCTCTGGGCTCTGGGCTGGGGTCCCAGACCCCCCTGTCCAGGTCTCTGACCCTCCAGGGCAGCCAAAGGAATGCCCTGGACTCCAACATCTCCCCCTCCTGTTCGAACCAAAAACACCTCTTTGGCAACCCTGTCCATGGCTTGCTGTATGCATCGAAGCAAACACGGCAAGATCATGAGAAGAATTACAAACCCTACTAAAATATATGCAAATGTTTTTAAAATTCCCTTCCACAATGGTGAAAGGTCAAACAAATTGAACGCACCATCCATCCATGACCCAGTTACCTCTCCAAGTTTGTTCACACTCTCCTGCAATTGCTTGATGTTCTCATGAATGAATTTGGAATGATCTGACAAATTCATGCAGCAGATTCCCTCAAATTCCTCACACCCATGCCCGTGTGCCAGCAATAGATAATCTATCACTGCTCTGTTTTGGAGACTCGCTTGTCTTACACTGTCAACGTCCAATAACATGTCACTCAGTGCAAGAGAGGTGGCTCGGGCACGTTTGCTCAGCCAACAACCCGCATGATCCAATTGTGTCAAGGCTACTCCTGATGCTGCTTGTGGTGAAAAAAGTGCACCCGCAATTCTCTGAGCCTTGTCCCACGTGTGAACATTGTCATCACAATTTGGATTGTACATTTTGATAGATCTTTTCCCTCTATATTTTTGTTCTCTCAGCAATGTCATGTTGGGTGTGAGCACCTTTGACATTTGCGGGTATCGCGGGCCAAATTCTGTCCCCGCAGATGAAAAAGATTCCTCTCGGCAATTGCGCTGGAACATGGTTGGATGGTTTGTCCAGCATTTTAGTGTAATTACACCAAGATGATGAATTTCTGTAAAAATTGAGGTTTGGAGTGACGTCTATTTTTTTGTTTTGTGCCACTCCAGAAAGGCTGAATTTCACACAAAATTGCATTTGGACCGATCCAAGAATTTCCAGTTCCTGAGGTTCAAAAGGAGCCACAGGAAGGAACTTCATCCAAACATCCCATTTGTCCACTGGATTTACAATGGACTTTGAAATCGCTGGAGGGATGTTCTCTGGAATTGGCCATTTGCTCACTGGCAACCCCACTAAACATGTTGAAAAGGGTTTCCCTGGCTTTGAGTGTGTCAAGCAGATGGTATCTAAACCTGATGCATTGGCTAGAGTTTCCCAAACATTCTCTTTTGGTTGGGCCACGGGCAAAACTGCTGCATTGCTCAAGGCAACTAAAGAGAGAATGAGGCACAAATATAGTTCTTTCATGTTCAATGGCCTTTTTCCCATGGGAATCCCTAAAAATGCAACACCACCCAAGTTCCAAAGAAAACCTAAACTCCAAAGAAAACTCAAGTCCCAGAGTCTCTTTTGCACGTAGAACGAAGGGATGTCTGCTGTCTTGACACCGGCTCACGTCTGCGTGCCCACTTCTCTTCCTCCGGTCTTGGGGTCCGCTTCTGCTTGCGTCTGGACTCGGTACGGTTTCACGTGCCTTGCCGCCAGCCACTTCGGTCCAACCGCTGTGGAGACACAAGCATATCCCTTGCCCCAAGTTATTAATGGAGAAATTTTGCTTCTGATCTGTATATCTTTCAGTTTTATAAAATGTTCCCTGTATTCCAAAACATCATTGATCAGATTAGACAGTCTGAATCTTCCTGATAGTTTTGCAAACGATTGTGGGATAATTTGAACTACAGCAGGTCAGCGCTATGAGCAATAGAAATGAGCTGACATTGGTAAATACCTTTGTGGTAGGGACTGGCTGTATGTCAGCTCTGTGTGACTCAGGATGGAGAGAATAAGACTTGTTTACTTGCTTTTGTTCTGATTTCAATAGGTTTGCAGATTATGGCTGCATTCTGGAGATAAGAAATGTTGAATTCTTTGCTGATGGTCGCTCTGTTGTAGACAGCATTGGCAAGAGGAGATTTAGGGTGATCCAGCACAGCCAGCGTGATGGATATAATACAGCAGATATTGAGTACATTGAGGATCAAAAGGTAAATTTAGAAATATTTCGTTTAAACCGTATTACATTCTAAGCATGTATGTTTTTAGTGAGATCTTTTTTCTGTAGAAGTTTCTAATAAAACAAATTTGTAGCATTTAATAACTGCTCATGGTAAAGGTGGGATACATAATAGTACAAGCACACACACTGCCTGAAACAAGGGGGCTAGGAGTCAAAGGGTGATCAGTTGGGGTAATAGTCTGAACAATGTATCTTGCTCAACGTTTGCTGGGCTTGCAAGAGGAGGCAAGGCCATTGCTTGCAACAGCAAGATGAAAAGAATGCGGGGCTTGCGGATAAGAAATAAACTGTCTGCTTGAGGCAGTGATAAGAAAGACTGTTATGACTAAGGCTAGCCTTGCAGCTCGAACTGTGACTAAGAAGCCAGTGAGCATGCGCAAGAGGACTGGGTAGAAAGTTCAAACGAGAGGAAGACTTGTATTACTTCATCATGAAGACCACCGACGACCACCAGAGGGCATTGTGCAGGTGCAAAAGACTGATAAGCTCATTTTAATACAAAGCGAGAATAGGTGAGGTTAGGTGATAAATATAGATAGACAACTTAATGCATATGTAACATTTTGGAGAATAAGTAGAGAAAGGTAACTCTTTGGAGTTGCGCATGCCTTTGGGAAAGATCCTGCATCGTGCCTGGTGCCAACAGAAATACATACCTACTTTTCAACTAACTCTTAATAGTTGTGGAGTCTTTTTTCCACAAACCACTGCTCATGTACTGAAGAGTGTTTCCTGGAGGTATTTATCAGAGGACAAGACTAAGTGAATCCAGGATGAGATCTTACTGCTCTTCTAGACAGAATCACTGCAGTTTATAAGAGGGTGAAGGGAGTACCTGACACCATTTGTATGGAAGTCAGTTAGAAAATCTCTATTCAGGTAAGAAGCAGCAGGATTGGGTGCTGCACCGTAACCTTCAAAATTGCTTGCGTTAATTCTTAAGAGCTTTTGGTATGTAATGAGAAGATAAAATGTCTACTCTGAGGCTCTACTGTTTTTTTTTTTTTTTTTTAAGCTTTGCATAATCTTTTTTCCTGTTTTTGTGCAATGTTTGTGTAAAGGTTTTTTCATACAACGATACAGAAAGTGCAAATTCTACAAATAGATATTTTTGGTTTAGAATACAGTCAAAGTGAAGAATTTGGATAGGGGAGGGGCATCAGAAGGGGAAACACCAAATGAGCTCTCAGTATTTATTCTGGAATTCTTTTGGCATGTTTTTTTTTTTTTTCCCTTTTCCTTTCTCCTACCCAACCCTGAAAATCCTATGCCTTCCCCAACATGCAGACTGAACTAACAGTTACCTTCCCCCTCTCATTTCTCATTCCAGCTGCAAGGACAAGAGTATGCTGCATTACTTGTTCTCCATGACTCTGTCTATGATCAGGCTTATGTGTGGTTTAACTCCCTCAAGCAAGCACTCAAAAGTCGAATTCTCAGTCATTTTGGTCCAATGCCAGCTAAGGATCCTGACCCACAGGTATCCAGAATCAGTGGCTTATGTAACTTTTAGAGACAGAAATAGCAGGGATATCTGATAAGCTGGCAGGCATTGTGTTTTAAGATGAAAATATGAATACTCTGCATTTACCCCATGTAAGCTGAGCCTCTGAATTCTGTTGCCACACTCCAGTGGTAGCACAGTTGCAAAGAAAAAGCTCATATTTAATGCTGATAACTTTCTGAGACTATTTATCTTACTGCATTAATCCCAGGAGACTGAACTGCCTCTCTGCCTGCTCTACTTCCCCAATTAAATGACTGAGAGTAAATAGGCAACTGGAAACTTGTTACTTTTGCTAAAGGACTGCAATGGTGGGGTCCTAAAGCAACAGAATACAACAACAAGAGCTAAATATGAGGTAGTGTCATAAAGTATGGAGAAGGAAGACAGGAATCCTAAGGAGCTGGGTCAGGAATAACATGGAGAAAAATAGATTTAAATAAATCTAGAAGGCCCAGCCTATAAATTGTTGCTAGTAATAGAAATGCCTTTAACATCCTTTTTTTAGGAAAGGTGCCTCTTGTTTGTAATGTTTCAGGCCAACCAGTAATCACAAGCCATTAGGCTGGCAATGAAATTATCTACTTGCTACATTGCTATCAAAAACTGCATTTTCAGAATTAAATCTTCAAAAACAGGACCTTACAAGCTGTATGAATCTTGACTTCTAATTTATTTTTTTTCCCCCTGACTGCAGGCTAACCCCAATGGGCCAGCCTGGTGCTGGTGGGTCCTAGCTGTCCTTCCACTTGAGAACAGAGCTCAGCTCCCATTTCTTGCCATGCAATCCCTCAAAGACCGCTTGAATGGCATCAGACGTGTCCTTACGTTCATGTCTCGTACGAGATCGCGATGATGGTGAAGAGCAGAGCAGGGGAGTCTCCCACAGTCCTTGACTGCAGACTGTCTCTTATAACTTCATCTAACTGCAATAGTGTCTTACAGATTTGAATGTCAGGATGTTTCAAGCCTGAATTAGAAAGAGAATGAGTTATAAAGAGCAGGGGATGTTTATGGATACTTCAATAGTTTCCATTTGGAACTGAGACAAGTATTTAATCATTGCACTGCTAAATTAACAAATGTGATAGAACAGAAAGTGGTCTTGTTTGCCATAAACCTTTTAAAAATCATAAGGGTTTTTAAAATTTCTTTTATTTTTATTTTTTAGTGGATAAAGGATAAACTGTGCAGTTTAATGTGAAGCAGAAATAAGGTTAATGCATTATTTCAGTGAACTGCAAAGTCCTTTATTCAAATGGTACAGATTTTATATAACATTGTGTAAAATAATGTTCACAACTTCTGTTTGATAATTTATTTTTACACTATGATTTTTTTTGTTTCAAAATGTATATTATTTATGGGTTCATTCAGTAAAGGAAAGTGAGCTGCTCTATTTATAGTGTTTTTACCCTGTATTTATGACTGGGGACAAAAATGATGATTCTAGCAGTGCACAATCAACTGCTTTGATAATTTTTCAGTTTGTGTTCAAATACTTTGAATCTTTTTCTACTCATCCCCAGTTCTACTGTAGCTTAAGAATGCCCCCAAAACATCCTGCCTTGAAGTCTTTGAATACACAGATTGTCTGAGTTAATTCAAGCACAGCTGTTGAAGGTTCATCCTGTGCTTGTAGGGAGGTTCCTGATACAGCCAAACAGTCAAGCACCTGCTTGTGTTTAAGTGCTTGGGTAAATTCAAGTACTGATGGTTGATGTCAGTGGGAATTGGCCATAGTGGTGACAGAAGGATCTATTCCCTAATATTTTACAGAACAGAATAACTTGAAGTTGAATTTATATCTGCACTCTTTCTTGCAAAAATGGACAATGGCTACAAACAACTGCAAAGAAAGAGCTGCAGTATATGGAAAGTTGCTTATCCTAGAGAAAACTGGAGGTACTGGTGTCATTTCATTGTGGGTTAATACATAGATTTTTTTTTTCCCCTCATCAACCCTTGTTGCTGTTGAGTTTTATTTCTTTTAATTGTTTGGTGGGATTTGGCTTTGGAGTGTGTGTGTATGGGAGGGGGAGAGGGGAGTTATTTTGAACTGTAGGACTCAGAGGGTAGTTTGTGCCACATAAGAAGGAATATGTTGTAATAAATGCTATTTATTTCACCCCAATCTTCAGGTTTCTGTTAGCTTCAAGTCCCTACCCAACCATTGCTTTTCTCTTAAGAGATTGGGTAGTGTTGCTAATAATAGTTATCTCCCAAGGAAAGCAAGTGAATTTTAGCGTGATTACTTCTAGCTATAAAGCAGGTAAAAATAGGGCAGAAATGAGAACAGGAAGTATCTTGGTTTTGATTTTTTTTTTTTTTTTAGTCTACAGTTCATATACTTCTTTTGCTGCTTTTATTGCTTACAGTATACCACTTTCTGGGACTGCTCTTACCCCCATCTGATTGTGACTTTCACTGATTTCAATGTGAGCAAAACTGGGCCTTTTATTCTAAGCTGTTTTCCTTTTCAGTGGTAAAAACTAGAAGTATGTGATAATGTTATGGAATGCTATAAATTTCTTTGGGTTTTTTATGCAGGATAGCACTCTGCCATTTCATGCCTTTATGAAAAAAATTGCGGAATTTAATGTCATTTTTCTGTATGTTTTTCCATTATCTCATCAGAAATATTTATTAGTTAAAAGTAGTTTCCATAAGCTACCTTTGTTCCCCTTTTATTAAATTCTGTAGAACTTTTTTATGAGGGTATCAAAGAAACAAATGGAAGATAAACATGTTTCACCCTTGTGGTGCACATGGAATCTGTATCCTGTTTGCATTGAGCTACTTTGGAAATGCTTTACCTTCCTTCCATACTGCTGGATTGCTGCACTTCCTCCATGAGTGGTACTAGGCATGCTGTAAACAATGTATAAAAACACCTACACATTCTGAACAGTACCAAGTGATGGTGGCTGACACCTGCTATGGCGTTTTGTCTTCATAAGTCAAAAACAAAGTGATTTCTACTTGTTTGGAAGTGAAGCTGCATTAAATGCAATGCTTCTACAAGCCATTATGTACTATTGCAGAGCATAAGTGTCTCATATTGCTCCCACAGGAAAAAAACTTCCACTTTTGTTACTCTTATCTGTGAGAAAAGGAGCTTAAATACTAATTTAAACTGTTTTCTCACTGATGTAATTATTTTTTTTATCCTGCATGTATCCTGTATTTTCTACATACTCATTCTGCCCATTTTGCTGTTTTAGAAATTGTCATGGAAAGAATTCTTGATTTTTAGAGATGACTATTGTCTTTTCTGTTAGCCTTGAGTAAAGCTGCCAGAATTTCCAAGCAGAGATTTGTGTACATGCCCTGCATAGTGAATACCCAGTACATTTTTTGCAGCCTGGAAACACTGGACCTACTGCATGTAATGCAAATGGGTGATCTGCATATGCTCAACAAATCAAAATTCCATCTGTACAGGTACAGTATCATTCTCTCTGGGGCTACTATATGGCCACACATCCTAGATTAATGGCTAAAGTCTGCAAATTCCATCAGAAATGAAAATGAGTACTGAGAAAGATATATGCTAGCGAACACAAACCTGTCCAGGAAAAACTGGACAAGGAGTACCCTTAGCCTTTATTATGTTGAGATGGTAAAATTTCAGTAATGATGTTTAAAACAAACAAAAAAATCTAGGTATGCCACACTATCACTGATTTTCAGTTGCATAAATAAGTACAAGGATGTAAATGCAACATTTATCACAGGCATGAATAAACAGCTGAACAGATTTTAAAATTCCTTCAGTTTAATTATAGAAATAGCATTGATCAGATAAAATACTAATTGGGGGAATATTTTATTTAAGCTGCTCACATTTTTCTAGACACCAAACCCAGTTTTATAACCAGTCTTGCTCATCTGCTAAAAATAAAAAACCCAACAAACCAAATCATGACTCAAACTTGCATTTCCTGTGTGGTCAGAAGTATTGATTAATTGTTGTGAGGGCATAAGTAATGTATAGGTTGCTTAGACAGTAGTTCAATAGTTTTAATATTGAAATGATAAAATGGTGTGATAGGCCTTTATGCTAAGTCTTAAGTGACGTTCTGGTGTTAGTGGTAAAAGTTCTTCTTGCTTTTTTTCTGTAATTACTTTAAGTCCTGCTATCTTCTGTTACAATGTAGCAATAAGAGATACCAGCTTTCAGACTGAATGGCTGAAGTGTTGCTTGGTCCGTCCTGTCCTATGTGACTCTTTACTGACAGAACACCTCAACCACGGATTTATTAATCCAAAGATTGTTTTAATCTTAAAAAAAAACAAACCAAAAAAACCCCCAAACCAAAACAGGTGGATTTGGATGTAGCAGGTCTGTCTTAATCTGTGCTGTAAAGAGCTTCATAGAATTGAGTTCTGTTTTAGATGGTCTTTTCACAGAATCATAGAATCCCAGGTTGGAAGGGACCTCAAGGATCAGCTGGTCCAACTTTACTTGGCACAAGCATGGTCTAGACAAGATGGTCCAGTAGGCTATCCAGCCAAATCTTACAAGTGTTCAGTGTTGGGAACTCCAGCATTCCCCTGGGAAGATTACTCCAATGGCTGGTTGTTCTCATTGTGAAAATTTTTAATGATTTCTACTTGGTGCTGAAGTTTTACTGGTGTTTAAATCAATGACTGGAGTTGTATTTAAATGCAATGTTTAGGAATGGAGAACATGTTCACAAACACTTATGTACAAAAGAAAGTGAAAATTAACTATAGGTTTTTTGTGCATAAAAACCCCATGGACCTATATGCACTGAGGCTAGTGCTCCCCATTTCCCTCAATTCCTACATCAGATGAACACAGTCCCTCTTCAACCCCTGCTTAGTTCTCATTTAATTCACAACTGAAACTGTAACTAGTGCAGCATGTAGTTTAGGAGCTGGGGTTTATTTCCAAAGCCCAGTAAATCACTGGAAGTCTTATGGCTATAGAAAAATGGTAGCTTGAGCAAAGTCACACTCTTGAAACACTTTGCTAAATAAATATTGTCTGAAAGAAGAAAGAAACGAATCTGCTTAGAGAGGATTAAAATGGTGGATAATAAAAACCTGAACTATTACATTGACTTGATCATCCAGGTATCATGTGAAGTGCTTACTAATGTTGGATTTCCATAAGGTCTATAAAGTAACCCTCATATAGAAGTGCCTGTATTCTGTTATTGCCATTCTTGAGCTTTTTAATAGTCATAGCCATATATTTTATAAATATAAAACATATGCACCTTTTAATCTTTACATTCAATTTGCAGAACAAAGGTTTACAGAGCAGAAGTGTAGCAAAAACAATGTAGTAGCTTCTATAATTCCCTGATAAGGAATGGGAGAAGTACAAAAATGAGGAGCAAAAGACTATCTGTGTAAGATGTCTTAATTTGGAACCATATACTTGTCCAATTTAATTCCATCAAGCTAAATGGTTACAAGAGTGCCACAAATATATCTATCAAGCTGTTTTAAATAAAAAGTTATATGGACTTGTATATTCCATTTGTTTGTAAAACAACCTTTTGTGCACTGTAATGAACTTGAAATGAAACTTAAGTTATACTCTCAGATCACTGGACAGAGTACTGTTCAGCTACCTCTATGTAAGTTTGAAGTAATTTGATTGCATTGTCATGTAAAATATATTTTAAAAACTCATAGTCCAAAGAACCTGTATGTGTTTGTAGATGTACCTGTAGCTCTGTTGTACCAACAAAGTCTGTGTGGAGAGTTGTTTCCTAATTAAAATTTTTGTCTTCTTCACTCTTTGGCTTGTGTAACAGCTACAGAGGTGAACAAATATTACATGGAATCTGCTTTTTGTAGGTGTTTTAGATAAAGGAACAAAGAACAACTCCATCCTGCAGTCATACAATAATACTTGAAGTGAAGAAGCCAAACCATAGAAATTAAGTTGTTCAAACCTTGGATGTTGTAAAAGAGGACAGTAAGCGCTGCTGGTTTTTGGGGGGGTTTGGGGCTTGGTTTTATTTCCCCTCGTCTCTTCCTTTGTTGCTGTGGCAAAGTAAAAAGAATGGGAGCTGAAGAAGGCCGGGCTTACTCTTCTACCCTGCACTTTGGGCTTTGGTTCCTCTGTGTCGCAGTGTCTGGTTCGCGCTGACCAACGCAGCCACAGGCTAGCTCAGTGTGTCTCACTGCGGCAACGTGGTAAGGTCGGGGCGGCAGGCAGGGCGAGCCACCTCCTCCCTGTGGGAACTTGGATCCCACCGCCAGCGACGGGCACGTAGATGAAACAAGCAACCGCGGCAGCTGAATGAAAGGTGGACGCTTCTGAGCAGGATGTAACGTAGGTTTATTGAGACAGAGGGAGCGCGGAGCTCTGCACTCTGCAACCTGCTGCCCAGGAGAGACCCCGAGAGCAGGCGTGCGGCAGTTTTTAAGGTGGGGTGGAAACGGGGGTGGTGACAACCGGTCAGCCAGTCACAGGAATTGGGGAGTTAACCGGGGGTGTGAACCATAGAACTGGGGACCAACCACAAAATGATGGGAGGGGGTTTCCAGGGCCCCAGCCTATCACTCGACGCCCCTCCTGGAGTTTTCCAGAAGCCAGGGAAGGGTCCCCGAGTGACAGACAGGATGACCACGAGGAGAGAGGGGGGGATTGACAGCGACAGGTGCAGGGAAGGAATGACTGACAGAAAACGTCTGGTTAAACAACCTAACTCATAAGGGGAAAACCAATACAGAACACAGGGGTATACAGTGAGCTAAACCATTACAAAAGTAACTCAAAATCTTACAAAAATAACTTAATAACTTAATAAAACAACTCTCACACCACCATACCTCTGGTGCATTACTATTTGCTTTATAGGTTGCTGTGATTTAAACCTATGACCAGGTTACCTTTTCATTTACAGTCTCAGGCAGGAATGCATCCCAACCACATTTAAGCTATGTGGTGATGAAAGGACTGCTTTCAGTGATGACCACTTAAGGAGTTCCATAGGGCTATCAAACTCAACTTCACAGAGAAAGCTAGAGAATACCTTTATTCATAAACCTAATACTAAGAGTTTATTCTACAGAAAAAAAAATTTGAAAATTTTTTGCAAGTTACATATGTATAGGCTGCTTCTTTTGCCTTGTCATTTAAGCAAGATGTAGCATGCTTTTGACTTGCTGCCTAAGCCCCAGCCACTGCTGGGGTCAGAGGTTGCCTTGCTGGCCTCTTAGGTAAGGTTGTTTAGGATCTGCACTTACTTTAGAATCCAGGGCACAGGCTAAGGCCTGTGGTGAGCCTACAACTTATTATGACAAGGCCTCTGTTATCTGTAACAAAATATATTTGTATCTGATCAGAGGAAGTTTTGGTTGAAGTACATTTTCATCAGGAAATAGCGAATAGTCAAAACTAGAGCTTTTCTTGGGAATGTGTTGATTTAAACTATTGTTTTTAAGTCATGACTTTAGTTTTGAAAGCTTTAACAGTGGTTATAAAAAAAGAGGGGTTTAGATGCAAATGAAACAGAATATAGGACAGCAAAATATTTCCCAACTACTTTCTCACTATGTCCCTGTTTTATAAGTGTTCCTACACAGATTGATTCAAATTGTATTTGAAATATGCTAGTCATCTACACTTACGTAATGCTTCATATTAAAATGATCATTAGCAATTTTGGATGATTTCTATCCTGTAAAGCAGTTAAAGGAAAGCCACTGCTTCCAGTCAGTCTTTGCTCCCCAGTTTCCTGGCACAAGATGCTGTACTCACTTTGTTGTGCATGGGATCAGGACCCTGTGCCATACTGGGCAAATGGAAGGGCATGCCATGGGACAGCTCCTGGCTGTGACCTGCCACAGCTTTGAAATGTTGTCAGTAACATGCTTTTTTTCTGTGAATGAGATACCACAAAATCCTGGAACATCTCTTAATGTCACATGGTTCTCTGTGTGACTGGGTGAAAGCTATAATGGTAACAGTTTTTATCTTCAAAAGAGGTGCTGACTTCTTAGTTTCAAGTTTTTTAGTCTCTACTGTAGGAGCTATGGATTGTCTGGTCTTTGCTCCATACTACTTACAACCAAGGACAAGGTAGGGAATGCCATCTCTCAGCCTCTTGGCCCCATGAACAGATGAAAGACTAGAAACTGCTTTACTAAACTATTGTAGGGCTAGGATGGGTTTTAAAAGTCTTTCTGATTTTCAAACAGGCTTTTATCATCAGTCACTAATATTAGGTTTGCTAAAACCTACATAACAAAAGAGCTGGTTACATCATGCTTACTAGACAAGAGTGATGTTCTATTTTAACTATGCAGATAAAATTGATACCAAAAATTAACATACAGAGGCTACTAGAAAACGAATGTAAAGAACAAGCTTTGCTATGAAGACCAGCCTTCAGCTGACACATACTAAATACTTCTCAGGATAGGATGATTTTCAAGATGTTAAAATCACTGACTGAAAGAATCTATATAATGAAAGTATGCACATGCTGTCAATACCGCTTTAATGCCAGCGTAACATCTTTTGTTTCAGTAGATCTGCTCTTGATTTATAATACCATATAAATGAAAGGAGAATTAAACTATTTATATAACTGACTTATGCTGTATTATGTGATGGCAAAAAAAAGCAAGCACGTCTCTTTTGTGTTTTCTATGAGCTATAGAAAGATTATGTAAAAGTAATGCTAGCATTAAACAGTTTTCTCCATGTGACATTAGAAATTCATTCTCATCCACAGGGAGGTTTTATCATGAGTAGAATACAGGGTAATAGATGATACGATAATGTGGAAGGATTTTAGCAAGTCTGCAGACAGTCTAGAAAATGTGAAAGCTGCACATCACAATTTAGACTGCAAATCAGTTCAACAAAGCAATTGTTATTCAGGCTCTTCCCTTCCTTGGATGAGTCAATGATTTGTACTGTGACTATTAGTACTGAATGTACCATCTAAAATTCATTTTGAAAGATTACCGAAGCATTAATGATTTTTAAATTTTTTTTATCAATGGGAAGTCCAAACACTATCAGAGCTAAGGAGCATAACACAGGGATTTTCAACATAGCGGAATTAGTTTGGTTTTTTTTCCCACGTGCTTTTACATTGTTTTTTACTCCTTAGTGAACAATGACTATATAATATTTAGGAAATCAAGGTCAGTAGGGTAAATGTTTCTGTAGCAATGTTGCAGACACACCTTTCATAACTCATAGTCACTACTGGAAAGGCACAATTGGGTCACAGAAGTGCATGGTGGGATGCTGCTTTCCAGTTATGCAACCAGGGTAACTAAAGGTTAGAGCAAGTACTCGAATACTATTTTTTTGCCAGAAAAAGTCAAATAGAAAAACAGTGTTTTTAAATGTTGGCTTCTGAGCAGCAGCCACCTAACATGTCTAGTTAGGAGTCATCAAACCAAAATAGAACCGGATGCATCAGAACTTTAAAGAATGGCAGTTTAACATCCCAAAAGAAAAATACATTTGCTTGTATTCCAAAAGCAAATTCTATCGGTTCTCTCTTTCCCACAGATTATACTAGAGACATTTGCAGCATGCTGCTCCACTTTTTCTCCTGGCTCACTGTAACTGGCTTTATCACTCATCTTTTTACTTTCTCCATCATCCAGCAACATTTCCAACTTTAAGGAATTCCACAGTTTGCCCTGTTCTCTTTCCTCCTTCTATGCATATGTTGCTGGATTACTTCTAATAAACATAATTAATGCAGAATTCTTACCTAACTTCTGACGGGGAAAGAAGAGAGGAAGGAAATTGTGCTTCCACACTACAATGATTTTCCGAGGTTTGGAAGGCTAGTACCATAGCCCAAGGACACAAATAATGACATAACCAGCAACTAACTCCCATCAGGTTCAGGGATATTAGTTACAAAAACCCAAGGCTATTGCAAAGAGACTAAAGAAAATGGTGGACTTTTAATCACAATTACATGTCCTGTGACAGCTGCACACCAGATAAATATATTAATCAAAATGACCTCATTTTAGGCATGTGTAGCAGTGTATTATATAACCTTGTTAAGTATGCTATTTTATTTTCCTCCCACCAAGGAGAAATGGTGTTTATCTCACAAGAGTTCTGTGGTGGTGCACAACTGTTTTATTAGGTTTTTATAAGAAGTTTATGTTATGGTTCATTTCACTGTATCCCCGATTCTGTATGCCTTTTGTGTTGTCTGTATAATAAGGTGTTTTGCGTCAGTCCTCCCACTCCTCACCTGACTTGTAACATCCCCTCTGCCCCAACCCCCCTCTCTGGGGCAGCTTGTCTATCACTTTGAGGAGCCCTCCCAGGTTGCAAAATCTCAGGGAGAGGGCTTCAGGTGATAGGCCCCCTGGGGGGGATTCCTTTAGCTCTGGATTTTAGTGGTCCGAGGCTTGGGGGTGGGCACACCTTGTTACCCCCTGGATCCCCTGATTTGTTGTCTTGGTGTATCTCCTCCCTGGAACCCCTCCCCCACTTATAGGGGGTAGGAGGGAGGAAAAAACTCTCTCAGCCGCTCAGCTCTGAGCCTCTCTGCTCCTCAGCTCTTGAGCTAATAAACATCTTTTAACCTGCTAAGCTGAGAGCCAGCCTTTTCTCTTCTGCCGCTGTTGGCTGTCACAACACTATTGGGTGCAGCTGCTAAGCCGGGAAGCCGAAACGAACTGGGACCTTCTGTGGCTGTGTTGACTTGAGCTAGCCGGAGGTCATCTCCTGCCCAGTGCAGGACGGAACCAGACACAGAGTTCCAAATAAGTCTGGTTATAAAGTGAGGGAGAGACAAAAACAAGAGCATTAATAAGCAAAATGACTCATTTCCCAAGTGCAGAGGTGATGTTACACTCCGCTTCTATCTCATGAGCTCTGTAGGAAACTTATGTTGTCACCAGCAGTCTCAGCATTCCTAACATGCCCAGTATTTCTCAGGATGGGAAAAACAGATATGTGACAAGGAAGGAAACTATATCTTTTGAGACCTCATTGGTTCACAGCTTTCCTGATTTGTTTTCAAAAGCTGTTTTTGAAGGCTGACTCCATAAACAAGGATTTTGTAGAATCCCTGTCACTCTGTTGCTCACTTTTGTGAAAAGTGGCATTCAATTAATTCTTTTCTAGTGCTACTAATGATGCTTTAAGCAAGCTCATAAGCACCCTTAAAAGTGGAATACATCCCCCCAAACACAACAAGGCTGAGGCTTGTCTAGATTCATACTGCACTACAGAAAAAAGGACCAAGAGGGGTACATTTTTGCAATATAAGATCACTCAGAGAACTCTAAGTGCTGAAAATGTGGAAAACAAATGGCAGGGTATGCCTTTCCCATTTGCTCAATACACATAAATAAAAGAAACGCTGTGTAGGCTTCACTGCAGTGTGGCTGGTTCTGTCCCTGCACCGGGCGGGAGCTGACCTCCGGCTAGCTCTGATCGGCACAGCCACGGAAGTTCCCAGTTCGGATCAGCTTCTCAGCAGCAGCTGGACCAAATAGTGTCGTGACAGCAACGGCAGCAGAAGAAAAGATTGACTCTCAGCTTTGCAGGTTAAAGATGTTTATTCAGGCCGGGCTGCGGGAAGTCCACAGCCGGTTCATGTCACAGTGTCCAATTCGCGCTGACCGGCGCGACCACAGGCTAGCTCAGGGTCTCACTGTGGCAACGTGGTAAGGTCGGAGCGACAGGCTAAGCGTGCCGCTTCCTCCCTGTGGGAACTTGGATCCCACCGTCAGCGACGGGCACGTAGATGACGTAAGCGACCTCGGCAGCTAATGAAAGGCGGACTCTCCCGAGCAGGATGTAACGTAGGTTTATTGAGGCAGAGGGATGCGGGGCTCTGCACGCTGCACCTGCTGCCCAGGAGAGACCCTGAGGCCAGGTACGCGGCAGTTCTTAAGGGGGGGTGGAAACGGGGGTGGCGACAACCGGTCAGCCAGTCACAGGAATCAGGGGGTTAACTGGGGGTGTGAACCATGGAACTGGGGACCAACCACAAAATGATGGGAGGGGGTCTCCCGGGCCCCAGCCTATCACTCGGCACCCTTCCCGGAGTTTTCTAGAAGCCAGGGAAGGGTCTCCGAGTGACAGACAGGGCGACCACGAGGAGAGAGGGGGGGAATTGACAGCGACAGGTGCAGGGAAGGGATGAATGACAGAAAACGTCTGGTTTTACAGTAGACAAAACAACCAATGCAGAACACAGGGGTATACAGTAACCATTATAAAAATAACTTAAAAATCTTACAAAAATAACTTAATAACTTAATAAAAACAATTCTCAAACCACCACAGGTCCAAACCTCAGGCCAGAGACGCCAGAGAGAGCAGAGCTGAAGAGAGTTTGAATCTCCCTCCTCCACCTTATAAGTGGGGGAGGGGTTCCAGGGAGGATACAACAAGACAACAAATCAGGGGATTCAGGGGGTAACAAGGTGTGCCCATCCCCAAGCCTCTGACCAACCACCTCCAGAGGAAAGGAATTCCCCCCGGGGGACCTATCACCTGAAGCCCTCTCCCTAAGATTTCACAACCTGGGAGGGCTCCCCAAAGTGATAGACAGGCTGCCCCCAAGTGGGGGGGGGGGCAGAGGGGATCGTCCAGGATAGGTGAGGGGTGGGAGGACTGACACAAAACACCTTATTATACAGAACACACAAAAGGGTTACAGAACCGGGATACAGTGAAATGAACCATAACATAAACTTCTTATAAAAAACCTAACAAAACACTTCTTGCACCACCACACTGCAGCATACCAGTGCATCCAAAACTCAAAGGTTAGTTACCTAAATGATAAGGCATGGGCTTAAATGCTTCATTCAGCTTGTTAATTACTTGCTTTGTGGCCTGAGCCAATGTTCTGAAGCAGGTTCATCCAATATTGTGCTACTTCCTCTGAATTTTCATTTACTGTTTTAAGCTGAAGTGCTGGGAACAGTTTGTTGCAATACCTAGGAAGAGTCTGTTTTCTTTTCAAGCAATTCGCAGAACAAACTTACTCAGACTAATCCATGGATGCTCTTTAAATGTCCTTGCTATTTCAGAAAATTGTGACATTTAATTATTTGTGTATTCTCCTTAAACAAGAAGTGATGGTTTTAGTTTGAAACCAGGCAGAAACACCAAATTAATGTAGTGGTTTCACATTCACCAATTTTGTAGTGGTTTGAGTGTCTACCAGAATCATTTACTCTTTTTCCTGCTACTATGGGATAGGATTAGGAGAAAAAGCAAAGCAGGCTCAGACTTAAAAGGGTATAAAGATAGATTTATTAAGACACACTAGAAGAAAAATATGAGAATCAAAATGAAACTTTCAAAACACTTTTCCCTCCCCACGAACTGTTCACTTTCCCACTAACAACATAAAGAGACAACACCTGTGACTTTCAGTCAGTTTCACCATTTAAAAATAATCTTTCATCAGTTCTTAGGGAGAGGAGTCTCTTACGACTCCCATGGAAACATCACCACAAGAAAACAGTTGTCTGGTGGCTCCCATGTAATGAATCTGCAGCTGCCCAGGGAAAATTCTGCAAGCTGTGAGAACCCTCCCATTAGCAGTTTTCCCGAGCTGCAGATGGGTCATGGACACTTTGGGGTGTCATTTTTAAAGATACAACAACTGCAAAGGCAAAGGATTTTCTTAATCTCATGGAACAGAAATCTCTTTTCTCTTTTTCTAGGGGCAGAATCTTCATATTCATCCAATCTCTTTCTGTTCAAGCTTCTCAAGGGATCACAGCTTCTCATAAGATCACTAATATCTTTGCTACAATCCATTTCCCCAGTCCATATTGTCCACAGTTTAAAGGGATATTCTAATATATTACAGTTCATTACCATGGCTCATAAAAGACTCTCAGACTTGGCCACTTCTCAATCCTTTCTCCCAATTAGCCTTTCACTCTCTCTTCACTGAGTTTCGTCTCATGCTGTGTCTCTCTAAGTTTCAATCACTCTGTCATTTCTCTCACTCAGAGGAAGATCAGTGGCGCGCAAGTTTCATCTGTGCAAGGAAAGAGTTAACATTTTTGCCCAGGCCTGCAGATGGTCATGTGATCTCTGCTGGGCATTGGCTCTGGCTGCACGGCTGTGGGATTTCAAAGCTGTGACAATGAGGGAAGAGAACTCACTCCGAGGGAACTCGGAGTGGCCTGGCTGGTAGATGCCTCCTGCCCACCCCTCGGTGACAGTCAGGGCGGGCCTGGCCCAGCCCAGCCAGGCCCATAGCTGCTATCAGGGGCCCGGTGGATGTCTCCCTCGGCCTGGCCAGTGGCAGGGTAGGCTTTAAAGTCAGCTAGATATTGGTAGCTGCAGCCTCCCCTTCCCCTGCCAGCAGCTGATGGGGCCTGGGGTCACGGCCAGGCTAGGGCCAGCTCCCCCCCAACAGGGAGGAGCACTGGGGCCTGGCTGGCCTGAGTTGCTCCATGGAGCGGCCACGGGGCCCGGTTGTTACCTGCTCTTCTGGCCAGAAGGAAAAGGGCTGGCTCAGACACAGTCTCACCTTTATATGTTTATTCACAAAGTTGCATCCAGCTTCCTCAGTGGTTAAACAATATGTCAATATCTAAAAATTTGCCTCTGATAGATCCCTGTCCTTTCCACAGGAAATTAACAGGTCCTTACAGGGAACTGATTTCCTCTTTAACTAAAAACTAAGCTGTGTTAACCCATGACACAAGGGAACTGCTGGCTGCATAAATATGCATGTGTTATTGGCATATGTTTGAGGGTTCCTTTTTGTGTTCTTTTCAATCTACAGATCCAATGTGGGGAAATGTGTTAGAAAACTCTTAAAATGCTTATTATGTTTCATTGTAGGACACGAAAGAAAGACAAGAGACTAGATATTTCAGAAGGCAAAGAGTATAGAAAAGCTTTATTGTCTAATTCTTACTACCTTTTATAAGGTGTTCTGATATAGACTTAACATGATTGGTGAGTAGGAACGACACCTCTCTAATTTCATTGGTTAAACTAGAGAAACAGCAAAACACCACACGGAGAAAGATTGTTTTGAGAAAGGATAGTTGTTTGCCAAGATTTTTTTGAGAAGAAGCTTTCTCAAGAAATTTTCCCTTGGGAAAAAGTTAGCAGCTGCTAGCGGGCTAAAATCTCTTAGAGCCAGAAATATCATACCCACAATTATGTCTCTGGCAGAATATAAGAAGCTACATTTTAATAGCAGATGGTAATATTTTTACCTTCAATTCAGTTAACTGGGACACCTCATCGATAAGGCTCTTTAATGCCATGGCTATGAACAAGACCTCATTATTGAACAGCTTGTCCCAAGCCAGACAAACCAACTAGCTATTTCCTGAGATGTGCAGGCAGAAACTGGAGTTTAGAATTCCTTACCTCTGTGGAAATATATTGTGTTCAAAGAAAACTGTTGTTTTACCTCAAGATCTCTCCTCAAGATTGCATCTAGGAAACCTGAGATTTACATCTAACAACAGAATTTCTTTTAAAATTAAAACTTCCTAACCTGCTTTGTTTTCAGCAGTGTATACTTGCAGACAGCTTGATTTGCAGCTCAGACATGGGCTAAGTAGGCTATGGAGAACTTGAATTTAACAGCTACAATAATGTTGAAGCAAATTGAACACAAACATCTCAAAAATTCTTGACTACCTGCATTTTAAAAATTAAGAAACATCCTTCAAACATCACCTTTCTATTTCTACATGAAGGGTCCATCTTTTCTTTCTTTGGTAAGGATGTCACTTAGAGATTTCTGAGTCACAAATGCAGATTAGCATTTGGATTTGAAATACATGTCAAAAAAAGGAGGCTGACTGAAACAGAAACCTCATCCAGTCCATTATAAGGACCAACTGCAAAACGCAGATCACAGCTGCAAATCCAGGCTAAAGCTATCTGGCTGTATGGACTGCTGAGGGAAAGGTGATGACATTATCACATTGCCACCTTATGTAAAACCTTCTTTCTATATAATTCTCCAGACTTTTCAGGAGTATTACTTCTGAAGTTGCTTATTCCTTTTGTTTCTTAATTTCATATTATTTTCCCTTCTTCTACTGGCTTGCTTTACTTTGCATATTTCCTTATTTCCTGCCCATGGGTCGTATCACATAATTTCCTCAATATTTTACCAGAATTACTTCCTACTGGAATCAGTACAGATTTCTGCTTAAAAAATTATGCTGCAATATGGCCCCATGTTTCTATCCTTATGCACCTGTTGAGGTACAATCCCTCCATGTCTTAATACCTTCATTCTTCACATTGTTCAGAATACCAGAGTAGTCTTAACTGTATTTAAATTATCAAATGAATAAAATTTCTAAGTTAGAACATGTATAAAAATGCCTTTTCCATTAGCAAGTGAGACTCAGCCACACTATTTAGCTGATTTCACTACACAGATCACTTTTGTCTTCAGGCTAAACATTGTTTCTTCAACCTGAAGAGGAAAACTACAATTAAATATAGGCCACAGATGTTCAGAATGCAGAGGATAAAAATATAGGTTTCATAACTCGACAGTTATGCAACTAGTTGCTTTTCACATATCAAAATGAACATTTAATTTTATGATCTTATTTACCCTTAATCTAAACACAAATAAACCTGTAAGGAGTCCTTAAAATGGTGAGACTTAAAGGAAGATGTTTCTGATTTATTTTAATCTTTGATAATACTTTCCTCAAAACATTCATTATTTTCTGATTTAACTTCAGGTCCCTAAATAGTCAGACATCCATTTCTCCATTGCATTAATGAGACACCTAAATAACTTTGAGGATTTCAGTCTTAATTTTGTCACATATCTGTCAAAGTCTAGACTGTTTTAAAATAATGTCTATTATATATAGATGTTATTTACCTTACCTACTGCATTTTACTTAAAGTATCTACCCTGACAGTCAAAGTCCTCTATGGGACTGGCTGCATGACACCCTGCAGCAGTGAAACCTTCCTCTAGTAGTGTGGAATCCCTTGAACCCCTCAAGGAAATCCCCCGGGCTTTGCCCTGGAAAGAACTACCATAGAGTTTCCCTGTCTAGGCTGAAAGAAAAGATTCTCCCCCATGGTGCTCTGCAGCACTATTGCCAATCTACCTTAGATTGCTTCCCCCATTGGCCAGTTGACCCTGCCCACCCCAATTGTTCATCCCTCATCCCCTCTATAGGCTTTGCCCTGCCCTTTGTTTTGCCCCTGTGCCCTCAAGTCATTGGTTGCTGACCCCTTACTTAACCACTGAGCACCACATGGTCCTTGTCTTTTGTCCCTGATCCCTTTGGTGTGGTGAACATAATAAACCCTCACTGGAATTCATCATACAGAAGGCCCTTCCTGTCTTTCCTTTGCTGAGCTACCTGTGGTGTGTGTGTGTGTGTGTGCATGGAAAGGAAATGATTGTTCCTGTGGCCTACTCCAAGCGGCTTCTGAGAAGGAGATGCTTCGAGAAGGTAGCAGCATTTCACCATCCTGCCATGCTGCTATATAGTAGAGCACAGTCATACATGCAAGAGACAATTTTTTTATAACAGCTGAATCTGGACTATGGAATTTAATCATGTAGCAGAAAAAAATGATCAGGGGAATAAGCACTTTCTGTACTTACATAAAAATCCCTTTTTTCAACTTAGCTCCCCTCTAGTAAACCACACAATTCTCTCACACAAAAATAAAGCAGCAAACAAAACACGTTTGGTAAATGGAGACAATGTAAAAATGAGAGAATGTTCTTCCAATTATTTATACTTTTAACCTAGGTTTATGTTATAAATGAAAAATGCTCCAATTTATTAATTGAAGGAAATTTATTAAAAAAAGGTCCAAATAGAATTTTAGAGAGCAACAACAAGGAAAAAAAAAACAACCCACTATCAAAAAAAAGAAAAAAAAAGGTCAGTGCCGAGCCTGGATGTCAGCACTGGGTGAGACACAGGTTTAACTGCTGCAGCAGAGGTCTCCTGTGCTCCACACCGACTGTCCTGTCTGAGCGATTTTTTATACCCGGCATTGAGATGTATCTCTCTGATGGCCCTGGTTAACTCAATCTCTGGATATTTATCACATATTCATCGCCCAGGCGTTCCTCGGATCAACTTGATGGGTGATCCATCTCCGAGCTGGCCACACTTATTTTATTGTAAATGAAGTCCTCCCTCCTTTGTCCAGGTGGTTTTGACATTATGTTGCAGTCTCTGGCTTGTGAGTTTTAAAACTTATAAGAGTATATTTTAACAGTACATAAAAAAAATTATGACAATTTTATTTGCACGAATTATCATATATACATATAACAATCCCTCCCCTTCTACATAAACATATTAATTTGTGCTTTCTGTACCTTCTACAACTAGTTTTACTGGTGCTTGATACTAATTATCTCATTTCTCAACCTTTAGTTACTTTAAGGCTCATTATCCCAATCTTCCTCCGGAATTCCCTGATACAATCTGTAGGCCTCTCCTTCCCCTTTTATCTGTTCCTCGAATCTGGCTAAGGCATCTGCTGCTCTATGGTGTACGTTTTCCTCTCCCAGTTTCATTATTTTTGATACCTGATTAGTTTTTCCCCTAGCACATTCTGGGTCTGTGGGCATGGCTGCTATTTGCATGCCCTGCACTACAGAATGTATCAGCCTAATAAAACAAGGTATCGGGCAGGGTAGAAATATGATCCCGGCTAAATATTACCTTCTTCCACCATGCTCCGTCGAACAGCTGATCCCACCAGGAAGCTTGGAGTATGGAGTTCCATTTTTGTACTGGAACATGTGCTACCCTTTTAATTTCTGTTGCTAGGCTTCTGATGGTTTCCCCATAGTCGTCAATCTCTATACAACATTCTGATTCATTAAATTTCCTACAGACCCCTCCCTCTTCTGCTAATAAATAGTCAAGGGCTATTCTGTTTTGATATACAAAGGCCCTCATCCGGGAGTGTTGTTTAGATAGCAGCTCGAGGGCGGCAGAGGTGTGGTTAGAAACAACCTCCGCCACTGCCTGCAGTCTTATCAATCGGTTTAACAGATAAATCGGGGTCCTATATCCCCAGCTTCCATCCTGGGCCCATGTTGCAGGACCATAATATTCTATTATTCTTTCCGCAAGCCACTCCTCCTCCCCCCAAGTCTGACCCCCACCAAAAATAGGGAACTTCTTTTTTACCTCCCTTCTCCTCCTGCTCAGTGTTTTGTATAAGGGGGCTCCAAGTGAGCTGCGTTCTGACCGAGGTAGGGTAAAGAAAACAGGTCTGATTAATCCTATTGTGCATGATCCTTTCCACTGCTGAGGCAACTCGCTATATGCTTTCTTCCCACAGATCCAATACAAACCATCTGGGGCTTTCCACATGATCTTTGTACTTTCGGGTTCATTCCAGGACCCCCTCGATTCCTCCACAGATTGGTAAGGATTAGCTCCAGAGCCTTTGTTCCAGCAAAGTCCAATTTTTTCACTCCATTCACACTTGTCACTTTTTCCTTGGCTCCAGTGCCCTGTAGGGCTTTCTGGCTGCCACATTCTGCTTTTGTTAAAGGAATTTATTGTCAGAGTGGACACACATGGAGTGTATCCCACTATTTCGGTGTACTCCTTTCCCTCCCTGCCAATGCAGAATGTCCCAATTACTCTCTTGTCCAAGACCCAACCCTCAGGTCTCTGAATTGCCTTTGAAGTTTTGGAACTATCCCATTTTAGGAGTTGCTCTGGGGCTAAACTCTCACCTTTCCAAGGCCATTTTTCCGCTGATTTGAGTCCCCCGCAGATCCAGCAATTAGATAAGCCAAATTCTGTTGCGATCTCCTGCATCAGATCCACAAATAGGTTTTGATCTGAGGCAGGTAAACTCCAACTGGTATATTGTCTTTCAAGCTGATCATATTGCTCACTGAGGGTTCTCAGCCTTTCCTGCTCTAGCTTTCTTTTTCTCATTTCCGCTTCCTGTTTTCTCAGCTCCTGTGATACTTGTTTCATTTTGC
The DNA here is from genome assembly GCF_015227805.2 of Hirundo rustica. Taxonomy (NCBI): domain Eukaryota; kingdom Metazoa; phylum Chordata; class Aves; order Passeriformes; family Hirundinidae; genus Hirundo; species Hirundo rustica. The sequence continues at coordinate 26,134,157 of NC_053487.1, read as the reverse complement.
TCTCCGGATCCACTCCCTCTTTGTTCCTTGAAAAGCAGAACATTCGGTCATATTGCAAGCAAACTCGGTCATCCTGATCCTCTAAAAGGTCCAAGATAACCGGTTCACCTTTGAGGGAGGTTTCAGTTTCATATTTCAGGTTCTTCCCTACCCAGTATGTTTTACCACCCATAATACACATTCCCAGCTGGCTGTTGTCATAGCATAATGGGTTGGTCTGAAAGTATGCTACAAACACAGATTCCATTTTTCTCCCAGTCCATACAGTTCAGTTACATTTATCACAGATTGGGATAGATACTTGTTCAACATTTCTTTTATGCATCTCGTGCTTTGACTGCCCGTCCTTAGAGGTTGCCCTTTGTGTATACCACCTTATTTTTCCTTTTAGCCTGTAATTTCCCTTCTGAGTGCCATCTCTGGGGCAGTGCCCCTTTATCTTACCCTTGCTGCAGTTCTTTGGGACTGAGGATATCGGAACCTCCGATTCCCCGTGTTCTTTCTGGGCAGTCTGTACGCAGTGCCCGCACCCGTTGCCGGGGCCTTGCACCTCTGTGCTGGGCAAGTTATTCAAATGCGTACCGGTCTTGAGGCACATTACTAGATTCAGGTAGATCAGGATCCCCACGATTATTATTATTCCTCTGCCTCCACCTACGCCCACTGGGGTGCCACCAGTGGCGGGGTAAACCATCTTCTCGGCAGCAAGAATAGTCTTCTGTGGTGTCATACCTGGACCAAGCTGCGTACCTCCGTTTAAAGACGCCCCACCTCGATAGCTTAACTGTGTCCTCACTGCAGGGTACTTTATTTAACCTTTGGCACTCAATAGCAAGAATGTTAGCCTTTGATCTCAATTTTCCCCTTATCCCGGTTTGGAACACACGAAACCAAATTTCAGAATCTACTTCAATTATCCCCAATTTTGTGGCAAGCTCTAAGATATGGCTAGTCAGGCACCTTTCTTTTTCTAGGCACTTATCACACAAACCCCTTGGCCAATATCCCCTTATATAGTGTGTAACCCAAACCTCATTACAATACTCACATTTGAAGGGTACAAATGGGTAACATTCACAATCAGGCTCAGTGCACCTTATCGGATCCCCTTCAGTCATTTACTTGGTTGACGCAAAGTTAGTTTCAGGTCCCCAGGTGGAGAGGTGACTTTCCACTCTGCTGTTTCTTCCCGGGGCTCAACCTTCTTTACTTGGAATGCATGGGTCCACCCCTTTTCTGCTGTTCGTATTGCTGTATCTGTGGTTAAGAGGACAAGAAAGGGGCCTTCCTAGTGAGGTGTTAATGGGACTTCTTTCCATGTTTTTATGAGCACCTTGTCCCCAGGTTGTATTCTGTGTATGGGAAAGCCTAAAGGGGTATTTTGTGTCAGGATTCCCTGTTTCCGCAATTCCTGTATATTTTTACTTATGGATATGAGGTATGGTTGCATTTGCCCATCTTCTATCCTTGGATGTCCTATTGGCATACCATGTCAGCATTTCGAAAGGTGACAGCCCAGTCTCGGAGTGAGGCATGGTCTGAATATTTAATAAGGCTAAAGGGAGACACCTTAGCCAGGACATCTTTGTTTCTAAAATTAATTTTGCCAATTGAGCCTTTAATGTTTGGTTCATCCTCTCAACTTGTCTGGAGCTCTGGTGATGCCATGGGGTGTGGTACTCCTATCGGATCCCTAGAGAATCAGCCAGTTGCTTAATAATTTTTGAAGTGAAGTGCGTGCCTTGACCCGAGTCTATGCATTTTATCAACCTATATTGGGGAATGATCTCTTCGAGTAGAAAATTTGATACTGTTCGAGCTGTTGCCTGAGAGCTTGGGAGAGCTTCTACCCAGTGAGTTAGTTTGTCTACTATTACTAATAAGAATTTGTATCTCCCCACCTTAGGCAGATCAGTAAAATCTACCTGAATTCTCTCGAAAGGTCTGTATGCCACTGGGCGACTTCCTAGTGCCACCTGTCGGGACCATGCCCAATTAATCCTTTGACAAACTATACATCCCTGTACTTCTTGTTTGGCTAATTCATAAATCCCTTTACACCCAAAGAATTTCAGGAATTGCTCTGCCAGAGCCTGGGCACCTCAGTGTGTTTGTTGATGTAATCTCCTCAGGATCTTTCTAGTGTAGTCCTTAGACAATAGCTCCCTTCCGTCCCGTAATTTCCACTTACCTCCTTCTAGCCGGCCTCCTATCTTCTCATACCCTTCGATTTCCTTCAGGGAGGGGTGGGGAGGATACTCCTGAACCTCCCCTTCCTCGATCCTCGAGGTACTTACCTTCATCAAAGCCGTGCTTTTGGCCTCTTTGTCTGCTAAATTGTTCCCTCTGGTGCGGAACTGCATTCCTGTTTGGTGCCCTGTGTCTGGTTCTGTCCCCGCTCCGGGTGGGAGATGACCTCTGGCTAGCTCAGGTCAACACAGCCACAGATGTTTCCCAGTCCGGGGGGCACACAGGCTATTACCTGCTGGCTCGGCTTCTCGGCAGCTGGACTCAATATTGTCGTGACAGCAACGGGAGCAGAAGAAAAGGCTGGCTCTCAGCTTTGCAGGTTAAAAGATGTTTATTCAGGCCAGCTGCGGAAGTCCACAGCTGGTCCAACCTCAGTCGAGTGAGGAGCTGAGAGGCTGAGAGGATTTGAATCTCCCTCGTCCACCTTATAACCGGGGGAGGGGTTCCAGGGGGGTTACAACAAGACAACAAATCAGGGGATTCAGGGGGTAACAAGGTGTGCCCACCTCCAAGCCCTGGACCACTAAAATCCAGAGCTAAAGGAATTCCCCCCAGGGGACCTATCACCTGAAGCCCTCTCCCTGAGATTTCGCAATCTGGGAGGGACCCCTGGAGTGATAGACAAGCTGCCCCAGAGCGAGGAGGGTGGGAGGACTGACACAAAACACCTTGTTATGCATAAAACACAAAAAGGGTTACAACATTGGGGATACAGTGAAATGAACCATAATATAAACTTCTTATAAAAACCTAATAAAACAGTTCTGCACCACCACAGTGCCCCTTTACGTGGACTACAGCAATTGCCTCTGGCCCCTTTATAGCTTTTAAGATCTGTCTGATTAGTTCCTCATGCACCAGCCCTTTTCCCCGGGTATTGAGCAACCCCCTTTCTTCCCAAATTTTTCCAAATGTGTGTACCAGCCCAAATGCATATTTTGAATCTGTAAAAATTGTTCCTTTTTTCTGTTCTAATTTCCACAAGGCCCTCAATACCGCGTATAACTCACAAGCCTGTGCTGACCACCCAGCGTTCAGAGGCCCAGATTCCACTACCTCCCCGGTCCTCCCATCCACCACCGCATAACCTGACTTCCTTTTCCCATCTATGACCCTTGCAGACCCATCCACAAACCATTTCTCACCTTCTTCTAATTCTTCCTCTTCCAAGTCTGATCTTATTTTAGTTTGGAGCTCTACCACTTCGGCACAGTCATGGAAAAGCACTCCTGCTGCTTCCCCAAATAGGAATTGTGTGGGGTTTTGGGCCGAGGCGGTCCGCAACTCCAAATCCCGGGAGTGGATTAATATAGCCTCATATTTTAGGAGCCTGGCATCAGTCAGCCATTTATCTGCCTTTTGTTGCAGGATGCTCCTTACATTATGTGGGGTGTAAACTACTAGTGGTGCTCTGAAGGTTACTTTCTTAGCTTCTTCTACTAATATTGCTACTTCTACAATTGCTTGTAAGCAGGTGGGCCACCCCCTGCTTACAGGATCTAGGAGCTTTGATATATACCCTACTGGCTTCCTGGCCCCTGCCCAATCCTGGGTTAGAACCCCATGGGCAGTGTGATTGCTGACATCCACAAACAGTTGAAAAGGTTTCCTTACATCAGGGAGGCTTAACACCGGGGCAGCCACAAGAGTGTCTTTTATTTCCTTAAAACTTACCTCATCCTGCTTTGTCCATTTGAGCCTATCTGTGGTAAGCTTTTCATAAAGAAACCTTACCTTCTTGCTGTATCCCTCGATCCATTGCCGGCAGTATCCTAGAAGCCCTAGCAGCTGCCTGACTTCACTTTTTGTCCGGGGAGGTGGCAAGGTGATGATGCCTGTTATCCTATTTGGATCCAACTTCTTTTTACCCTTTGTTAACCAATGTCCTAGGTACTGAACCTAAGGCTCTGTGAACTGCAATTTGGATTTTGAGACCTTCAACCCTTTTTCCCCCAGAAAGTTTAATAGTGCTATTGTACCTGCCCGTACATCCTTTATTCTTTTCTTGCACTCCCTTTTGAAGTGCCCTTTTTGTTTACAGTAAAAGCACTCAGGGCCACTTACCAGTTTGTTTGTTCCCTTCCTTTGGGGGGGTTAGGTTTTCCCTGGGGCCGTTGGGTTTGTGCTGGTTTTCCGGGATTTTGCAGCCGCTCCTGTTTCTGCGCTTCCCGCACCGCCGCCGCTAACACCCTGGCTTGTGCTTTTTGCTTTTCTTCATCTCTTGTCATATAAACTTTCTGTGCCTCCCTTCACAATTCTCGGAGACTTTTCTCCTGCCAATTCTCTATTTTTTCTAGCTTTTTCTGTATGTCCTCCCACGATTTAGCAACAAATTATGTTTTCAGCAAAATCCCCCCTGACAGGAGAATTAGGGTCGGTGCCCGAATACATCTGGAGATTTTTCTTAACTGCTCCAGCCATTTGGTGGGTGTTTCATCCCTCCCCTGGCATTCCCCCAATGCTTTGCTGATGTTCTGCCCCTTTGGTACCGCCCCCCGAATTCCCTGTATTACCATGTTCCTCAGCTCGATCATTTTGCGCCGATTCTCCTCTGCCTGGGCATTCTATGATGGCCTTTGTTCCGGCCACCCCTCGGCCCCGCTCCCCCCTTGGGGATTCCTGTGTTCCCGATCCTTTATTGCCGCTTGCCTTATCATGTCCTGTTCCTCGGTGTTGAACAATGACCTTAGAATGGCACAGATATTGAGACGTTAATTTTGAGGAACTAAGGATTTTAGGAAAGTTAAGATAATAAGTTGCTGAATTAGCTGAAGTAGATACATAATCTTTGTTCGCAGTTAACAGAAGCCGGATCTTAGATAAGCTGCCCCAGATCTTGTAACTCATTTCTTGTCAGGTTTATGTTTATGTAGCTGTGCTTGTAACGAAAAACAAAATGTGGTAAATAAGACATAAGATAGCTGCAGATTTCCTGCTTAAAGGACCCATTGAACACAGGAAACTGTAAGTTCTACCAAGGATTCATTTGTCATGAATGCATTGAAAAGGTAGAAAGGTCAGAACGAGGAAGACTCATCTTACTTCCTCATTTTGGGTGACCCCTCCCCAAAATAGACCCTTGACTCATTTTAAGAAACAAACTAAGCATGCTTAATAGCCTTTTTTGCCAATTAGCATACCAAGCGAGGAATGGGAGGTGACAGGGGTATGAATATGCATTTGTATTTTGGGTATTAAACACTTTTGTAAATAAAAGGCTTTGTAATTACCTGTGAATTTCGCAGTGCAAATTATGGAAATATCCCGCCATGCTTCCCAGCCGTAATAAACATACACTTTCTAACTTTAAACTTAGAGAGTTTTTGTCCGTCACAGTTGGGTATCAATATTAGATCAATACCCATATTTCTTTAATAAGTCAATATCATCATACGAATAGATACTGTTCCCTAAAAACTCATCCAGCCTCTCCGCCACTCCCAGGGGTTCATCCACCAACCTCCCTATTTCCCCCCTGAAGGCCCCCATGTCCCCCGTATTGATTGGCACACCCACATAGCTGATGACTCCGGGAGCGGCTGGCACCTCCCCTAGGGGGCAGAGACCGGGCCTGTCCCCCCCCTTCACTGCCGCCACGGCTCTCCCTCTGCGCCCCGCGCCATGTCCCGCTGGCCGGAGGAGAGGCAGCCCCTCCGGCGGGGAGTGTGTGCCCGGGACCACCCGCCTGCCGTGGCACAGGCGGGTGGCGAGAAGGACCTGGCGGGTCCGGCACTGCCGGAGCTGAGGGCCGCGCGCCACGCAGTGGTGCCGGCGCCAATGGGGGCAGAGGCGGGTGACCTGCCAGTGCGGGCACCGGGGCCCGGACCCGGTCCAGGCACAGGGGTGGAAGGCCGCCCAAGGGCTCCCAGGTCTCACCCCGGTCCACTCCACAGTCCTGAGTTCGGACCGGGAACAGCCTGGCACCAGCACACCCCCACAACTTGGCACAGTCCAACTCCTCCCCCCCTCAAATACACTATCATATAATGCCTGACACATTCTTGTATCAAATGTGCCAAATGTGGGCCAAAACTGATATTTTCCAATTTCCCTGTTCCCCCATACCTCCACACAGTAACGAATCATCATCTTGGATTTCCTCCGTCTCTCGTGGCAGTCTCCCCAGTGCCCCAGCATCCACCCCAGCAGGCTCCCCCTTGGGATTTCTGGTAAGCAGTCCTGCTGCCCTTTACCAGGTTTTCCCTGAGATTTTCCCTGAATTTTACTCTTTTTCTGCCCCATAGTTAAACAAGCTTGCTTACCTTAATTCCTTGAACGAAGTCCTTAGATCAGTCCCGGTCGATACCGTGGTTTTAGTCAATCCCGATTGAATATTACCAGCCTATCAGTCACACAGTGAACCGCTCTGTGGACCTACGACTGGTGGTGAGCTCTCTTACCTTTTTCTTTTCCCGGACTTCCAAAGTCCTGGACCGAATAGGTTTACCAATTCTTAAAACACCTAAGAACGTACCTTCCCTCCTCAATCCGCCCGTGATCGACCCCCTGAACTCCCCGAGTTGCAGGCTTTATGCGTGAAATGAGTTTTCCCGATTCCTCTCGCTTCCCCTGTAACCGACCACGTCCCTCGCGGGATAGTGGAACTGTGGCTTTTGGGGTCCACTCTCGCCTCGTGACAATGTCACGTCTCACACACACGCTCAGTCACCCCTCACTCAACCACGCGATACTTACAGTCCTTTTTCCTGCGTGGATTCTTTGTGCACGTAGATTTTTATGACTGAAAAAAACCCCACAGCCTCGGAGATTCTGCTCCGAGTTCCTGAGAGCTCTGGGCCCGTTTTATCCCCTTTTTTGATAGTGGTTTTGGTTCTGGGTCCAGGATCCGATTGGTTCTACGGGACTCCCCAATCCTGTCTGGCTGCCGAAATCGGCGGGGCGCTGCCCGGACAAAAAAGGGTCCCCCCGACTCCCCTAAATCAGATCCCCGTATGGGCCACCAAGATTGTTATAAATGAAAAACGCTCCAATTTATTAATTGAAGGAAATTTATTAAAAAAAGGTCCAAATAGAATTTTAGAGAGCAACAACAAGGAAAAAAAAAACCACTATCAAAAAAAAGAAAAAAAAAGGTCAGTGCCGAGCCCGGGTGTTGGCGCTGGGTGAGACACAGGTTTGACCGCTGCAGCAGAGGGTCTCCTGTGCTCCACACTGACTGTCCTGTCTGAGCGATTTTTTATAAGTTTTTTTTCGCCTGAGGCTGAGTCCCTTTTTTTCTGTTTCAGACTACACGTATTCATGAGGAGTTCTTTCTCTGTGGCAAGTTGAACAAAACATGTCCGGAGAATGATAAGCACCCGTGATCGTGTTCCCAGAATCCGGCATTGAGATGTATCTCTCTGATGGCCCTGGTTAACTCAGTCTCCGGATATTTATCACATATTCATCGCCTGGCATTCCTCGGATCACCTTGATGGATGGTCCATCTCTGAGCTGGCCACACTTGTAAATGAAGTCCTCCCTCCTTTGTCCAGGTGGTTTTGACATTATGTTGCAGTCTCTGGCTTGTGGGTTTTAAAATTTATAAGAGTATATTTTAACAGTACATAAAAAAAAAAATGACAATTTTATTTGCACGAATTATCATATACACATATAACAGTTTATCCAGAACTTCACTTACAATATGGTCCTGCATGTCCATCATCTCTGAGAAGTTTTGAACAAGGTGGCTTTAACCAATTTTTTTTTATATTTCTACCACTTCCTTTCAAATTTCAACCTGCCAGCCAATCACCCAACATGCAGGTGCACAGAGAGAAGGTGGTGAACTTCCAGGTGGCTCTGGACTATCTGCAAGGTGGAGTGGAGGATACAAGGGATGGGGAACAATGTGGTGGGAAATATGGAAGAGAAGATACACAACTCTATATGAGAGAAAACTTCTTCAGTGTCAGCATTCACAGAATTAACTTCTTAATTATTCAGAAGACACTTGAATATTTTAGCAGTATGAGCACAGTTCCCAGAATGAGAAATACAAACTGAGCCTTGCCAGATATTTCACAAGTTTTTTAAACTAAGGCCACAAAGCAATATCTTAATAATAATAACAACCAAAAGCAGAATAGGAAGACAACAGGTTGGCCCAGAATCAATAAAGGCACTCATTCCCACAAGTCATTTTTTGTGATCAACAAGATAGTCTTTGTAGATATGTCAATCTGTATTTTACACCAGTGTGGATATGCAGAACTAGTACGCTTTTATTTTTAAGCCAAAGAAGTTTAGTTCAGACACAAAACAGAGCCTCACAATACCATTTTTGCAGCATAATTGCACTCTGAAGAATGCAAATCAGACAAACTAAGAGTCTAAGATTTCTTAGAACAAAATCCATGTAAACATCTAGAAGAGCTCTTGACCCTTTTGCAATGTCTGAGGAACTGGAAAGCTGCACAAACAAGACACTTAATAAATCTGAATTACAGCTGCTGGTAAAAAAACCTAATGTGTGTGTCAGTTCATTCTGTGTCCCCACTGCCTTGCAAAGGCAGAATCAACTGTTCCTAACCCCAGAAGAAAATCTTCATCAATCTCTTCTAAGAATCTGGCACAAGTCAGTTGGGTCTGTCAGGTTCAGCCAAGCTTCATGAGTCGGGTCACACGAGTCAAAAATAGAGTTTTACTGGTAACTTGGAAAGAGAGAGACAGAGAGGTGGTTGTTTTAAATACCCTATAATAGCCAGTCTGAATCTGGCAGGCCAGTTCCTCTCCACAGCACAAAGCAAGCTTCTCACAGTTTCTAAATGAAGCACAAAGTTCTTAATGCAGTTACTAAATGAGAAGTGGCATCTCAGTGGGCTGCCTCAGTGAATTAATTTTAAATGCATAATTCAATATAGACCCACATAAACCTTTATGAATAGAAATAGAGGTTACATAAGCATGTTCTTACAGCATATATTGCAAATTTAAAGACCAGTTTGAGTATAAATCAACTCTCTTTTATTAATATTTTCACCTTCCCATTGGTTCATTTTTCTAGCAGATGTGCTAATCAGATTACTTCCTCACTCATACATTGAGATGCCTAAAATAAAAACAGCATTTCATTGCCAGAGACCAACTTTTCCCCTCAATCCTTTAAGAAAAGTTTACACTGGGCTTATTCTGTGGAGGCAGTTTGCATCAGTGATAGTTCAGCAAAGGCACTGAATGTGAAACCATCATTTCACATTGGTCAAAGTCAACCATCCAGAAGCCCTGCAGGTCTCACAAAGCCTTGTCTCACCAGAGCATAAAAGATGCTGGACAAGCTTCCATAGCAAACCAGTGCTAGAACGCAAATTTGCAGAACATATTCCATGAAATAGGTATCAGGCAAGAGTGAAGTGGGATATCCTGTAGAAAACAGGCAAAAGTTCTGTCTACTCCCTGCCTTCTTTGGAGCCAAAACACACACACTCTTCTGGGAAACCATAATGGAAACCAGCTTCCTATTTTCAGCCCTTCTTAGCTAGAGAAAATTTGCCTCCAAAGATAGGCCTTCATTAGACACAGGCACTTCACTGCTTCTGTGACAATAGATGGTCACCAGTCATTCAGTTTAGCTCTCATTTCTGTGCTTTAAGCACACAGCTGTTAACTCATCAAAGACTTCAGAAAGCAAAATAAACTAAGACCTACCCCAAAACTATTTTTATGGTATAGACAGACTGTTTCCCATAAATTGATTTCTTTCAATGTACCTTACTGCACTACAAAGAATAAAGAAAAATAAAGGTTAATTTGATGATTCCAGAAATACAAAGATAGTCATCTTTTTAGCCAGGGATTAATACTGCCTTCAAGCAAGGTAAATCCCTAGCCCAGTGAATGCCACTTTACCAAAACCGATTAGCAGCCTCATCAATTAAAAAATATGTCCAAAGCATTACTACAAGTTATTATTAAGCATAATCAGATTAGAGTCAGAATGTCAGGCTTGGGCTATTAGTAGAAATATTTATCATTATGTGTTGATAGTAGCAGCTATTCTGCTATTAGACTGTATATTAATAGAGTGAGTCCAAAATTAACAGTTTATAAGAACAAGAAAATTGTATGGGTTTAAAAGAAAAAACAATCCTCCAAATATCCCCACACTTTGAGTGAGTTCAGATCCAAATTTGGACCAGAGCAGCGTCTCTGCATTACAGTTCCACAACACACAGAACAAAAACCTCAACTCGGCTCTGGTCAGCCTGTGAAATCTCCCACTTTGGAACAACTCAGGGGAAGGAATGTCTGCAGCGACATCGAGGAAGTCAAAGAAGCCAACAAAACAGCATTTCTAGTAAGAGACTAGAAGTGTTAATTACTAGTCAAGTTCTGAAAGGGCTAGGAAACACAGATGTATAGTCAACCATTTTTATGCTGTAGGCTATCAGGCAGTGTGCATTTGGGGCAATTTCCCCCAATTTCAGCATAGTTCTGGCATAGTTAGAAGACCTGATCTCAAGTTGTTTACTGGGATTTATTCTTCAGCAATGCAGAAACAGAAAGACCCAATTATAATCTTATTTAGACCAAAGTAATTCCATTGGCTTTAGCAGATTTGTTCCTGTCTGACAGAGCTATTCCTCAGATCTGAAAGAAAGCCTGAAGTGCCACTTAGCACTGAAATCCTTGTTGTTATTTTACATTTCTTTGGAAAATTGCATAAAGGCTGTTGCTGTTTAGGTCACTCCCTAAAATAAATTTAAAAAAAAAATACTGCAGTACTCTGCAGTACTGTGGTTAAAGGCCCATACTGTTAATAAAAACAAATGCAAAAGTCTAGCAAAAGTATGAGTTCTGTCAGGAAATTTGTTGGGTTTAGCTGCTCAGTCAATACAAAAGTGTGTGCACACACTTCTGAAATTCCCATTATTAAACAGAGTGAGAAGACTGACAAGCTGCTTGTCCAAGGCAAAGGAATCAGATATTCCAATAACTCTGGCTCTGGACACCACCGGCATTGCAGGCTCCACTTCTTTCACATGGCAAAAACTAAGAGAAAGTAATTTTGAGGACTAGGTTATTATGCAATGGCTTTGGTTACATCAGAACAGCAAGGGAAACACTAGGGGAGAGTAAATAAGCGCCAGGGCTTTGCGCCTGCAAAGCGTCCTTAGGGAGCTAGAGCCACCGATCCGCTGGGAAGAGCAGCAGTGGCTCCTGGTCAGCCCCAGCCGTGAGACTGCAGTGGATGGGGCAGGACGCTCTAGCCTCCTGCTTCTCTCCACTGGTCCCAAGCCGTGTCTCAGGCTGCTGACCAGGGCACAGAAGGTCAAGCAGGGAAGTGAATAGGCTCTGCTGACGCAAGGGGCCGGAGACGTTCAGCCAGCTTGTACACTCCGGCTCCTGCGCCTAGAGTGGCCGCTCCCGTGTTCACAGTTTCTCAAGCTCGGTTAGCGGTGCAGAGCAGAGCTGTCTGCTCTCAACAGCTCTCAGTTGTGGTGTGCCTTGGATGAGAGCAAAGGAAAGAGAGAGGGTTTTCTCGCTTTCTTCTTGAAGGCTTTATTCCTCCAAGGGGTGCCGCTGTGAAAACAGAAAAAGCCCGCCCTTCCAGTCTCTTTTAAGCAGGGGAGGAACGAGGGGAGGATACAGATTTCCAGCCAATCAGGGATACAATGGAGAGGGGAGTGAGGAGGGACCTATGGTCCAACAGCCTATCGAGAAGGCAAGGGGAGTGGAAAGGGTCATGTGCACCAACAAGCCGACGAAGAAATGGGGAATTCCCAGGCGGGGTTTAGGACTGACAGAGAACACTCTGGAAATAAGGGCAGTGGCTAGGGAGGATTGACATGATGCAAATGAGGTAGTAGGTGGATCTAGGGGGTGAATGACATCTTGGCAAGGGAGGGGAAAACTTAGGGAAAAACCAAACCATGGGGGGGGGGGGGGGGGGGGGAATGGGAACAAACCATTGGGATAATAATTTAACAATAACTTAGAATCATGGGTTAGTACAGTTTGGTTTTTTAGTTACAGAAAAATGTAGAATAATTCTCCAGGTCAAGATCTGGGAATTTTTTTAGAAGAGACAGCAACCTATCAGAGAGTTAGTTGGAATATTGCCATCTATTCTGACTACTGAAATTGTTAGCTGTGATTTTGGGAAGTACCATATAAAACTCCTTGATTTCCTGTAGGTGGGTCCTTTTTCTTCTTCTTTGGCCAGAGAGAGACAGGTAACATCGAGCTGGGTCTGCTGCTCCCCCCCTTTTTAGGGGGGGGAGCTAGCCTGAGGCCTGGCCGGATTCCATCAGCTCCCGGGTTGGGGGGAAAGGAGAGGTTGCTGTTTTGCAACAGCTACTTTCTTCAGACTTCTCTGGAGCAGGGAGAAATCTCTGCTGGGCCCCTGATAAGAGCTATGGGCACCATTTGGGCCGAAGCCACCCCGATTTATACTGAGGGGTAGGCTGAGAAGGCATTTATGATCCTGCCTGGATTTTTTTTTTTTGTGATTCCAGACTGCCTGAGTGCTCCAATCTCTGATGTTTCTGTGAGTTCTTCCTCCCTCATCAGCTCAGCCTTGAACATCTAACACCAGGAGCTACAGAGAAAAAAACCAAAGACTCAGAGCAGATTTAACTCTTTCTTAGCAACATAAAGCTTCCAGAGCTTAGCCCTTCTCTGAGAGAGTAAAGAAAGACAGAATGAACATAAAAAACAAGAAGATGAAGTCAGTAAAGCAAGAGTGAAAAGACTATTGGGACAGAGGGTTGAAGAGCTGGTTGTTCCATTCTTACTTGAGCCATGGAAATGAACTCTATATTTAAGTCTTTCCTTTAAATCATGGGAAAGATATGCATTTGGGGAAATGATTGTTTTAATTTGTGTGTAGATTTAAGCAAAGGTGTTTGTGATGAACTAAGTAATATCCTATAAGGTGTTTGAACAGAGATAAAGATGAGAAGCCCCCTGCGCCAGTGAAGAAGTGAGAAGATATCTCTGTACCTTGAAGTGAAGAATCCTTTGCTTTAAAGTTATTCATCTTTAAAAGGTGACACCCCAGTATGCAAAAATCCAAGACCCATGACCCATAAGCAGCTTGGGAAACTGCTCCTGGGAGAGTCACAAAAGCAAGTTTCTCCAGGTGGTTGTTTTTGTGACAGTTCAAAACCCACAAGAGAACTGTTCTGAGTTGTCAGTAGGATCCATAACTCTAGAAGATACTCTTCCCCTAATGAATTAATGAAAAACTATTGTCAGATAGTGAAACTGACTGAAAATTACAACTTTTGTCTCTTTATGTTGTTTTGTAAGAAAGTGAACAGTTTGTAAGGGGAGGGAAGAGTGTTTTTAAAGTTTCATTCTGTTTTAGGTTTTTTTTCAACTTTTTTTTTCTATTCTTTTAGTGTATGTTAATAAACTATTTGTTAATTTAAAGTTAAGCCTGCTTTGTTTTTCTCCTGGTCTCCCACAGAAAGAGTAAGTACCAAGACCAAAACTTAGTAAACGTAAAACCACTGCACTTACTTAACAAAAACTTACTTAACAAAAACTTAACAAAACCATACCACCACACTCTGCCACACCATAAGTCTCCATAGAGGGGTCCAGACATCCTACCATTCCAACCCAGCTCTTTCTGCTATGTCATTAGCTTTCGAGAGATACAAACTGCCCTTTTAAAGGAGTGGCATGTTCTAAAAATTAATTAGTCAAAGCAGTGTGTCTGAGGGCAGTAGCTCAAAAGTGAGAGCATACAAAGATGAAATCCATAAGAAAAGGATGGAATAAGATATAAACCAACATAAATTACATTCACTCAATTCCTGTCAATTCCAGTGACTTTGGTGAAGTTGCAAAGGAGACTGTTGCTGTATGAAAACTGAGCGCACTGGGCCAAATCAGTGGCTTGCAGCCATAAGGACACCTGTACTATAGGAAACCCACTGAGCCAGATTAATCAAACATGCCATGGAACACACCTGTCTGTGTAAGGACTGGCCACAGCTCTCTCTCTCTCGCCCCTAAACTGAAACTGCATGAACACTTCTGCTATATGGCAGGAGGGAGCTGCTGTCTGAATGCAAAGCCAAACCTGCAGGGTGCCTCTGGGCACAGATGCAAATGCACTGCACAGAGCAGCTACTGCTCATTGGGATTTTTAAAGGACTCTCAGGGGTGACTTATCGAATGTGGCTTTAGAGAAGATGCATTTGCTTGGAACGTCTGACTACTTCAGATACCATTTTGGGGTGCATTACCTAGGAATAAGTGAAGACCTTCACCCCCAGCAAATCTAAGGCAAACACATGTCCTAGAGGCATTAGACTGAGCACAGCCCCAGAACCACACTAGCCTGGTTACCAGGCTGGGATTCCCAGGAGCAAGTGGTAAGACCCAACTTTTCTCCCATCCAAGTATGGCTGGACTCTAGATTGCAACATTACACTTTGTCACATCAGCCCATGCCATATCAACCCCTGAGTTATATCATTTGAATTTGCATGACATGTTTTGCTATTAAAAAAATAACACACTTTTCTGAAAGCTTTTGTTCTGCTTTGCCTGAACATCTCTTAAAAGAGGACTAATCCAATTTGCACTGTGTCCAGTGAAGAGCAGGACTAGACCCGCAATCTACCTCTGGACTTGCCCAATGGGCTCGGTCCAAGCTCCAGCCCACACTGAACCATGAGGGAGTACTTTGCAGAATTTGGGCTTTAGTAGCAAGTCATGCTCTGAAATTATTAAATAAATAGCAAATAAGAACTAATATTGATTCTTCTAGCATTTTACATGCAATTATTTTGTGAGTATTCTACCACAATATGTAGTATATCTAAAAGCCAAAGCTCTTATTTTATGAACAATGCAAAGCAAGGAGACATTTTTTTATAGGGATCATGACACTAATGATGCTTATGTAATAAATTGTTCTGTCAAAGTGGAAGAAAAACCCCCACAAAATGAGACTCTGTTCTGATTTCTTTTCATGCAACTACAGATGAGGTCACTCATCTTTGGGCATGAGAGGAATGACAAGATTTGTCTTTACAAACAAGCCCTGGGTCTGCTGGTAGATAAAACTAGCACTGAGAGATAAGAGAAACAATGGGAAGGATTCTACTGATTGATGAATGGAAAAGAAGATATTTGCCTTTACAAACAAACCACAGGTTTGTTTACAAATGAAATTGGATATCGAAAGATGAAAGTAACAATGGGGAATACCCATAAATCCCATAAGAATTAAAAATTAGGGGGGTTATACATTGAAAGGGGAATCTTAGGTCTTAGGCGTTTCGGGAAGTCTGTACCTCTCAAGTACCTCAGCCAATGGAGAAAGAGAGAGGGAAATGCGGCCGAGAAATCAGTATAAAATGGAGGCTGCGTCCTCCAAAATTTTGAGAGACCCCAGGGGAAATGCCCCATGGCCTCTCCCTTTATTCGAATAAAGTAAAAGGACTCATCTGTCTCCTTTGTGGACATAAACCTCTGGTGTTCGTGGATTAATTTTCCTAACAATTTGGGGGTTCTTGTCCAGAATATTTCCACCGTTCGGGGCAGGGGGCAGCGAGGGGAGCTGAAGGTGCACTCCACCCAGTTTTGGTGATCAGCTCCCCTTAGTGGCAGCCAGCACCGGATGATCGATTGGGTTCCCAAGACTGTCCAGGAGGGGGGTCCATGAAGAGTCCTGTCTAGGTTTGAAAAGACAGGTATCTGGTAGGGAGAGGTGGGGCCTCTCTAGGAATGGGGAATTCCAATCCCTTCCCTCCAAGTTATTATAATTTAGAAGACTAAAAAGGCTTTTCAGTCAGAGCTATGGGGAAAGGAGTAACATTCCTTTACTAGTAAACATAACAGGATAAACAAACAACAACCACTACAGCAATAACAATAATAATAAACAGAACCAAGAACCCCGAGGGGCTTTGTCTCACAAGCCCCGGGCAGTCTGATCTCTTGGGACCCTGAGAGCACCAAGCTGAAACGGTGGAAACTCCGGAGCTGATGACTAGAAACGGTGGGTTGTCCCGGCAGGCAAAGTGAGCAGTGCTGAAGAAGCCGCGACGGCTGGACAAAGCTGACCCAGCTCCAGCAGGGCAGGCAAGGAGCTCTGAATTCCTGGGCGCTCCAGCAGATGATAGAATTCCCAGGACCGGACCCTCCATGAACAGTGGACTCCACACAGCCAGCAGTTGCCCGACTGACTTCTCCAATGCAGAGAGCAGGAAGAAAACACCCTCAGCTCCCAGAGCCCCCGAGCCTTTCCCTCCCCCCAAACTTAAGTGATCTTCCCTCACCCTTGCCACTTCTTTTGTGTGGGTCAAGTACCCTTTAAGCATCAGTATTTAGTCTCTTAGCAACTTCTGGTGGGGAAAAATTCTATAGGGAAAAGAAGAAAAAAAAAAAACAAAACTGAACCTAACCCCCAACATTATCCACCCCAAATTTTTTCCCCATACCAACATATTATATTGAATTTAAACCTTTAAATAATATACATATATATACATGTGAATATAAATACAGACACAGTCACAGTGTTCACCGAAAAACAAGGTCCCCTTGAGGTATGCATCGGGTCTCTCCATCCTTTTGCATCACCCACCATGTGCAGCCAGGTCCCTAAGCAAAAACAACCCCACGTGTGGGATTGTCTTTGCTGGAGGCAGAATTAATCCAAACAGTTTTTCCCAGCATTCCTCTCATGTGTACCACTGGAACCTTATCTCCATCTCTTGTTCTCAGGGGCTCAGATCGGGTGGGGCGTGCTCGGTTGGTGGAACCTCGAGTGTTCATTAACCAGGTGGCCTTTGCTAAATTAATCTCCCAGTTCTTGAAAGTCCCCCCACTGTCCTGGTTTAGGGACAAATTTGGGAGTAAACCCCTGAATAGGATCCCTTCGGGAAGCAAACCTGTTACCGAGACACACAAAGCAGTCACACGGAGAGAGAGGTTTGGCAGGGCAGAGGTCCTTCTCCGATCCGGCTCAAGGCTGAATCGAGGCGGAGAGAGAGCCTCTTTGTTTTATTTCTTACTTTTTATACATTTGTGGGTCTAGCAGAAGATTGGCTTCTGGGGTTTTTCACCTCTCAAGCCAATTGGCCAGACCAGCCGTCAGTTACAATTGTTTTCAGGTTAGAAATATGCAAACAAAGGACAGAGAATGAAAAACAAAGGATTTGTTTATGTTACATCTGTGGGAAAAAGGTAAAACTGCTTCTAATATTGTACCATAGCTAAAAGATCTGACTCCATTTATGAAAAATCAAAAGGCTATAAAAAACTCAGAAAAACCAGGGTAACACAAACCCAAGTAGCCCCTCCCTCCAACCGGTCCGGTAAAAAAAATTTCTTTGGAGAAAAGTGAAAAAAACTATTTTACTTAAGAAACAAAGTGCATACAAGTATAAAGAATGAATAATATGAAACAATAAAACCGCTCATTCTGGGTGAGATGGCAAATTGAGAAAGTTCTTGCTGTGGATGTAGCTCGGCTCTCTCTCAGTCTCTCATCAGTCCCAGTCCCTCTGGCGCTGCTGGAAAATGCCGAGGTCCAGGCCCCAGTGGGCTGCAGGTGCAAGCCCCCAGTGATCCCCTGGGGTTTCTGTCCAGAGCAGGTTTAAACAGTTCCAAGAAAAAGGAAAAAAAAACAGTCCAGGGAACTTCTCTGCCCTAGTTAGCTGAAACTAACTAAAAGCAAAAAAAGAGTCTTTCCTGCAGTGTCTCCAAGCCTCCGCCGAACATCCCGTCCGGAGAAGAATGTGGAGGAGTCGGGCAGTTTTCTCAAAACAAACTCTGTGCTTCTCCTTGCTCTTAGAACCAGCCTTAAAGGCACAGAACTCAATATACAGCACAAACAGAACAGACGATTGGGAATACAAGCATCATAAAGTTACCCTAAGACACCCACCCATTGCCTTCAAGGTGGTTTTAAGCAGGCCATTACACCGTTCAACTTTCCCGGCTGCTGGCGCATGATAAGGAATATGGTACACCCACTCAATGCCATGTTCTCTAGCCCAGGTGTTTATAAGGCTGTTCTTGAAATGAGTCCCATTGTCAGACTCAATCCTCTCAGGGGTACCATGCCTCCACAGGACTTGCTTTTCAAGGCCCAGGATGGTGTTCTGAGCAGTAGCGTGGGGCACAGGGTAGGTCACCAACCATCCAGTGGTGGCTTCCACCATGGTCAGAACATAGCGCTTGCCTTGGCGGGTTTGGGGAAGGGTGATGTAGTCAATCTGCCAGGCCTCCCCATACTTATACTTGGACCATCGCCTGCCATACCATAGGGGCTTCACCCGCTTGGCCTGCTTGATGGCAGAACATGTCTCACAGTCGTGGATAACCTGAGAAATACTGTCCATGGTTAGATCCACCCCTCAGTCTCGTGCCCACTTATAGGTGGCATCTCTGCCCTGATGACCTGAGGCATCATGGGCCCATCGAGCTAGGAACAGCTACTCTTCCTTGTGTTGCCAGTCTAAGTCTATCTTTGAGACCTCTGTCTTCGCAGCTTGATCTACCTGCTCATTGTTTTGGTGCTCCTCATTAGCCTGACTCTTGGGGACATGGGCATCTACATGATGGACTTTCACAAGTAGCTTCTCTGCCCGAGTGGCAATGTCCTTCCACTCATCTGCAGCCCAGATTGGCTTTCCCCTACGCTGCCAATTGGCCTTTTTCCACCTGTCCAGCCAACCCCACAGAGCATTGGTTACCATCCACGAATCAGTGTAGAGGTAGAGCTTTGGCCACTTCTCTCTTTCAGCAATATCCAGGGCCAGTTGAACAGCTTTGAGCTCAGCGAGTTGGCTTGACCCACCTTCTCCTTCAGTGGCTTGTGCAACCTGTCATGTGGGGCTCCATACAGCTGCTTTCCACTTTTGTTTCATCCCAACGATGTGGCAGGAACCGTCAGTTGTAGCGAGGGCTCTGCTGGGACGGTTTGGATGGATGTAGACGAGAGATCTCTGAAGTTAGGTTTTAGAAGATGTGGTTTATTATAAAGGGTGTGGGGCCTTGCTTGGAGTTGCACGGTGCAACTCGTGGCAGGCCCCAGGGAGTGGGGGAAGGGAGAAGTAAGGAGAGGAAATTCTAAGAGGAAGGTCCCTGGGAGGAAGTGACAAGAGGCCATCCGGTCTCCCCGGCCCCATTATCAGGGGGCTTCAAGGTGGGCTGGAACAAGACTTGGGCCAATGGGGTTACGGATACCTGATACTACAGGGGAGGGTTACAGGTGTGGGATGAACCATACATTGGGGGGTGAGACAGAACATTCCATTTGACCTTTGGACCTATCTGTAGGTAAGGGGCATTGTTTAATCCAGGGAGGATTACCTTCAGCTGGTCATCATCTCAGACATCGAAACTTGCTTTCAATTCTATCTCACTTATAGGTTTCATATTCTCAAAATCTAAGCAGTCATATTTATAAGGCTTTCTATTTTCATCCTTCCCAACATCCAGTGAAAAGAGCATAGCGTGTTTCTTCTGCTGGCAGTTGGTTGTATGGTGGACCTCCTTCAGCACGTGTCACTTGTTCCTGCTCCTCTTCATCCGTGAGACCAAAGTTTTCACCTTCCAGGCAGTTTGTAATTATCTCCAAAATCCCAGGGCGATTTGGGTTTCCAATACGGGCACGCTGAGTGATGAGGGCAATCCATTTGCTCCATGTGGCATCGATGGCGTGATGGGTGGAGGGAACCTTTCCTTTAAACATCCACTCCAGCACTGGTAGTCAAGGTGCCAGCAGGAGTTGAGCTTCCGTGCCAATCACCTCTGAGGCAGCTTGAACTCCTTCATAGGCGGCCAAGATTTCCTTCTCTGCTGGAGTGTAGTTGGCTTTGGACCCTCTGTAGCTTTGGCTCCAGAATCCCAGTGGTCGGCCTCGAGTCTCCCCAGGTACCTTCTGCCAAAGGCTCTAGGACAGGCCATTGTTCCCGGCTGCTGAGTAGAGCACGTTCTTCACATCTGGTCCTGTCCTGACTGAGCCAAGGGCTACCACATGAGCGATCTCCTGCTTGATCTGGGCAAAGGCTTGTTGCTGTTCAGGGCCCCAGTAGAAATCATTCTTCTTGCGGGTGACCAGGTAGAGAGGGCTCACAATCTGGCTGTACTCAGGAATGTGCATCCTCTAGAAACTTATGGCTCCTAGGAAAGCTTGTGTTTCCTTCTTGCTGGTTGGTGGGGACATTTCAGTGATCTTATTGATGACCTCAGTGGGAATCTGATGCTGTCCATCTTGCCACTTTACTCCCAGGAACTGGATCTCTCGGGCAGGTCCCTTAACCTTGCTCTGCTTGATGGCAAAACCAGCTTTCAGGAGAATTTGGATGATCTTCTCTCCATTCTCAAACACTTCCATTGCCATGTTCCCCCACACAATGATGTCATCGATGTACTGTAGATATTCCGGAGCCTCACCCTTTTCCAGTGCAGTCTGGATCAGTCCATGGCAGATGGTGGGGCTGTGTTTCCACCCCTGGGGCAGTCGGTTCCAGGTGTACTGCATGCCCCTCCAGGTGAAAGGCGAACTGAGGCCTGCATTCTGCAGCCAGAGGAATGGAGAAAAATGCATTAGCAATGTCAGTTGTGGCATACCATTTTGCTGCCTTGGACTCCAGCTCGTACTGGAGTTCCAGCATGTCCGGCACAGCAGCGCTCAATGGTGGAGTCACTTTGTTTAAGGCACGATAGAGTCCACAGTCAATCGCCATTCTCTGTCAGACTTGAGCACAAGCCTGTAGTTTTCCCCACGAGATTAGACGGCTGCCGATGGCAAAAGTAACAGAGTCTGCTCCCTGGCTTCCGATGGGATTTTACAGCTTTTATTCTCAAGTCCTGCTCTGCTTAGCTGGACTGTCCCGATGGCTCACCGGTGCCAGAGAGACCTGGCCCCTCCCCCTTCGGGGCTTTTTCCCCCAGGGGGCAGGACCCAGAGGCAGGGCCAAGAGGTACCACCCAATCAGGAAGAAGCGGGAGGGGAACAGGGCTGGGTTACATTTCAGTGTGGGGTATGGGCAGATCATAGGACAGATACATAGAAAAACCATTACAAATCCGATGGAATATAAACCTAATTAATGCATTACAACATTTCCCCTTTTCTTATTAAATTAAGAAGGAGGAAGGCTCAGTTCGTGGGAGATGCTCAAAGTTCAGACATTGAGTACCTTTAAAGTTGCAAAAGAAAAATGACCTTTAGTGCAAACAAAACTGTCTAGAAAAACACGGTTAAGGAATAATGATAATTATAAGGAGAAGGTTTGGCGCTTTCTCCTCCTCCAGGCAGCACTGGTCACTTGTGGGGCCTCTGCAGGTGGCTTTGCAGTTTTAGGGATGAAAGGTTTCACCCACTTGGCTGGCACCCACTTGGGACCTGAGGGAGTGGACACGCAGGCATACCCACGACCCCAGGTGATCAGATCATGAGGACTTTTTGTTTCTCTGGTTGCTGGAGCCTTTACCGTTACCGGTGCCTTTGCTTTCAGCTGCAGTTGGCAGTTCTCTCTGAAATGGCACACAATTGGTGGGTTAAGATTTTCAAATGTGCAATTTAAAAAGTTCAGAGTGAACAAGGCTTTGGATAACTGGATCTGGGGTGTTTCTAGTTTTAGAGACTGATATTGTTGGTCGAGGACCCTTCTGAGATTTTGGTGGGTCCTTTCCACGATGGCCTGACCTGTCGGGGAGTAGGGGATGCCTGTTTTGTGCTCTACTCCCCATTGCTGCAGGAAGCTTCTGAACTCCTTGGATGTGTAGGTGGGTCCATTATCAGTTTTTATTGATTTGGGGATGCCCAGGAAAGAGAAAGCCTGTATTAGGTGTTTCATGGCATCACTAGACTTCTCCCCTGTGTGGGCAGAGGCATAGACAGCTCCAGAAAAGGTGTCCACAGATACATGGACATACCTTTGCCTACCAAAGGACATGATGTGGGTCACGTCTGTCTGCCATACCTCACAGCTGTTCAATCCCCTGGGGTTTGCTCCTGCACTCAGGGCTGGGAGTGCGTGCTACTGGCACGAGGGACACATTGACACAATTGCCCGAGCTTGTTCCCGAGTTAGACGGAACTGGCGGACAAGGCCTGGTGCATTCTGGTGAAAAAGCTGATGTCTGATTTTGGCTTGTCCAAAGATGTCTGGGAGTGGGGCCATCTCCACAGGTGCAGCAAGAGCATCAGCCCTTCTGTTGGCCTTGGCTATGAACCCTGGTAAATCGGTGTGAGACCTGATGTGCATCACATAAAATTGTTGCTCTCAGTGGGAGATCAGATTTACTAGTTTTGAGAGCAAGTTGAAAAGTGCAGAATTGGAGACCTCACTCAGTACAGCTTGTTCAGCTCTGGATACTACACCTGCTACATAGGCCGAATCTGTGACCAAACTGAATGGTTCAGGAAACTTTTCAAAAGCTCTAACAACTGCAGCCAACTCAGCTACCTGAGGTGATCCTTCCACCTCGACAATATCTTTCTCCCACTGCTGAGTTTGAGGATCTTTCCAAGTCATTGCTGACTTGTGGGATGCTCCAGATGAATCTGTAAAAATGGTTAGAGCCTTTAAAGGCCTCCTGCTCTGAACACTTTTTAATGACAATTTGAACTGAATTTGTTCTCTAAATAATTTGTGAGCAGGCCGATGAATTGAAATTTGACCTGTGTAACTATCCAGAGCAAACTGCAAAGCTTCATTTTCATGAATCAGGTGCTCCAACATTGCTTTTGTGATTTGGCCCGTGTTTACCTCAACTGGGATGTGAATGCACTCAAAATCACATCCTGCCAACTCCCTGATCCAGGTCCTGGCTTTCCGGATCAATTCTGCTACCAATTCCTGTGGCCTGGTCATTCTTTTGGACCGGTGGTGACTGAGGAAAACCACTCTATGATTAAGAGGGGATCCCCACAGTCTTTGTCCTTTTTTGATTTTTCCACTCTTTCCCACTGAAAAATCATCCTGTGTAAGTGTGGCAATTTGCCTAAAATGATGAATTTGAATGGCAAGTCTGATTTGCACCTGTTGGCCTTTCTGGTGGTCATACAGTCCTGTACCTTTTCTAGGGCTGCTCTTGCCTCTTGGGTAAGGGTCCTAGGAGAACTTAGCTCTTCTACCACTTTCAACAGATTGAAGAGGGGGTCTAGGTCCTTAGTGGTCATATGTAGCCAAGGTCTTACCCAATTCAAAGACCCACACAGCTGCTGGACATCTGCTAAGATCCTGATGTTATTTTTGACAGCCATTTTTTGCGGCACAATGGTCCGCTTACCAATCTCCAGACCCAGGTACTTCCAAGGCAGCATCCTTTGAATCTTTTCCTCCTGAAGCTCAAACCCTGCAGCAACCAAAGAATCAATTGTAAGGTCAAGCGCGTGGGACAGTAAGTCATCATTGGGGGCACACACGAGCACATCATCCATGTAGTGCAGGATGATGGCTTCTCCTGCAGCTGCACACACTGGGGACAGCAAGGAAGAGAGATACCACTGATGAATAAGTAGCGAGTTCCTTGCCCCCTGGGGAAGGTATTTCCAGTGGTATCTTTTCCTCGGGGCTTCTCGGTTGAGGGTAGGAACTGAGAAGGCGAAACATGGGGCATCGTCAGGGTGCAGAGGGATCTGGAAGAAACAATCTTTGATATCAATAATTGCCAAATTCCAATTTTGGGGGAGCATCATTGGGGATGGCATCCCTGGCTGGAGAGAACCCATGTCCTCAATGACATTATTAATTTGATGGAGGCCGTGGAGGAGTCGCCACTTGCCTTTGTTTGCCTTTTTTATAACAAAGACTGGGGAATTCCATGGAGATGTGGTTTCCACAATGTGGCCTTTAGCTAGCTGTTCATCCACTAGCTCCTGAAGCGCTTTCAATTTTTCTTTACTGAGTGGCCACTGCTCTACCCAGACTGGTGAATCAGTTTTCCAATTGAGTTTCTGGATAGGGCACTCTTCAGTGGCCGCAGCCTGAAAAACCAAGGGGGCATCTGGGATGCCAGTCATGACCTCCCACTGGGCCATCAGGTCTCTCCCTCAAGGGCTGTGAATAATCTGAAACAAACGGACGCAGTGTAGCCAATTGTCCGTTTGGCCCCTTAATTTGCACAACAGTTTTTGACTGCTTAGCCAATTGGATTCCCCCTACACCTTGCACGTGCCCTGCCACATTTTGCAGTTTCCAATGTGATGGCCACATCCTTTCTGGTACGATCTTTACATCCACGCCTGTGTCCAAAACCCCCCTGATGTTTATGACTTCCCCACCCCAACAGGCCTCACACCATATTATGAGTTTGTCCCTCCCAATAACTCGTGTGGGGCAAACCTCAGGGTGTTTGTTTCTTGTGATGCCTTTTTCAGGGAACGGGTCAGGTGCTGGAATTGCCTGAGCTATTATCTGCCCCTTAGGCAGAAACAAGGGTGGGTGGACACAGCACAGCCAGAGAACTAGTTATTTAGGGTTTGATGAGACAGGACCAGGAAGGATCTAGATCTCTCTCGGTATGTATTTGGTGTCCCCAAGGATGACATACTTACTGCCAACATGTTGCCAAGAGCCTGGCACCTACAGATCCACTGAATCTAAATGCCAGTCTGTGTCACTTAGGTGCAAGGACTGTCAACTGCAACCTAAAAGGCTTTCGGAGACATTCAGTGGTTAGATTGGGTCTGCTCACATCATGATCTGAAAGGGTCACATCTGGTGACCTCTGCTTAAAAGCCGAACTGGTTAAAGCAGGATTAGTTAATTTAACATTTGCATTTTCCAGTTTTTTCTTCCCCCCTCCTCGGACTTGTCCCAATTATGTCAGCACGCTGGGCAAGCTGGTGCTCACCTTTTAGTTTTTTGAAAAATTCCCTTTGGGGCCTTGAGACCCCCCACCCCCATTGTCCCGAAAGTCCAAAAGTTATCTCTTTAAAGGGCATTGAGATGCCCAATGTCCAGCCTGTTCACACAGGAGACACATTGTTCTTCTCTTGGGCGGTGGTCGTGGCACAGGCGCAGGAGGCACGGTGTCTGCAGCAGCGGCTCTTTGCGGTGGCTTGAATGCATCTCTGGAACTGTGGCTTTGGTGAGCTGTCATGAAAGGAACCCTCCTGGCACACACCTGGAGCATGTCATCTAAGGTTGGAGCTGGTTCCATGGGCAGGTTGAGGATGGTTGCCTTGCAATGTTCGTTTGCATCGGCCAGAGCTATTTTCTCCAGGACCTGTTCTTGGGCTCCTTCATTCTTAACCTGTAACTGGATAGCTCGGGTTAACTGCTCCACAAATGTTACAAAAGCTTCTGATGGAAGCTGCTTTATTTTACTGTAAGGTTGGAAAGACCCATTGGTCTGGATTGAAAAGAATGCTTTGGAAGCAGCATCTTTAATGCATTCCAAAACAGCTAAAGGAATTTCCTGATCCTGCTTGAGTGCTGAGACCCATTCACCATCACCACATAGATGCTCTAATCAAATTTGGAAATTGTTACTATCAACAGCCGTTTCAGGATTTTGCCACAGCTCAGGAAGTAAATCCCTTAACTTTTTTTTCCATGCTGCTTCTCAGAGTCTAAACTCTGTGGATGATAGGAGGGAAGAGAAAAGCTGCCGCAGGCCAAAGGGAACCCCAACACCCCCTGCTGAATTTGCTTTTAAAAGGTTGTGAAAGTATTCACTTTCGCGTCCAAATTCGATATGAGCTTTGCATAAATCCCAATTGCTTGTTGGGGGAAGGGGTCCCAATCACCATGGACAACAGGTGTGACAGGGGTAGCAGAAAAGCTGGGATCAGTTCCTGCTTCCGGGTTCCCAGCTCCCCCTCCCCTCCCCTCCGGGGCGTGAGAACTGGGATTGCTGGCAGGGAAGCTGTAGGAACCAGAGGCAGGGAGGGGCTGGAGGCTTGACTCACAAGGGGAAGAGTTGGAGGGCACAGGTTTGAGGGCAGGGGGTGGAATTGGAGGAGAGGGCGGTGCTGGGGCTGGCACCGAAGGGAAGGAGGGTCTGGGAAGAGGAAACGGTTGCTCAGGTTACGAAAGGGATTGTGGGAAGAAGGTGGGAGAGATAAAGAAAGAGGGTCCTCGTGGATTCTGCCATTTTGGGGAACAAAGGAAAAAAATGCAGCATAGTCTCTGCCATCTTGTGACCCCCCCCCCCACAGAACTGAAACTAGCCTGGGGATCACTATGATGGGGATTTTGGGCACCCAAACTGTCTGCAAAAGTAAACTGAACACATGATTTTCAAACTGGGGAAGAAGGGAGATTTGGGGAAAGTTTAGGGGTTTCTCCAGGAATCTGGCCAGGCTTACTTGAGCAGGGGAATCAGGAATTTAGGGAAAGCCAGGGGAGCTGCAGCTTCCCTGCAGTGTCTCATGGGTTACTTTCCTCAGAATACCTGAGCTCGGGGAAGGGATTTTGGGGTCGGGAGAGCGAGAAACTGAGGAAAATCCACAAAGAACTGGCTGTTTTTAAATATCATTTTGCTTTTGCAATGCAAGCCGAATGTGCAAGCTCCAGAGAGCAAGTTTTCAGTTTCTGTGTCCTTAGGAGTGCCTGATTCAGCCAATTTATTTGCAACAGCCTCCCAGAATTCCGGGAAGCTTATTTGTTATAATGATACATGTGGAAAGTGAGAAAACAACCAGCATATAAATTTTTTCAACTGTTTCTTTGAACAATGGGTCCCACCATCATCCAAGGCACTTAAAATTTTGTAAAAGACCCTTTTTTGAGACATGGACAGCCTAGCACCCATTTATGGCTCAGATTTTAAGTTTCTGTGTCCCCTTTAATTGCAACTGGGAAACCAAAAAAAAAAAAAAAAAAAACAACAAAAACCTTGCTGGAGAGAAAAAAAAAAAACTGGAGGAGAAGCTGTTACTTTTTCCACCCCGGGGCTACGCAGCCTAAACCAAATTGCTTTTAAAGGACCCTGAAGGTTTGCCCTGAAGGCGAGAACCTTTCCCCAAAGGAAAAACTCCTCCCTGAGGTTTGAAGGCTCTTAAAGATTTTTTCCTAAGATTCCCGAGTTGGGAATACTTACCAAACTCCAGCGTGGAGACGAAAAAACTTCCCAGTTGCTCCTCTGCCTGAAACTGACCCTTTTGGTGCAAAAGAGCTTCCAGTTTTGGTTCCCAGGGTCGGCTGTCCAAGAACACATGGTTGCCTTCTCTGGGAGCAGCCTGCCATTCAAGGGGGCTTCTTCACAGCAATCTGAGGGTTTTTTAAGTCCAGAGGAAATTGACAGCCTCTGTGGAGTCCAGTGTTTTGGGGATGCCACAGCGAACGCCAAGCCTGATGGGTCTGTCTCTCTGCATGGATGGGCCACTTTTTTGGACTCACATGCCTGTGTGAAGATCCTTGGCCACGTGCTCCAAGCATGGTTCTTCAAGCCTTCTCTTGGGAGCCCCTTGTGGCTTTGGGCACCATGCTTGGGCATCACCTGTGGTGTGTCTCTCTCTCGGAGCCCTGGCTCTGTTTTTGCCTCGGCTAGCTTGAGAGACTAACCACAGTTGGAAGGATTTTTCCTCAGGGCCTTAAAGATCCCAGAGCGGTTGTGAACCTTTTCCTTTAGAGAGAGCAGGAACCCTCCGATGGCAAAAAGAAGGGTCTCTGCACTTGATTCGGAGGGAATCCCGGCTTTATTCAGTCTTTCTACTGTGGTCCTGCCCCTGCAGGGTCCGGAGCCCAGTCTTGGTCCCTGTCCCCAAGCCAAGAGAGGGATCCACGTGCTTATCCTGACTTTTATCCAGGGGGAAGGGGCTAGGGGCAGGGACAAGCCACTACCCAATCAGGGATAAGGTGGGAGTGGAACAGAGTTGGATTACATTCCAGTGTGGGAGAATGGGTGGGGAAAAGGAGTAGGGACAAACCTCAGGATGATACATTTTCCAGGGGAAAAGAGGGTACAGAAGAAACCATTACAAAACCCAATATGAAAATGAAATACAATATAAACCCAAATAATGCACCACAACAAGGCTTTATCATTATACACTCAATTAAAAATCTTTACATAAAAACTTTCAAAAATTTCTGGATCATAGGCAAAGTTTACTAAAGTCCACTAAGATTGAAATTTCTTTTCAAAATCAATAGCATTGTCCCAGACAGCTTTTCGGATTTCCATCAGAAAGGCTCTTTTACTTCCTTCTCTTATAATCTAGGAAGCTGTTGATTGTAACCATAATTGTGCCTGTATACAGCTAAAAGCCAAAGACACATTACTCTGAGCCATAGCAAGTGCATCTATGATTAACCTGTGGTCTTGGTCCTCCGTTTTTTCTCAACACTTGGCAACACTTTCAAAACTTGCCACTGACTGGTTCCTAATGCCAACAAAGATGACTGTAAGGGTTGTTTTAATTTTGTTAGATCACTTGTTGCAGTGGCTAATTTATTAATCATTATTTTTGAATCAATTTTGTTTAGAACTCCTAGCCTTGTTCCCAATATTCTAGTCAGATCTCTTCGCATTCTACTTCTGGTGTATGCTTGCCTTTGCAACCATGTTGTCTAACCCTCAAAGGATGTCTTTAGGAAGGAAGAGCAGGCCGGTTAAACTTCAGAGATGTTAGTCTGCATTAGTAATTCAACACGTTTGAGAGACCATTCTGGATTAGCCAACAGTTACTATTGGCTTAAATTCCTTATTACATATGGGCCTATTTAATAAAATTTGGGCCCAAACTTAGGTGGCGTGATTTGGGTTTGGGCTGGAGTGCTGGTTTAAGTTGTAATGGGCTTAGTTGTGGCATTTATTTTAAATTTGAAGGAGAGCCCAATAGTATCATGGGCCTAAAGAGGGCTGTACTAAGGTAAAGTTATACCAACAGTCCAATTTACTTGAACGACTACAAACGTCCCGGTGTTTGCCTGTGGGAGTGGTTGAAACACTTATTTGGACTGCTTTCTTATGAGCTGTTCCATTAATCATCTGACACCCTATTCTAATTTTCTCTCCTATAGTCCCTTGAAGTGACCACAACCTTTGTTTTTGCCACTCTTGCCTTTCATATACTTGGTTTTTGTGCATGACTACAGTTGATAGGTTTAAATCTTTTATATCAGAATATGCTCTCATGGATCTAGTGTACCAAGTAAAAGCTTGGGACCAAGGCCACTCAGCATTGCTCTGGCTAGAGGTATTTCCTAGTTCTTGGGTTGCAATTATAAACAGAACAATTTTTTCAAGTAATTCTTGCAACTTAGATTACAAAACATTCTTAACCGCAATGTACTTATTTTGTTTGAGCGAATTTTAGTTTTAGTTCATTATCACCCAGTGTTACTTTCTAAGGGGCCTCAGGAGTTTACTTGAGAGTTGTGGATCTAGGTGTTCGGCTCTTGGATCTTAATTGCAGTGAAAGTGGTGAGAAGCACTTGAAACAGGCTTTCTCACTGCGACTCCAAGGTCTTTTCTGTAAGAGACTTGACATATACGTAATCCCCAGGCTGTATGTCATGCACTGTCCCATCTAGCCCTCTGCTCTGAGTTTTAGTTATATTTTTTTCAGTTTTTCTGAGTTGTTTACCTAAGGCTATCATATAATCAGTCAGCCTGTCTTCCCCAATTTGGGTAGATATTTTTTTCTTTACACCATATTGAGACATTAAATTTGAAGAATTAGGGATTTTAGGAAAGTTAAGATAATAAGTTGCTGAATTAGCTGAAGTAGATAGGTAAGCTTTGTTCGCAGTTAACAGAAGCCAGATCTTAGATAAGCTATCCTGGATTTAGTAACTCATTGCTTGTCAGCTTTATGTTTATGTAGCTGTGCTTGTAACAAAAACCAAAATGTGGTAAATAGGACATAAGATAACTGCAGAGTTCCTGCTTAAAGAACACATGGAACACAGGAAACTATAAGTTCTACCAAGGATTCATTTGTCACAAATGCATTGAAAAGGTAGAAAGGTCAGAACGAGGAAGACTCATCTTACTTCCTCATTTTAAGTGACCTCTCCTCAGAATAGACCCCTGACTCATTTTAAGAAACAAACTAAGCATGCTTAATAGCCTTTTTTGCCAATTAGCATACAAAGCGAGGAATGGGAGGTGACAGGAGTAAGAATATGTATTTGTATTTGGGTATTCAACACTTTTGTAAATAAAAGGCTTTGTAATTACCTGTGAATTTCACAGTGCAAATTAGGGAACTATTCTGTGTGCTGCCTGGCCGTCATAAACATACACTTTCTAACTTTAAAGTGTTAGAGAGTTTTTGTCCATCACAGTTGGGTATCGATACTAGATCAATACCCATATTTCTTTAATAAGTCAATATGGTCTCCCATAAAGCATTTCAAAGGGGCTTAGCTTTTCTTTAGGTCTGGGCTTAGTCCAAATTTGCAGCAATGCTAACAGGAGGGACTGGAGCCAAGGTAAATTAACTTCTTGTCTTAACCTCACAATTTGTTACTTGATAAAATGATTTATTTTCTCACCTTGACCACTTGACTGGGGACGGTATGGTGTGTGAATCTCCCAGTCTATGCCCAGATGTTGACTGATCTGTTGAACTATTTTTGAAATAAAATGTGGTCCCCAATCTGAGGCTATTGTGGCTGGAACTCCAAAGCGTGGTATTATTTCTTGCAATAGCACCTTGGTTACCTCTTGGGCTTTGGCAGTCCTGGTGGGGAAAGCCTCTGGCCATCTTGAAAAGATATCTGTTAGTACTAACAAATATCGGTAACCCCCTTTTCTTGGTAATTCTGAAAAATCAATTTGCCACTGCTGGCCGGGTCCATGGCCCTTTCCAATTTGGCCAAGGTTTGGTTTAGGGGTATTCTTGGGGTTAGTCTGGAGGGAAAGTTCACACTGCCAGGTGTCTTGGATTATGTAACCTAAAAAGCTGTATTCTATTTCATCTGTTGAAAGCTGTTTTTTGGGAGATGTTTTATCCTTCTTACTCCTGGGGGGAGGGGGGAAGATGCCTTCTGATAATGGTCCAGTCATTAAAACCAGGTGGGGCAGTGTTTCTTATCTCTTTCACCACCCCTCCATCCTCCAGGGGGACATCTTCTGATAATGGGCCACTAGGGCCCACCAATAACAGGACACATTCCATCATCCCATTGTGAGATGCTCCACCCAGTGGGGGAGGAGCCAGCTGTTCCTAGCTAGATAAAAACTGGGACTGAAGAACACAAGGTATCTGTTTTTTCCACTGGATTCCCGGGGGAAGACCGGATCCATCTCGTCACCACTGGACTTTCTACAGGACCATCTCTACTCCACCAAATCACATCTGTTACTCCAGGAGGACTTATATGGACTGCTTCCAACACCCTGACCACCAGGGTGCTGGGTCATATCCCTGTCTCTCTCAGGGGGTTTTCCAGGATTTTTGTTTGCTTCCTTGCTTGTTTTTTTGTACTACTACATTTGCATTTTCCTTTTTTTAAAATATTCTGTAGTGGTTTCACCTTGACTAAATTCTGGTCTTAGTACTCACTCTTTTTCTGTGGGAGAGAGACTAGGAGAAAAACAAAGCAGGCTCAACCTAAAAAATTAACAAATAGTTTTATTAACACACACTAAAAGAATAGAAAAAGAAAGCTGGGGAAAAAAAGTAAAACAAAACAGAATGAAACTCCAAAAAACACTTTTCCCTCCCCTTACAAACTGTTTACTTTCCTACAAAACAACATAAAGAGACAAAACTTGTAATTTTCAGTCAGTTTCACCATTTGACAATAGTCTTTCATCAATTCTTTAGGAGAAGTGAAAATATACTTCCCTCTAGCCACCCCCCGGCTCTCGCTAGCTCAGTTATTCAGGGGTTTTAGGGAAATATATTTCAGAGAGACAGAATAGAGATTTCAAAAGAGTGGCTCTCACCCCCAGCTTCCATCCAAGCTTTATTCTCGATGTGATGTTCCAGGAGGCCGAGGAGAGAGAGAGAGAACCAGGAAGAAACAGGGGTATATCTAGTTTTTGGCCAAGGAAAGATATTGGCCCTGAGCCAATAGGGTCAGGAGTAGGTATGATAGGGAAAAAGGGTTGAACTACATAGCACAGGTTTCAGGGGGACTCTGAGGGGAAAAACCATTCCTCAGAGGAACACAACATCTCCCCCTTTTTTGTTTAAGATCATTAGAAGAAGAACATTAGGTTACACGGAATGTGGGTTTTCCCACCAATTACAATTGGTGGGGGAGCCAACCTGCTTTAGGTTTGCCAACTCTATGTGGTTGACTTCTGAGGTAGAAGGTATGAGACTATTGATAGCCTTGACAACCAAACAGCGTAGTATCCCGAACGCTATTGTTACAAGGAAAAGAATAACAAGAAATAACAAAATTGTTTTAACTATAGAAGTCCACCACCCTGTAAGTCCCCAGCCTTTGCACAGTTCTTTGATCCAGTCCTCAGATTCTTGCTTCACTTGTCCAATCAAGCTGTTCATGCTTCGAATGGCAGCATGGATGTTTGGAGCCTTCGAGGTCAGGTTTAGGCAACACAGTCCTTTAAATTCCTGGCATTCATGTCCATGAAGTAACAAGAGATAATCTATAGCAGCACGGTTCTGGAGAGTGGCCTGTCTGGTAATTTCCTCATCTTCTAGGAGAGAGCTGATGGCGGTGGATGTTAAATTTGCCTGTTTGACTACCCAGCACTCTAGATGGCCCAATTCACCTAGAGCTTTAGCTGCTGCAACCCACAGAAGGAACAGGGACACAGCGACTCTTTTTGACTTGGCCCAATGAAAAATTTCTGAATTACAATTTGGATCCAATTGGTCAGCACTTCTCTTTTGAATTTTGTTTGCCAATTTGTTTTTATGAGTCCATTCACCAATTAAAGTTTGGTTGGGTGTCAATACGGACAACCGCCCTATGGTACATGGCCCTCCTAAAAGCCGAGACGGAATTCCTGCCCATAATGGAATTCCTACCAGACAGGTGGACATAGGATTCTCTGTTGTTGCAGTGGACAAACATATGTTTTCCTGCTGAACTGTCTGTGCCAGGGTCACCCAGACATTTTGACATGGCTGAGGGATGATCCATGCAGTTGCCAGACTGTTCAGCAACAACAAGATGACAACTTGTATGGGGTTCATCACAGGGTTGAGTGTGAGGTAGGCTTTCTCTAAAAAGAAAAACAAACATTTTTAAAACACGTTAAAAGTTTCTGTTTCTGCTGGAAGGAGTCCACATCTAGGAAGATTCTTTTTCTTCCATCCGGCGGCGTCTTCTTTTGGATGCAACGGCTACTTGCCTCTTATCCCCTTCTGCTGGAGCTGGATTTTTAGGGACAAAAGGTTTCACCCACTTCTGGGGAATCCACCGAGGGCCTGAGGGAGTGGCCACGCACGCATAGCCACGACCCCAGGTCACGAGCTCATAGGGACCTTTGGTTTCCCAAGTTTCTGGATCCCTAATCATGACTGGTGGACGCTGAGACAATTTGAACTGATTGCCACTGTTAAAATGGCGTACCACTGGTGGACTCATGTTTTCAACTGAACAGTTCAGAAAATTGATGGTAAACATGGCTTTGCAGAGTTTCTCATGTGGAGACATCCACACAGTTGTACTACTCTGTCTAGCCAGGACCTGTTTGAGCGTCTGATGTGCTCTCTCAACCACAGCTTGACCTGTGGGGGAATGAGGGATGCCAGTTTTATGTTCCACTCCCCACTGCTGGAGAAACTCCAGGAACCCCTTGGATGTGTACACTGGGCCGTTATCAGTTTTGATTTCTTTTGGAATCCCCAACACTGAAAAAGCTTGCACTAGGTGTTTCTTGGCATGTTCAGTTTTTTGCCCTGCATGGGCAGAGGCATACACTGCACCTGAATGTGTGTCAATGCTTACATGAACATATTTGAGGTGTCCAAAACTAGGAATGGGCGTGATGTCTGTCTGCCATACCTCACAACTGCCAAGGCCCCGGGGGTTAACTCCCATTCCCATCGATGGCATCGCTTGGACCTGGCAGTTGGGACAGGTGGCCACAATGGCTCGAGCCTGGCTCCGTGTTAGCTGGAACTGACGGATCAGGCCTGGCACATTCTGATGGTATTGTTGGTGACTCAGCTTTGCCTGTTGGAAGATATCAGGGAGACGTGCATTTTCAACAGGTGCAGCAAGGGAATCTGCCTGACGATTCCCCTCTGCAATTTCACCTGGCAAATCCGTGTGTGATCTTACATGCATCACATAGAACGGATGTTCTCGATGAGAAATTAAATAAATTAGCTTTGAAAGCAATCTGAAGAGATGCTCATTGCCAATTTCTTTGAGCACAGCCTGCTCCGCTCTGGACACTACCCCCGCCACGTAAGCAGAGTCTGTTACCAAATTAATTGGTTCCGAGAACTTCTCAAAGGCTCTTACCACTGCAGCTAGTTCAGCCACTTGGGGGGATCCCTCCACAAACTCCACATCAGCTTCCCAACGCTGAGTCTGAGGATTTCTCCAAGTCATCACCGACTTGTGGGAAGCCCCGGGTGCGTCCGTGAACACTGTGAGAGCCTTGAGTGGTCTCCGACTCCTCTTCTCACAAGGAATGAGGTGGAATTCCTCATTGAGCAACTTGTGAGACGGGGCATGGACTGATATTTGTCCTCTGTAGCTGTCCAGAGACAATTGGAGACTGGCATTGCTCTGGAGCAAATGCTCAAACATCTCTTTGGTCAATCTCTTGGGAGAGTTCCTTCCCTCCTTAGAAAGCTTGACCGGAAGGTGAATACATGTAAAGTCACAACCAGCCAGCTCACACAATCTCACCCTTGCCTTCCGAATCAGTTGAGCTATCAACTCTTGTGGCTCAGTGATGGTCATGGATCTTTGGTGAGAGAGGAAGACCCACTCTATGATCAAGAGTGAATCTCTCTGCCCCTCGATCCATTGAAAAATCAAACCATGCAAATGTGGCAGTTTTCCTAGAACAATGAATTGGAAAGGTATGTTTGGCTCACATCGATGAGCCTGCCTCTCTGATAAGGCCTTCTGTACCTTTTCGATTGCTGTCTTTGCCTCTGGGGTCAGTACCCTGGGAGAAACCAGCTCCCTCTCCCCCTTCAATAAATTGAAGAGAGGGTCTAAATCTTCATTTGTGAGGCCTAGCCAAGGTCTTACCCAATTCAAAGACCCACACAAAGAGTGGAGATCTGCTAAGGTTTTGGGATTACACTCAATTTCCAATTTCTGCGGAACAATGGTCCTTGCAGCTATTTGTAGACCCAGGTACTTCCAAGGTGGCATCCTTTGAACTTTATCTTCCTGCAATTGAAATCCAGCAGAGGTTAAAACCTTAACCACTAGGTCAAGCGTGTGTTGGAGTATAGAGTCATTGGGGGCACACACGAGTAGATCATCCATGTAGTGAAGGATGATGGCATCCTTTCTCTTGGCATGTACTGGTGACAGTAGTGAGGCTACATACTGTTGGCATATGAAAGGACTAGATTTCAGACCTTGGGGAAGTACTTTCCAGTGATATCTCTTCATTGGGGCTTCTCGATTAATGGTAGGAACCGAGAATGCAAACCGTGGGGCATCTTCTGGGTGTAGAGGAATTTGGAAGAAACAATCTTTGATATCTAAAACAGCCAATTGCCAATCCCGAGGGAGCATTGTTGGAGAAGGCATCCCTGGTTGGAGTGGTCCCATGTCCTCTATAATTTTGTTTATTTCTCGGAGGTCATGAAGCAACCTCCACCTGTCCTT
Organism: Hirundo rustica; assembly: GCF_015227805.2. NCBI lineage: Eukaryota > Metazoa > Chordata > Aves > Passeriformes > Hirundinidae > Hirundo > Hirundo rustica. Next base: position 26,098,284 of record NC_053487.1, on the reverse strand, counting down.
TCCCGGTTTCTTTATTACAAAGACTGGGAAATTCCAGGGGCTTGTTGTCTCTTCTAGGTGACCTTGAGCCACCTGCTCCTCCACAAGCTCCTCAAGCACCTTGAGCTTCTCTTTACTCAATGGCCACTGTGCTACCCATCTTGGGGTATTGTCCAACCACTTTAGTTTGTGGGTAGGGCGCTCCACAGTGGCTATTTCTAAAAATCCTGGGGTGTCTTAGGAATGACCAATTGGACTCCCCACTGTGACATGGTGTCTCTCCCCCATAAGGGAGCCTTATAATCAGCAACGAATGGACGGACATTTGCCAATTTCCCATCAGGTCCCTCAATTTGCACTATGTTTTTTGAGATTTTTGCCATTGTGATTCCTCCTATGCCCTGAAGTTTGCCTGCCACAGGTTGCAACTCCCAATGTGATGGCCACATGCTCTCAGGTACAATGGTAACGTCTGCGCCAGAGTCGAGCACCCCCTCCACATGGAGGCGGTCTGACCCATGGGCTAAGTTACATGCCAGAGAAGGTTTGTTCTCCCCCACCACCTCTGCCCAGTAGACTTCTGGTGATTTTCCATCCGCTAGGACCTCAGCCGGAACAGGAATGGCCTGGGCAAGGACTTGCCCCTCTACCAGGTAGAATGGTGGGTGCATGCAGCGCGCCAACAGCATGAGGCCTGTTATCTTTCCCTTAATGGTCATGGGAGCTACCTCCACCTCCAAGGGTGTGTGTGCTGTGTCCCCAATAACAAAATACTCACTGTTCGGTTCCATGTGGTTAACCTTCATGTCCTGTGAAATGTTTTGCAGGTCCACTGTAATTACTGTCCAATCAGTAGATCTGAAATGAAAACCTTTGGTAGTCACGAGCCTATATCGGCCTCACGGCTGCCATACCTTGTTAGTTGAACATTTGACATTTTTATTTTTCTGTACCCCCACACCCTGCAACCTGCCCTCTCCCTTTCTTGTTAAGAGAGAGACATTTGTCACGGTATGGCCTTGTAAATTTCTTTCTTGGCGCGTCAAGTAGGTAAAATCTGGGCCGCGCTGTGAATTCAGTTTTTTTGATTTTTTGACTTGGGTTTCTGGTTTTCTGGGCAGGCCTTGGCGAAGTGTCCTGGCCTTTTGCAGCGGTGGCAGATGATGTGCTGCAGCTGGTCTGATGACATCGGTTGCCTCCTTGGTCCTGGTGCTGCAGCTGCCACAGGCTTTGGGTGTGTCAGTCCCGGATTCCTTTCAGGTACACTGAAAAGTTCTGCTCTCGTGGTACAGGCTTCTATCATCTGTGCGAGACTAGGTGATGGGTCAAGGGGAAGGCTAAGAATGATTCTACGACAGGTCTCATTAGCATTCCTCTGAGCCATCTCCTTAATCAATTCTGCCTGTACCACTGGGTCTTGCAATTGTCTTTCCACTTGACTTCTCAGACGGTCAACAAACTGCAAGAAATTCTCTGAAGGAAACTGTTTAATGTTAACATAACTGGTCTTTATCTCAGGTGATGGAATCTGATAAAAAGTCTTTTCTGCAGCATTACAGATCTTATCTAAAACTGACTTGGATAACAACCGAATTTGCTCATTCGCACTAGATAAATCACCTTCACCACACAAATGATCATGTGTGATGTCATTGTCATCGCTGTCCTGAGCATCAGGAGTTTGCTGAATTTCCTGCAATACTGTTTTCAAAGCTTTTTTCCATAATCCTTCCCATAGGTCATACTCTGAGGGAGTTAATAGGCATCTGAATAAATCTTTATTGTCACTGGGTACCATCTCATTTGAATTGAAGGTAGCTTTCATCATGCCCTTAAATATTTCACTGGATCTCCCAAATTGTTTCTGCATTTTACACAGCTCTTTTTTATCTTGGTATGAAAAAGGCAAATACTCTCTACGCACGTGTCTTTTGCCTACATATACTACAGGGGCCACAGATGGAATGCCCTGCTGATCGTTATTCTGAGTTGCTAAAAATCCTGCTGCTTCTCTATTGCCGAGGCAGCTCGAGGGTGTTGTCCCACCCTCTCCCTGGGATCCAGCAACAGGCAGTTCCTCCCTCCTCCCCTGGGATCCAGCAACAGGCAGTTCCTCCCTCCTCCCCTGGGGTCCAGCAACAGGCAGCTCCTCCCTCCTCCCCTGGGGCCCCAGGCTAGGCTGCCCCTTAGCCCTTGTAACAGGGGGGCCACCCCCCCCCGACTCCGCTGCTGCGGGCTGCATTATCTATCTCCCCATCCGCGCTGGGAGTAGTGGTTGTAAGGCACCCTCCCCCGTCCCCCTTCGCGCGGCCGCTGGGAGGGAGGGGGAGGCACTGGGGAGAAGGGTGGGGTGGGGGATTGGGTGAGACATATGGGGTCGGGGCGGGAAGTGGGGGGAAGAAGGGATAGTGGGAAGGAGGAATGCAATGCCGTCCGCCATGAGGGCTGACCGCATGGTGCGAACCCCCGAGGGTCTCATCCACGTGGCTAGAGCTCCGAGAGGAAAAAATTGCATCTTGCTGAGGGAAAACAGGTGGGAGAGGAGGGTATAAGGACGATGGGTGGGTTTGAGGAGCAGAATCCAGTATGGAATCAGGGAATCCCTGCTTCTCGGAAACAGGGTATTGCTGAGAGGTTTTGCATGGCTGTCTGCTGTTTTCTGCTTCTAACAGCTTCTTGCGTACTTGTAAGAATATTGGAATAAATGAAGAAATTTTGTTTTCCCCATTTTCAACTTTTAAAGTTATTAATTTTCCCACATCATCCCAAAATGAAACAGAATTTATATCTTGTAGAGTACTGTCTGGAATCTCAGCTGACAGCCAGGAAATAAATTTGATTAAGAGCTTATTTGGAAATTTTAGATCTGTTGTGTTATAAATAAAATCGACCAAATTCAAAGTATCAAAATTTAGAATTTTATTTTGAGACAAAATATCAGTCTCGGAAAGCCACAATTTAAAAGGACAGCGCCGAGCCCGGGATCGGTGCCGGGTGAACACGGATAACAAGCTCTGTCAGCCTGGTATCCCCCCAAGTTCACAATTTCTGGTCTCCGGCTGTCCCTTTTTATACACAAGATCGCGGAGTGAAGTCCGAAATTCTGACGTTATCCTCTCCGAGGCGTCTTCATTAATTATTCAAGTCCTGGTATCGGAGGTCTGAATAGACCGGTAGGGTGGAACAATGCTGTTGATGACCGGGCCCGGGTGTGTCGTGTATATGTTAATTTCGGCGGAGACGAGTAGAGATATCCATCTGAAGTGATTATCTTGGTCTCCGGACTTGTATTTTCTTCTTCCGTGGTTCTTTGTTTCCTTTCAGGGATTCCCGGCAGCAATAGTTTCAAGGCCCCCTCTCTGGTAATTCCAATCATACTTTCCTCGTGTCCCTCCTGTGCTTCCCAAGCCAGGAAATTTTCTAATTTTTAGTTTCTACATTTTACCTTCACTTTATGTACATTTGAGTACATTTCTAACATTCATATTTTATACAGTTCAACATTTACCATGTATAATTTGATAACACGAATTAACTTTAACACATTTATCACAATCCCCCCTCTTCCAAATTCACCAATTTAATTCGTGTTCTGGTTATAGTCTTTTTTCTCTGTCAAGATAAAAAAGCCTCTTAACCATTATTCTGTTAACCTTTCCCCTGTCGTTTTGTTCCAATATGTTCTCTCTATGTTTCCTTCCTGTATCTGGGCTTCAAATTTCTCCAATACCTGAGCAGCAGTACTTTTTTCCTCGGTTAAATTCATAATTTTTGAGGTGGCTTTTCCTTTGGCTAATCCCCCTGAAGCTAATTCCGGGTCCATAGGAAGGGCTGCTATTTGCATTCCCTGGACCACAGTGTGAATTAGTCTTATTAGGCAAGGTATTAAACAAGGTAAGAACACTAACCCAGCCACTGAGCACAGGATAAAGAACCCCACCTTCTTCCACCAATCTCCTGTTCCAAATATTTGATCCCACCATGATGCTTTTAGGATCGAATTCCATTTCTGCACTGGGACGTGCGCCACTTTTTTAATTTCTGCAGCCAAATCTCTAATAGTTTCTCCATAGTCATTGATTTCGATACAGCATTCTGAGTCATTAAACTTCCCACACACACCCCCTTCCTCTGCTAGTAAATAGTCCAGAGCTATTCGATTTTGGTATACGAAAGCTCTCATCTGTGAGTGTTGTTTGGCTAACAATTCCAGGGCGTCTGAGGTGTGGTTAGATACTATTTCTACTACAGCCTGTAACCTGATTAGCCGGTTCAATAAGTATACTGGGGTTCTGTAACCCCAACTTCCATCCTGTGCCCAGGTGGCTGGACCATAGTATTCTATGATGCGCTCTGCAGGCCATTCTTCCTCTCCCCATTTCTGATTCCCTCCTACTTGTGGGAGTCCTTTCTTTACCTCTCGCTTTCTCCTGCTGAGGGTTTCATACAAAGGAGCCCCTAGTAAATTGCTACCAGTTCTGGGGAGTGTAAAGAAAGAGGGTCTAATCATACCTAGGGTACAGGACCCTTTCCATTTCCGGGGCAATTCACTGTATGCTCTTTTCCCACAGATCCAATAAATCCCGCTGGGAGCTTTCCATTTAATGTCTATATTTTCCGGTTTGTCCCAAAATTCCACCAGTTCAGTTAAGGAGTAATACGGGTTAGCGTTAGTGAGTTCATGCCAACAGAGTTCAATTTCCTCTACCCAATTACACTTTCCTTGCTTCTCTTTTCCCCAGTACCCATTTGGGGGTTCTGGTTGCCACATTTTGGATCTGTTGTTGGAATTTACAGCTAGAGTGGATAGACAAGGGGTGTATCCCACTACATCACTGTACACATTCCCTTCTCTACTAATACAGATTGTCCCTATTACTCGTTCATCCAGTGTCCACCCTCCTGGCCGGGTTAAAGTGTTTAAGATTTTATTATCCCATTTTAGCAACTGCTCAGGAGTTAAACTCTCACCTTTCCATGGCCATCTTTCTGCGGATTTTAATCCTCCGCAGATCCAACAATTAGTCAGCCCTAATTCGGTAGCAATCTCCTGTACCAAATCCAGGAAAAGGTTTTTGCTGGAAGTAGCCAGACTCCAATCATTAGACTGTTTTTCCAATTGTTCATATTGTTCACTTAATGTCCTCATTCTTTCCTGCTCCATTCTCTTTTTCTTAGCTGCCAATTCTTGTCGTTTAAATTCCAGGGCTACCTTTTGTATCTTGTTCTCAGGGTCTAACCCTTCCTCATCCTTGGAAAAGCAAAAAACTTTATCCATTCTTAAACAAACCCTTTCATCGTTCTCCCCCAACATATCGAGTAATATAGGTCCATTAGCTAAAGCAGCTGTTTGTAATTTCTCATTTTGTCCCACCCAATATGTTTTCCCGTTCAAGGCACACATCTTCAGTTTCCTCTTATCATAACATAAAGGGTTAACTTGGAGATATCCCACAAAGGTACTCTCCCTTTTCCCTCCAATCCACACAGTTTTGTTACATTCTTTGCATGTTGTGATCAAAGGAAGACTGCTTACCTCCCTCCTTTTCCTAGCCGTTGCCATCGGGTGATTGGATTTGTTCAATTTAACCCCTTCATTCCACTGGCGATTCTCCCCCCTTTTTGGTGTAAACCAGTCTACTCGTACCCTGGATTCCAGAACTCTGTTCCAGGTAAGGTTTGGAGGGACCGTGGGGAGACTAGTTTCCATCCCCATCCCCTCTTGGGGTTCGTGGAGGCCATTCGTGGGGCACATGGCTTGACTCAGGATCACCAGGGTTACCCATAGACCTATCCCTCTGCTCCACCCTTCGCCCGTTGGGTTGCCACCAGCGGCGGGGTAATCCATCTTCTTGGCAGCAGGGATATTCTTCCGGGTCCCTGCCGGTGCTTCTCTGAGCGTATCGCCTCTTGTACTGCTCCCACCTCGTTCTCCTTATTTGATCTCCTCTACAGGGTACTTTCAACGTTCTCCTGCACTCAATTACGAGTGGATCCGCCCTTTTATTTAATCCTCCCCTTAACCCTTTAGTGTAATAGTGGAACCACTCAGGAGAATCCAATTCGAACAATCCCGATTTTGTGGCAACGTATAGGAATAGATTGGTAAGCCTGACCTCCTCCTCGTAACAAGGTACACACAAATTCCAAGGTCTAGCTCCCCGGACACAATGAGTTACCCAAACTTGTTCACAATACCCGCACTTAAAATGAACAAAAGGATAGCAGGGACATCCTGCCTGAGTGCAACTTATCCGATAAGCGCTGGTCATTGGGTGTCTCGGTGAATTCTTAGCTTTAAATCTCCAGGCGCTGAGGTGATTTTCCACTGCGGAGAGCTGCTGTGTTGTTCCACCTTTTTCACTCGGGAGCAATGGGTCCAGCCTTTCTCTGCTGTTCTCACGGCAGTATCTGTTGTGAGGAGGACGAGGAAAGGTCCCTCCCAATGCGATGACAGCGGCGCTTCTTTCCACGCTCTGATCAACACTCGATCACCCGGCTGGATCTTGTGGATAGCAAACCCCAGCGGGGTGCTTTGTGCTATTAGTCCACGCTTCCGGAGTTCCTGTAAATTTTTGTTAATCACAACAATATAAGACTGGATCTGACAATCCTCCACCCGGGGATGTCCAACTGGCATTCCATGCTCATAAGGCATTCCGTACAGCATCTCGAATGGAGATAATCCTGAACCGGAATGAGGTTGTGTCCTGATATTTAGGAGGGCTAGAGGAAGGCATTTTATCCAAGTCATCCTAGTTTCTAGCATAAGTTTTGACAATTGTGCCTTCAGAGTTTGATTCATTCTCTCTACTTGACCTGAGCTCTGAGGATGCCAAGGGGTATGATATTCCCATCTGATTCCCAGAGCTTCTGCTAAGCTTTTTATGACCTTGGATGTAAAATGGGTTCCCTGATCTGAATCAATGGAATCAGGGATTCCATATCTGGGAATTACTTCCTCCAATAATCTCCGTGCTACTGTTTGAGCTGTAGCCCTAGGGCTAGGGAATGCCTCCACCCAATGTGTTAATTGGTCTACTATCACTAGCAAATATCTATATCTACCTATTTTTGGTAACTCTGTGAAATCCACTTGTATTCTCCCAAAGGGGCGATATGCTAAAGGACGTCCCCCTAATGCATTGTGTTTGACCTTTGATTTACTAATTTTCTGGCAGACCAAGCAACTCTGAACCTCCTGCTTTGCTAACTCAAAGATACCCTTGCATCCAAAAAATTTCAAAAATTGTTCTGCTAAAGCTTGAGTTCCCCAATGAGTTTGTGCATGCAATCTTTTTAATATGATCCTTGCATAAGCCTTTGGGATCAATTCTCGACCGTCAGTCAATTTCCATTTCCCATTTATTAAATTTCCCCCCATTTTCTTGAAATCCTCAATCTCTTTTTCTGTGGGATGAGGAGAAACTTCTCCAAAATTTTCTGTCCTGCTTTCCGGGGTGTCCAGGGTTAGGAGAGCTGCTTTCCTGGCTTCCTGATCAGCCAGATTATTCCCACGTATTCTGAACTGTAGTCCAGCCTGGTGACTCTTTACATATACCACTGCAATAGCTTTTGGTTCCCTTACTGCCTTGAGAATTTGCCTTATTAGATCCTCATGTATTAACCCTTTTCCTCTAGTGTTCACCAGTCCTCTTTCCTCCCAGATTTTCCCAAAGGTATGCACTACCCCAAAAGCATACTTCGAGTCAGTGAAAATAGTCCCTATTTTTCCTTTAAGTCCTTTGAGAGCTTGCAACACAGCATACAATTCACATGCCTGAGCTGACCATGAAGTGCCCAAGGGGCCTGACTTTATCACTTCCCCAGTTTTCCCATCTATAATTGCATATCCTGATTTTCTTTTCCCTTCTATAACCCTGGCTGACCCATCTACAAACCATTTTTCCCCTTCTTCGAGCTCCTCGTCCTCCAGATCTTCCCTAATTTTTGTTTGTAATTCTACTAGGTCTATACAGTTGTGTATAGGCTCAGATGAAGCTTCCCCAAACAGGAACCCAGCAGGATTACTTGCCTGCGTTGTCCTTAATTCTAATTCTGGAGCATGAAGGAGAATGGCCTCATACTTCAACAATCTGGCATCCGTGAGCCATTTTTCAGCTTTTTGTTGTAAAATTGTTCTTACGTTATGTGGAGTATAAACTGTGATGGGAGCCCCAAAAGTAATCTTTTTGGCTTCTTCTACCAATAAGGCAACTGCTACTATCGCCTGTAAACATGTAGGCCATCCCCTGCTTACAGGGTCCAACAGTTTGGAAAGGTAACCTACAGGCTTCCTATCCCCAGCCCATTCTTGTGTCAACACCCCATGTGCTGTGTGGTTTCCTACATTTACAAATAATTGGAATTTCTTATTGATATCAGGGAGGTTCAATACTGGGGCAGTCACCAAAGCACCCTTTAATTGCTCTAATTCCTTATCATCCTGTTCTGTCCATTTTATCTTCTCTGCAGTTAATTTTTCATACAAAAATTTAGCTTTTTCACTATATCCTTCTATCCACTGTCTACAATAACCTAACAGCCCCAATAGCTGACGTACTTGTCTTTTGGTTTTAGGGGGGGGCAGTTCTATGATTCCAGCTACCCTTGCAGGGTCCAATTTCTTTTTCCCTTTTACTAACCAATGCCCTAAGTATTTCACCCCAGATTCTGTGAACTGTAACTTTTGTTTTGCTACCTTTAATCCCTTTTCCCCTAAAAAGTTTAACAAATCAATAGTGCATTCTCTTACACCTTCCTCTGTTTCACCAGCCACCAATAGATCATCTACATATTGTAAGATCTTGGTCCCTTTCCTAGGGGAGAACTGACTTAGCAACTTTTCCAATGCTTGTCCAAATAAATTTGGGGAGTCCACGAATCCTTGGGGAAGTGAGGCCCACCTTAACTGTTGTTTCCGGTTAGTGTCTGGATCCTCCCATTGGAATGCAAAAAAATCCCTGCTGCCTTCAGCTAAAGGGCAGGTCCAAAATGCATCCTTTAGGTCTATAACACTGTACCAAGTATCCTTTGGGGAGATCCTATTCAGAAGGGTGTAGGGGTTAGCCACCACAGGGAACCGAGTTCTTGTTCTTTCATTTATGGCTCTTAAATCTTGCACTAACCTATAATTCCCATCTCCCTTTTTAACAGCCAGTATTGGGGTATTGTGTCTGGACATACACGGCTCCAATATGCCCTTTTTGATCAAATCCTCTATTATAGGTTTCAGCCCCCGCCTCCCTTCTAAAGGGATTGGGTACTGCCTGATCCTTATGGGATCCTCAGGCTTCTCAATCTCAATTGATATAGGTTCCATAGCCAATTTCCCGGCTTCCTTCCCTGTGTGCCATACCTTGGGATTAATTTTGTCCTCATCTTCACAGGTTAGTTTATATATGCTAACCGTAATCTGTGAATTCCTTATGATGAGGTTGATCCCCAGTGCAACCATCAAATCCCTACCCAGCAGGTTGTAATCAGCCTCTTCTACTAGCAACATATCTCCCAAACAAATTTTATTCTCTGATTCTATTTCCACGTTCTTAACTATGGGTACCTTGAATGGCTCCCCTTTAGCTCCTATAACTACCATAGAATCTTTACTTACTCGGCATCCCGGGGGCAACTGTTTGAATGTACTTTTCTCAGCCCCTGAATCTACCAAAAAATCCATTTTTGTTCCCTGGGGTCCTATTTTCAATGTTATCAAGGGCTCTCCTGATGTTATGGACCCCAAAAGATAGAGCCCCTGACTTCCCTAGTCCTCCCGAAACATCTTCTCATCTCTTATCTTCTTTGGACAATCTTTTTTCATATGTCCCTTCTTTTTACAATAGAAACATTCCATTCCTTCCATCCATTTTCCTGAAGTCCCCTTTTGCGAGCGTGTGGCTCCCCTCGGAGGTGCTTTCCTTAAGGGTTTCTCCGAAGCTTGTGGGCGTTCCTGTTTCTGGGCTTCCCTTACTGCAGCTACTAACACCCTAGCCTGTATTTTCTGTTTTTCCTCATCCCTTCTTATGTAGACCTTCTGGGCTTCCCGCAGTAATTCCTGCAATCCCTTCTCCTGCCACCCCTCAATCTTTTCCAGCTTTTTCCTGATGTCCTCCCATGATTTTGCTACAAACTGGGTTTTTAAGACTACCTCCCCCACGGGAGAATCAGGGTCTGTTCCAGAGTATATCTGGAGGCTTTTTCTCAACCTTTCCAACCATTCTGTGGGAGTCTCATCTTTCCCTTGACATTCCCCAAAGACCTTGCTCAGATTTTGTCCCCGGGGCACGGCCTCTCTAATTCCCTGTATGATGATGTTTCTCATATCAATCATACTTCTCCTACCCTCCTCAGTTTGAGCATTCCATCGGGGATCTTGGCTTGGCCATTTCTGATCTCCAGGAGTGCTCTGAGGATTCCTCCGTTCCCATTCCCGTATCCCCGCTTGTCTGATCATTTCCCTTTCCTCCGTATTGAACAAGGATCTGAGAATAGCTGTGAGATCTTCATACGAATAGATGCTAGTTCCCAAGAATTCGTCTAGCCTTTCGGAGACCCCTAAAGGGTCATCCATAAGTTTTCCCATCTCCTTCTTAAAGGCTCTCACATCACTGGTATTAATTGGGACGTTTACGTACCCGATAATTCCTGGAGCAGTGGGAATTTCCCTTAAGGGGAAAAGATTTGCTCTTTCACCCTCCCCTTCACTCTCCGTCTCATTCATCCTCTTTAGCTGTCTCCTAGTCCTCCTAGCGGGAGGTGAGTGTTTTGCTTCTGCCCAACCCTGCTGTGTGTTTTCAGGAGAATTAAAGAAAGCCGCCAGATCTAGATCAGGCAACAGGTCATCCCGGGTTGGTGCAGGGGTGTTTGTACTTTGTGTACCCCTTCCCAGTGGCTGAGTGGCTTGTACAGGTTCTAGCGGGGGAGGGAGCCCGACCGGTGGGACCGGAGCCACTGTCTGTGACTCCAACGGAGGGGCAGAGGGGAGAGACGGGGATATAGGGACCCTTCGTCCCAGAGGGGGTCCCAATCTCCCCGGGTTCTGTGGATTGTTTTGCTCAGGGAGGGGAGGGGGTAAGGGTACTATGTAAGGTGGAGGTAAGTTGTCTAAAGGCTCCCACTTATCCCCGGAAACATCGGCAGGGTCCTTTATCCTTATGGGTAGTAATTTTGCATCAATTCTACCCCAGACCCCAGCATATTCCCGTTCTTCCGCAGTTCCCTTTTCTCCGACATAACGTACCAGTGCCTTACATATCCATTCTTCAAATGTTCCAAACACGGGCCAAATTACGTGGTCCCGTATTTCTACCCCACCCCATACTTCTATGCAAAAATGCACCATCCGTTTCTTGGATTTTCTCTCCCTTATGGGGCATTCTTCCCAATGTTCTAACATCCATCCCAGCGGGCTCTCAACTGGGATTTCAGGGATTCCTTTACCGGTTCCCCGCTTTGGTTTCCTAAGATTCCTTTTGCTAGCTTTGCTTTTTGTCTGTCCCATGGTGTGAGTTTACCAGATACTTGCCCTTTGTGGGTGATCGCTCCCCCCCCGGGTTTCCTCTGGTGTGTGCGAGCTCTCTTCTCCTTACTTCCTTCCCGGACCGTCCCTGGTCCAAGGCTGAAAGGTTTACCAGTCCCCGGAACTCTTGTAAGGACGTAACCTTCCCTTCCAGCCTTCCTGTGACCGACCCCCCTTTCCGAAAACTCCCCGAGTTTTCAGGGCTTAACGTGTGAGGTGCGTTTTACCCCCGAAACTTTCGCTTCCCCCGCAACCGACCACGCCCCTCGCGGGACTATGGAACTGCGATTTTGGGGTCCCACTCGCTTCGTGATAAAATCACGTCTCACTCACACGCTCGGTCACTCCCCACTCAACCACGCAATACTTACGATCCTTTTCCTGCGTGGATTCTTCGTGCACGTAGATTTTTATGAGTAGATTTCTTCGCCGCGGCTCCGGAGGTTCTGCTTCCAAAGAAAAACCTCCCCGAGTTCCCCGAGAGCTCTGACCTCGCCTATCTCCCTTTTAAATGTGGCTTTTGCCGTTTTGTTCGTCGTGTGGTTGATCGGTTCCTCCCGGATACCCCAGTTCTGCCAGGCCGCTGAATTCAGCAGTGCGCCTCCTGGTCAGAGACGGGGGTCCCTCGGGGGTCCCGGTATCACTCCAATCACGTCGGGGTCACCAGAATTGTTATAAATAAAATCGACCAAATTCAAAGTATCAAAATTTAGAATTTTATTTTGAGACAAAATATCAGTCTCGGAAAGCCACAATTTAAAAGGACAGCGCCGAGCCCGGGATCGGTGCCGGGTGAACACGGATAACAAGCTCTGTCAGCCTGGTATCCCCCCAAGTTCACAATTTCTGGTCTCCGGCTGTCCCTTTTTATACACAAGATCGCGGAGTGAAGTCCGAAATTCTGACGTTATCCTCTCCGAGGCGTCTTCATTAATTATTCAAGTCCTGGTATCGGAGGTCTGAATAGACCGGTAGGGTGGAACAATGCTGTTGATGACCGGGCCCGGGTGTGTCGTGTATATGTTAATTTCGGCGGAGACGAGTAGAGATATCCATCTGAAGTGATTATCTTGGTCTCCGGACTTGTATTTTCTTCTTCCGTGGTTCTTTGTTTCCTTTCAGGGATTCCCGGCAGCAATAGTTTCAAGGCCCCCTCTCTGGTAATTCCAATCATACTTTCCTCGTGTCCCTCCTGTGCTTCCCAAGCCAGGAAATTTTCTAATTTTTAGTTTCTACATTTTACCTTCACTTTATGTACATTTGAGTACATTTCTAACATTCATATTTTATACAGTTCAACATTTACCATGTATAATTTGATAACACGAATTAACTTTAACACATTTATCACATGTTGTAATGTTTTTAAGTTGTTTAAAAGCACTCTTTTGATTTCTCGATAAACGTATGCCCATGTTTCTGATGTTTTAAAAGCAAACTGTTCGAAAAATCTTAACCCCTGACGTGAAAAACCAAAGACGCCGCTGCGTCCCACTCGCTCCCGAGGTATCAGGGGCAAGGCGGGCTGGCCGCGGCTCGGGGCGGCCGTCTCTGGCCGCTTCTCCCGACTGCGGGGACACGGGCAGGGGGGTGTCCCGGTGCCGGCTTCTGTCCCGGGGCCCTCTCGTAGCTAGCCCACCCCAAAAACGCGCGGTTCTCCCCAGTCTCAAACCGCGTTACGCAACACACTGCGGCGCAGGGTCCTAAAGCCCTCTCACTATTAAACAATAGAGATCTTCTAGCGAACCCCGCAGCACGTGTTGCAACGTCAGGGTTTTCTGTCTAAGGTCGATTCACTTTTGTAGTAAAAGCGAACTCCCGACCTTGTCCTGCCACCCCGAGCTGCTCGAAAACAGCCGATAGGGGCCAGCTAGTTGTGCCTCCCAAAGAGATTATTAACCCCTTAAATAGGGAGTCCCTCTTCATGCGTGGGCTTATTAATATTTCATAACAAACCGACGTTGGGGACCAACTGAAAATATACTTCCCTCTAGCCACCCCCCGGCTCTCGCTAGCTCAGTTATTCAGGGGTTTTAGGGAAATATATTTCAGAGAGACAGAATAGAGATTTCAAAAGAGTGGCTCTCACCCCCAGCTTCCGTCCAAGCTTTATTCTCGATGTGATGTTCCAGGAGGCCGAGGAGAGAGAGAGAGAACCAGGAAGAAACAGGGGTATATCTAGTTTTTGGCCAAGGAAAGATATTGGCCCTGAGCCAATAGGGTCAGGAGTAGGTATGATAGGGAAAAAGGGTTGAACTACATAGCACAGGTTTCAGGGGGACTCTGAGGGGGAAAACCATTCCTCAGAGGAACACAACAGAGAAGAGTCTCTCTTAGAGTCATGGATCCCACTAACATCCTAGAACAGTTCTCTTGTGGGTTTTTTAACTGTCACAAAAACAGCCGCCCGAAGACACTTGCCTTTGTGACCCCTCCCATTAGCAGGTTCCCAAGCTGCTTATGGGTCATGGTCTTAGACTTTTGCATACTGGGGTGTCACCTTTTAAAGACTAATAACTCCAAAAGCAAAGGATTCTTCATCTCAAGGTACAGAGATATCTTCTAAAGGTGAATGTCGCGGGGAGCAGCCCGAGTCAAACACGCTCTTCACAGAAGTAGTGGTGAATGCTCGTTTACTGAGGGTACACAGGGATCTTTTATACATATATCATTCTTGTGCATAAGCTGTTCACGCGGCATTTTACTACTAGCTATTGGCTACCTCCTGGTGTCCACAAGCCCCAAGGGGCTATACTATTTGCTAGTGCTATCTGCATAAGCATTCCTTTGCAGTTACCTGTTTACACTTTGTTGAGGGGCCAACAGCTTGTTCCCAGACTCTTCGTCCTTGATAGTGCTAAAACAACAGAGCTTTCCCAGCACTGTAAGACCTCTCTGTGTCTATCTCCAAAAATCCTGGTACAATCTTCTCACTTCTTCACTGGCGCAGAGGGCTTCTCATCTCTATCTCTGTTTGTAGTGGTTTCAAACCGGGCGGAAACACCAATTAATGTAGCGGGTTTACGTTCACTAAATTTTGGTCTTGGTACTTACTCTTTCTGTGGGAGAGAGACTAGGAGAAAAACAAAGCAGGCTTAACCTTAAAATTAACAAATAGTTTATTAACATACACTAAAAGAATAGAAAAACAGAAAGTTGGAAAAAAACTAAAATGGAATGAAACTTTAAAAAACACTTTTCCCTCCCCTTACAAACTGTTCACTTTCTTATAAAACAACATAAAGATACAAAACTTGTAATTTTCAGTCAGTTTTACTATCTGATAATAGTCTTTCATCAATTCATTAGGGGAAGAGTATCTTTTCGAGTCATGGATCCCACTGACAACTTAGAACAGTTCTCTTGTGGGTTTTAAACTGTCACAAAAACAACCGCCTGGAGAAACTTGCTTTTGTGACCCTCCCAGGAGCAGTTTCCCAAGCTGCTTATGGGTCATGGGTCTTAGACATTTGCATACTGGGGTGTCACCTTTTAAAGATGAATAACTTTAAAGCAAAGGATTCTTCACCTCAAGGTACAGAGATATCTTCTCACTTCTTCACTGGCGCAGGGGGCTTCTCACCTTTATCTCTGTTCAAGCATCTTATAAGATATTACTTAGTTCATCACAAACATCTTTGCTTAAATCTACACACAAATTAAAACAATCATCTCCCCAAATGCATATCTTTCCCATGATTTAAAGGAATGATCTAAGTATAGAGTTCATTTCCATGGCTCAAGTAAGAATGGAACAACCAACTGTTCAACCCTCTGTCTTAATAGTCTTTTCACTCTTGCTCTACTGACTTCATGCTGTTTCTTCTTTATGTTCACTCCGCCCTTTTCTCTCTCAGAGAAGGGCTAAGCTCTGGAAGCTTCACGTTGCCAGGAAAGGATTAAATCTGCCCAGAGTCTCTTCTCTCTCTCTGCAGCTCATGGTATTAGATGTTCAAGGCTGTGCTGGTGAGGGAGGAAGAACTCACACAGAAACCTCAGAGATCAGAGGACCCGGGCAGTCTGGAATCACAAAAAACCAGGCAGGATCATAAATGCCTTCTCAGCCCACCCCTCGGTGTAAATCGGGGTGGCCTCAGCCCAAATGGTGCCCATAGCTCTTATCAGGGGCCCAGCAGAGATCTCTCCCTGCTCCAGGGAAGTTTAGAGAAAGTAGTTGTTGCAAAGCAGCAACTTCTCCTTCCCCCCCCCTTCACCCGGGAACCAATAGAATCCAGCCAGGCCTCAGGCCAGCTCCCCCCAAAATGGGGGGAGCAGCAGGCCCAACTCAATGTTACCTGTCTCTCTCTGGCCAAAGGAAAGAAGGAAAAGGTCCACCTACAGGAAATCAAGGGGTTTTATATGGTACTTCCCAAAGTCGTAGCCAACAATTTTGAGTGTTCAAAACAGATGCCAGTATTCCAACTAACCTTCTGATAGGTCCCTGTCCTTTCTGAAGCAATTCTCAGGTCCTGACCTGGAGAATCATTCTACATTCCTCTATAACTAAATAATCAAACTGTACTAACCCATGACATATTCCTAGTAAAGAACTGTTACTCCTATTCCCATATCTTTGCCTGAAAGCCCCTAATTGCAAAATTATAATAAATTGGAGGGAAGGGGGTTTGCATTCTCTTTTCCATGGGAGGCTCTAGCTTTCCCTGGCAGACAACTGTCTTTCAAAACCAAGAGACTGGGCCACTTGAGTGATAGTGGCATATAAGTTCCTGGCAGTGATCTTTCTAATCAAGTAATTATGCAAAGTGTCAATTCCCCAGTGTGTTTTCTGATGTTTCTCTCTTACTAATGGCCATAGTAAATGGAAAGGGATAACCAGTTTTCCTTCTGCTGTAACAGCCCATTCCTCCTGGTTATATGTTCCCTTTTGATCCTCAATTAGCTTTCTGTCCTTTTTATCATACACTGGCTTACTTTCTAGGGAGATTTGGCCATCAGGAATCAAAGCTCCTTCTACTGTCACCTCACCTTTTGCTGCTTCTTTTGCCTCCCTGTCTGCCAGCTCATTTCCCTCTTTTAATTCTGAGCACACCTTCTGATGTGCTTTAATGTGCATGATTGCCACTTTTTCAGGCAGTTGGACTGGTTCCAGCCCTTGTATTATTTCTCATGCATGTTTAATGTTCTTCTCTTGTGAATTTAAGTCCTCTTTCTTTCTAGATAGCTCCATGAGTGTGCACTACCCTAAATGCATATCTTGAATCTGTATAAATGTTTATTCCCTTTCTTTTTGATAACTCTAATGCACAGGTTAGGGCAATTATTTCTGCCTTCTGTGCAGAGGTACCTACAGGTAATGGTCCTGAATCGATTAGGTCTTTCAATGTGGTAACTGCATACTCAGCATGTTGTTTACTATTGATGACATAGCTGCTTCTATCAGTGAACTAGGTTTCCGCATCATCCAAAGGGGTGTCCTTCAGGTCTGAGCGGCTGGAGTAAGTAGCTTCAATGGTTTCCAGGCAATCGTGAAGAATTAGCTTTCTTTGATTCCCACTAAGGAGAGAAGCTGGGTTGACAATGTTAGCTACTACTATTTCTAAATCATCTTGTCCTACTATGATAGCTTGGTATTTCAGGAACCGTTGTGGGGAAAGATAGTGGTCTCCCTTTGTTTCTAGTACTGAGGATACTGTATGACACTAGCACAGTAATTTTCTGGCCTAGGGTGAACTTGTGGTCTTGTTGAATGTTCACTACAACTGCAGCTACTGCCCTGAGGCATCTTGGCCATCTTTTAGCTGCTGCATCCAGCTGCTTAGAAAGATAAGTAACTGCCCTTCTAATGGGCCTAGTTCCTGTGCTAGTATTCCCAGGGCAATTCCCCGTTTCTTATGAGAGAAGAGGAAGAATGGTTTAGTCACATCTTGAAGTCCTAAAGCTGGAGCTGACATGAGGGCCTTTTTCAGTTGCCCAAAGGCCTGTGTGGCTTCCTTTGTCCACTGGAGGTGTTTGCTCCCATTTGCAATGAGCGAATACAGAGGTTTCAGGAGTAATCCATAGTTGTAAATCTATAATCTGCACCATTCTGTCATTCTCAGAAAGGTTCTCAGTTCTTTTATTGTCTGGGGTTTTGGGGTTTGGCATACTGATTTTATGCGCTCTTTCCCTAAAGTCTGTTGCCTAGCACTGATCTCATAGCCCAGGTATATCACCTTTTGTTTTACTGCTTGAGCCTTCTTTGTTATCACTTTGTCCCCCTGAAGCCCCAAAAAGTTTAGAAGGCTTACCATCTAGGCTACGCACCCTTCTGTCAGGGTAGCTATTAGGCTATCATCCACATACTGCAACAGTTTTCCTTCTCCTGGTGGAGCTTCTCAGGATTCTAAATCCTTTGCAAGTTGTTCTCCAAACAGGGTGGGGTTGTTTTTGTACCCTTGGGGAAGAACGGTTCATGTGAGCTGAGGTTTGCATCCACTTTTGGGATCTGCCCACTTAAATGCAAAAATTTTCTGACTGGCTTCATGGAGAGGGAGGCACAAGAAGGCATCCTTCAAGTCTAAAATGGTAAACCAAGTTAGCTCAGGTGTTAAACACATTAACAAGGTGTATGGGTTAGCCACCATGGGATAGAGATCCTCAGTTATCTTGTTAACAGCCCGTAAATCCTGCACGACCCAGTATGACCCATCAGGTTTGTGGACAGGCAGGATAGGAGTGTTAAAATCAGATTGGCACTCCTTCAGCAACCCCAGCTGTAAGAAATTTTCAATTATCAGGCTAATTCCTTCTCTGTCTTCCTTTCTTAAGGGATACTGCTTGATTCTGACTGGTTGTTTTCCTTCCTTGAGATTAATTTGTATTGGAAATGCATTTCTCACCTTTCCTGGTACATTGGAAGCCCATACTCCTGGAAATAATTGGTTCAGTATCTCCTTACTAATTTCCTCTTTAGCCTTGGTAGCTGTCAGTATTAAACTCAATACTTCTATATATTTCTGATCATTCACCTCCAGAGTAACCTCTCCATTTTTAAATGAAATGATTGCCTCTAATTTCTCCAATAGTTCTTTCCCTAGGAGAGATTCTGGGGAGTTGGGCATTTATAGAAATTTATGGATGCCCCACTGTTTTCCATATTTGTATTTGAGTGGCTTGCAAAAATATGCTATTTTAGATTGGCCAGTTGCTCCCCTCACTCTAACATAATCGTTCCCCACCAGCACCAAAGCTTTATTTAAAACTGAAAATGTTGCCCCTGTGTCAACCATAAATTCTACCTCTTTCTTTTCCTTCCTCAGTTTCATTTTTTTAACCAGTGGATCTCTTGGGGTAAGATCCTCTGGTCCCCTTCAGTCACCTTCCTTCCCCAGTTCCCGTTCTCATTTCTTCTTTGTTCAGGACACTCATTTTTCTAGTGTCCAAATTTTCTGCAATTTGCACACTGATCTTTGCTCAGCTAGGGTGGTCCTTGCTTAGGTGGTTCTTGTCCCTGCCTCTCTTTCTCATTTTCTTTTACTACTGCCATTAGTTTTCTTATCCTCTGCTTATATTCTTGACTGCTGAAAACCCTCCATGCCTCATCTAATAAGGCTTTTAAATTCCTTCTCTCTGGTCCCCAGAGCTTCTGAAGTTTCTTCTAGCTATCTCCCATAGATTGCCTTAATAATAAATTTACTAGCTGCAGTATCCCTATCTCGGATCCGGGATCTAATGTTGTATGGCGACGCATCGCATCTCTCACGCTATCTAGAAACACAGAAGGAGTTTCGGAGGAAGCCTGCTTAGTTGCATACAAAGCTGATCAATTTATAGTTTTGGGGATGGCCTGTTCCATCCCATTTGCTCCCCATTCTTGATAATTTTATGTTTTTACTAATTGCTCTTCATTATTTGGATTCCAATTTGGATCCCGGAGAGGAAAAGCATCCTTAACATTGTCTTGGTTTGAAAAGACAGGTATCTGCTAGGGAGAGGTGGGGCCTCTCTAGGAATGGGGAATTCCAATCCCTTCCCTCCAAGTTATTATAATTTAGAAGATTAAAAAGGTTTTTCAGTCAGAGCTATGGGAAAGGAATAACAGTCCTTTACTAGTAAGTATAACAAGGCAAACAAACAACAACAACTACAGCATTCATAATAAACAGAACCAGGAACCTTGAGGGGCTTTGTTTCACAAATCCCGGGGCAGTCTGATCCCTTCGGACCCCAAGAACACCAAGCTGGAATGGTGGAAGCTCCCGGGCTGGGGGGGGTGTCTTGGCAGGCAAAGGGGGGGGAATGTTCCAGCAAAGTGAGCAATGCTGAAGAAGCCATGACGGCTAGGCAGGGCTGGCCCAGCTCCAGCAGGGCAGGCGAGGAGCTCTGAATTCCTGGGCACTCCAGCAGATGATGGATGGTGGTAGAATTCCCAGGACCGGACCCTCTGTTAACAGTGTACTTCTCACGCAGCTAGCAGTTGCCCGACCATCCTCTCTGAAACCAAGAGCGGAAGAAGCCACCCTCAGCTCCCAGAGCCCCTGAGCCTTTCAGTCCCCGCCAAACTAAGTGATCTACTGCCCTCACTACTTCTTTTGTGCAGGTCAAGTACCCTTTAGGCATCAGTATTTAGTCTCTTAGCAACTTATGGGGGGGAAAAATTCTATAGGGAAAGGAAAAAAAAAACAAAACCAAGCTTAACCCCCAACATTATCCACCCCGAATTTTTCCCCATACCAACATATTATATTGAATTTAAACCTTTAAATAATATACATATATATACATGCAGATATGGATACAGACACAGTCACAGTGTTCACTGAAAAACAAGGTCCCCTTGAGGTATGCATTGAGTCTCTCCATCCTTTTGCATCACCCACCATGTGCAGCCAGGTCCCTAAGCAAAAACAACCCCACGTGTGGGATTGTCTTTGCTGGAGGCAGAATTAATCCAAACAGTTTTTCCCAGCATACCTCTCATGTGTACCACTGGAACCTTATCTCCATCTCTTGTTCTCAGGGGCTCAGATTGGGTGGGGCGTGCTCGGTTGGTGGAACCTCAAGTGTTCACTAACCAGGTGGCCTTTGCTAAATTAATCTCCCAGTTCTTGAAAGTCCCCCCACCCAGTGCCTTCAAGGTGGTTTTAAGCAGGCCATTGCACTGTTCAACTTTCCCAGCTGCTGGCGCATGATAAGGAATATGGTATACCCATTCAATGCCATGTTCTCTAGCCCAGGTGTTTATAAGGCTATTCTTGAAATGAGTCCCATTGTGGGACTCAATCCTCTCAGGGGTACCATGCCTCCACAGGACTTGCTTCTCTAGGCCCAGGATGGTGTTTCGGGCAGTAGCGTGGGGCACAGGGTAGGTCTCCAGCCACCCCGTGGTGGCTTACACCATTGTGAGCACGTAGCGCTTGCCTTGGCGGGTTTGGGGAAGGGTAATGTGGTCAGTCTGCCAGGCTTCCCCATACTTATACTTGGACCATCGCCCGCCATACCATAGGGGCTTCACCTGTTTGGCCTGCTTGATGGCAGCACACGTCTCACAGTCAGGGATAACCTGAGAAATACTGTCCATGGTTAGATCCACCCCTCGGTCTCGTGCCCACTTATAGGTGGCATCTCTGCCCTGATGACCTGAGGCATCATGGGCCCATCAAGCTAGGAACAACTTTCCCTTGTGTTGCCAGTCTAAGTTTATCTTTGAGACCTCTATCTTCACAGCTTGATCTACCTGCTCGTTGTTTTGGTGCTCCTCATTAGCCCGACTCTAAAATTCTATAGGGGAAGGAAAAAAAACCAAAACCAAACTTAACTCCTAACAAACATCCTCTTGTGTTGTCCTGCAAAAGTTTTCTGCTAAATCCCCTGCTGTTTCAAAACTAGTTGTTTTTCCATCTCTGTTAATGCCTCTGATAATAACTGCAGATTGGACCAGTCAGGTTTATGCTGCTTGATTATATATCTTAACCTTTTAGCTGTTCCTATCAGGTCAGTCCTATAGTTCTTGGCAACCCTTTCCCAGCTTTCTAGGTCAATTATAGAGAAAGGGACTTTAACACTATTTCTCTCCCATGTCTCACTGCTTCCCTTAAAGGGGCTTGTATTACTTCCTTTGTTTGCTTTCTAGTCCGAGATGCTATGGGACTGCTTGCGCTTGTGGAAGTTTCCTCATCATCACTATCAGTCAGGCAATGGGGGATACGATGTTGTTTGTAACTCAGACGTGCATGGAGGAGCAGATGGTCTAGCTTGTCTCCTTTCTAAGGAAGCTGAATCTGCTCCCCTTTGTCCCCTTTGCCCCTCAGGGGGTGGCCCAAATAAATCCAGTAACTCTTGCATTTGTGCCTCTGCTTGGTAAACCTTGTCATGATGTGTGCAATGTTGGTTTATTGAGCAAGCACTGCAACATCATTTAGGCCTTCTTCTATTAGCTTTGTTTTCCTTTACAAGGGCTAATACTAGGGGATTGGAGTGGGCTCTGATCCCATAATCCCTCTGCCATTCAGGGTGATTTCAGAGCGAGAAAAACATATCCGCATATGAAACTTGAGACCATTTTCCCTCACATCTGAGGAAAAGCATAAGCTGCAATAATGTGTCATATTCTAAATTGCCGTTTTGAGGCTACTTGGTTCCACCTTCTAGCTGGTATAAGGGCCACCACTGTGTAAAGTACTTCACAAGGGTGTGTTTGAATTCCGTATCTCCCGATCCTGAAATTTTCTTCCAGTGAGCTAGAATCCAGCCCAGAGGGCTTGCCCTAGGGATTTCCTTGCTCTTTCCTGTTCCCATTATTTTCCTCTCTTGTTTTGACCCAAATCTCTTATTACACTCTCGTACAGTCTTTTCCCAGTCTTTCTTTTTACATTCCCAATCTTTGGGACTACATGTGATCTTCCACAAAAATACTCTAAAATCTCTCATTCAGAGTCCTCTTCACCCTGTTACCCCACACTGAGCACAAGCACTATGTCTTCTACTTAAGGAACACCACCACCGCTCTCCACAGGACCCACACGTAACCAATACCCACGCTAAATGCCTGCCCTTGCTTGCAAAAACAGATGGTCCCACTCCTTCAGTTTGTCTGGATATTCATTTTTTTTTGGTTTTTTTTTTTGGTGAAGCCTGCTTCCAGTCTAATTGTTGCCATATTTTCTTAGCCTTCTGATGTGTACATTCCTGTAGTGGAGTCTTCTCACGCTTGTAACATAAACAAAGCGTTGTTTTTCACATTCCTCTCTGATGAGGGACATTTGATTGACTTCTAGCCTGGCCAGTGGGATGGAGAGGTGGTAACCTTGTTCTCCAATCCCTGGTCATTGTCCAGACTCTATATAAATGAGGTAATATAAATAAAGTTCCTTTCTTTTGTTCTGGACAACTTGAGTGTGAGTATCATTTCTCTTTGTGTCCTCTAGCGACATCTAATGCAACCACGTTCCCTGCAAAAGTCCTATATAGTCCTTCTAAATAAACTTGCTGGTGTCCCCCTTATCACCCAATTACTTCTCAGGGTTACAAACTCCTAAGGGTTGAGCCCAAAACACTGGGGGAGAGGGACCCCTTCCAGTCCTCTTGCCACAGTCAGAATGATCATCACCAACACACTATCTATGGCAAGGCACACTAAACAAAAGCAATACTCACAGCAAAAACAATAAAATGAACAGCAATAACCTAGAACAGCATTTATCACACAAACCCTAAAGGCAATATTCACAACAAAAACATTAAAACAAACAGCAGTAACAAAGAAAATGGCACTTTATCAAATAAACCCTAAAGGCAATACTCACAACAAACAATCCCTATAGAAAGCACTTCATCAAAGTAGAATGCAAAAAACCTTAAGAACAGAACTCCTGGCAAGCAACTCTAAACAAACCCTAAAGCAACATGCAGTCAAGAGAAAATATTGAAAAGTAAAACACAAAGAGTTCAGAGTTCCCTCGTGCACACGGTAAGAAAGGAATATATATGTGGCAATTTGATGCAATTATGACTTTCGACACAGGATGGCAGTATTTCCTCAAAAAGACACCACAGTTCCCAAAACCTTGGTCACTTCACACAAGCTTTCAGGCATGCACAGAACCAAACACAAAAGACATCCTAACTTTTAAAACTCATACGCAAAACCAAATAGCAGCAATAAAGCAGGAATTCATTTGATTCACCCCCAGAACTGCTAGCAGCTGATCCATGGTCAACAAACCCCTCCCCGCTGCCTTTCCTTCGGCCAGCGGTCCTGATTTACTAAAATATGGATATTGATCTAGTATCGATAACAAACTGTGACAGACAAAAACTCTCTAACAGTTTAGAGTTAGAAAGTGTATGTTTAATGCAATGCCAAGCAGTGCGTGGGGTTGCTCCCTAATGCACACTGCAAAGTTACAGGTGGTTACACAGCCTTTTTATTTACAAAAGTCTTGAATACCCAAAATACAAATGCATATTCATAACCTTGTCACCTCCTATTCTCCGCTTGTTATGGTAATTAGCTAAAAAGCTATTAAGTTTGTCTTCTGAAATGGGTTGGTGGTCCTTTTATGAGGAGGGGTCATAGAAAGGAGGAAGGAAAATGAGTCTTCCTCATCCTAAACTTTCAACCTTTTCACTGTATATCAAGACAAATGATAGCTGGGTGAACTCTAGATTCCAGGCTCAATAAGTTTCTGGATGTTAAGAAATTACCATTGTTCCTTCACATCTATCTTATTAGTTTCTCTGTTTCTCATTATAAGCACAGCTAAACAAACATAAAAATGACAAGCAATTAATTATTTGGATCAGGGATAAGCATCCCAGGTCCAGTTTCATTTAACTAACCATTAACTACTAATTATTTTAGCAAAGCAATTAATTCCAGCAAAGCCTATCTTAAACTACAATCTTAACTTTTTCTAAAATCCTTAACTCTTCAAAGTCAGTGTCTCAGTCCCTCCCACTAGCGGCACGTTCGGTCAATGGTTGCTTGCAAGCTCAAACCCACCAAGACTCTTTCTGTGTGCTCAGATGTCTCTGTGTGGCTTATCAGTGGTCTCTACGGGGCCCCCCTTTTAAAGAAATACATACTGTTTCTCGGCTGTTCAAGAGGTCGTTTTCTGTCCTCGCAGTGAGCTACCCGAGAAGCAGAATTCCTTCCAGAGAAATTCCTGGGGGGCGTCTTAGCAAGTCCACCCCCCAGTCAATCCTATGGCTGGGCAGACAACGTCCCATCTGAGGTGCCAAAATGACAGGTGGAAAGACTAAAACTCATAGCCAAAGTGAGTTTTAAAGTAGGTATGTGATTTATTCAGTGCTGGACATGATGCTGGATAGCTCTCAAAGGCATGAGCGCCCCTCGCTCACTAGCGTTTTCTTTTAACCTCTAGAATGTTACGTATGCATCAAGTTTCGCAATACACCTATGTATATTCATTCCTTGGCTCCCTCCCTCTCCGCTTTGTATGCTCATCATCTTATCAGCCCTTTGCGCCTTCGAAGAAGTTATCTCTGGTGGTTGTCTTCGGGGTCCCAAAGGATGAAGTAAAGTTGTTTTCCTCAGAGGTTAACTTCTGTCCCCGCTGCCTTGCACATGCTCACTGATCCTCCGGTCATAGTCCAAGTTGTAGGGTGTCCCGGGGTGACTGTATATCCCCCAATCGTCTATTGGGTGCAGGGGGGAGGGAAGCGCCGTTTGTTTTTCCCCAGGAAAACTCTGCTCCTCGGAGTGACCTTGAAGTGGGGGAGTTGGAACACAGCAAGACGAAAGAAGCTCTGTTGTTTTTTTTTTTCCCTGGCAGTTAGTTAGTTAGTGTACTGCTAGCGTAGTTAGACGCTATAGAATAGCTGAAGCTTTTTTACCTTTTTTTTTCTTTTTCTTTTCGCCTTTTTTTTTCCTTCCTTTTTTCTTTTTTGCCCTCTCCTCGGAACTGTTCCAACCTCTCCGGACTAAGGACCTGGGGAAGCACCGGGGGCCTCCACGGGGGACCCACCCCACCAAGACCAGCCCTGCACATCTCCTTTTCTCCCAACAGCAGCGGAGACGGAGTGGTGGAGCACAGTGACTATCTTATAGAGGAGACTTTCTTTAAGTTTGTTAACCCTCCGTAGGCGGCACGAAGCTCTTGTCATCGGGAATTGTGCTGGGAGTGCTTTGCCTGTTTAATAAACAGGTTTTTTCCACTTCTCTCTGAGGAAGTCTTTTCCCAAACTGGTTGGGGGAGGGGAGGGGGGCCCCGTGGGAGGGTTTCTCCCAAAATCTGCCTGAAACCACCACAAACCTTCTGGCACCCAAACGTGGGGCTCGAGAGAGTGAAAAAACCCTGTACTGATTAGTATTTAGCCGTCAGTAACTATGCTGCTTGAACTCATGTCTCTTGGGGTGGGGGCCTTGATGTGTTTTGGATCCTTAGGCTTCTTTGAGGTCTTAATACCTTTGTGATCCTTAGGTTTATTTGCATATCCAGAGATAGCCCCAATATTGTCATTAATACGCAGTTTTTACAGTAGAGGGACACGGATTAGAGTAGCTATTGGCCTTGGTTTAATGATAATAATTTATAGGAAGTTTATAAAGGTGCTGAGATCTTTTCCTACTATGTATGGGTCATGGTTATGGTTATTCACCCTGTTTGTGGGAGGAGGAGCAGAGGATGAAGTGTTGCAGTGTTTCGTTTCCTTCTTCTCCTCTGAATCAGTTAAATCATTGTTGGAGAATGCTGAGTTTCCCCTGAGTGTTAAAGAGACCATCTTTCTGGTATGTCATCTGGTAAGCCTCCTCTATACAGTCTGCAGCTTCTCTAGAATATGGGCTGAGATTTCTAGAGGGGCTGATGAAACTCCTGACCCAGGCAGAGGAAATCCTGAGTGGTGTGGAGAATGGGAGGATATGGGCCAACTCCTCAAGGAATTCTCTGACCCTGTAGTCTGGGATTTTCCACGGGAACAAATTCAGAATCCAGTGGAGCTGGGGGAATACCTGAAAGAGAGGTACCATGATGGCTCTAAGGGGGAAAAGATGGCTGCAGTAAGCTGGGCCCTGGCATATGCTTATCGCACATTGCTAGATACTGTAGGGCAGCAGACAGAGGCAGGGGGGAAGGGATACAAATCAACAGCCACCCCAGTCACTCAGGCTGCAGCCAACACCCCAGTTCTGAAGCCAGCAGCTAAACTAGAACCTGAGCCTGAGTCGGCAGCTAAAGCAGACAGTAAGCCTAAGCCCCTGGCAGTTGCTCCGGCAAAGAAGCACACACTCAAAGCCGATCGACCAGTGGACGATGATGACCCAAGAGAAGGACCTTCACCAAAATCAGAAGCCAAAGCTTCTAGCACAGGATCAGAAGCTAATATTGATCCCTTTTCCCTGAAGGACCTTCGGGGCCTAAGAAAAGATTACCGGCGACAACCTGTTGAATCTATAATTAGTTGGTTAGTCCATCTTTGGGATGCTGCAGGCGAGGCTACAATTCTGGACAGCACTGAAGCGAGGCATCTGGGATCCCTGTCACATGATCCAGTCATCGACCAGGAGATGATGAGAGAGGCTAGTCCTTGCAGTCTCTGGATACGGGTCCTAGGAAGTGTGGCAGAAAGATACTTGTGTGCAGATGATCTCTATATGCAGCAAACCCCATGGAAAACCATAGAACAAGGGATTCAATGCTTGAGAGAAATGGCAGTGGCAGAGATGGTCTTCTCAGATGACATAAACACTAGGAACCCAGACTTGGTATCATGTACATCTGTGATGTGGCGAAAACTTATATGACTCGGGCCATTAGAATACGCTTCTGCTTTAGCAGTAATGAAGTGGGAGGACATGGAGGAGATTGTGCTTGATATGGCGAAAAAGCTCTGAGCATATGCAGATGCTGTGCATGGCCCAACACACGCCAGAATCGCAGCTGTAGAAACACGTCTACAGAAACTAGAGGATAGGATAGATGAGAATCATAAGAAACTCAGGGAGGAGATTAGAGAGGACCTTCTCCAAATCTCAGCAGTACAGATCAGAGGTTCTGGTACCCAACGTAGATGCTCGCCGGCTAGGGAGAGAGACTACACTCCACGCGCTGAACTGTGGTTCTTCCTGCGGGATTGCAGAGAAAATATGAACAGATGGGATGGAAAAATCTACGGCTGCCCTGGCACCTTTTTTTTTTTTCCCATTTTAACCTCGTGGGAGGGGGAAAGATGCAAGATGGGAGCAAAACTGTCATTCGAGCAGCAGGAAGCTTTTTCCCAAATTTCTAGACCCCTTGTTAGTCATAATGCTAAGTTTTCTAGAAGTGATTTAAAAGTTTTTGCTCGCTGTATTTTTAAGCATTTCACAGATATTACACAAGAATCACTTTTATCAGCTGAGTTTTGGGAGAAAGTAGGGAGAAAGTTCTTGTTTTTAAAAAGTAAAAGGAAATTGCAAATTGCAAAGTTTTACCCAATTTTTGATTTGATTTATCAAGTGATTGTGTTTGGGAAACAGTTCAGTGATTGCTAAAATTTCAGTACGCCAGTTCTGGTGTTCCTCCCCCCATGTTCCTGACCCAGTCCCCTCAGGAGAGGTTTGGAAATAGTGAGACATTAAATTTGAAGAATTAGGGATTTTAGGAAAGTTAAGATAATAGTTGCTGAATTAGCTGGAGTAGGTAGATAAGCTTTGCTTGCCGTTAACAGAAGCCGGATCTTAGATAAGCTAGCCCGGATTTAGTAACTCATTGCTTGTCAGCTTTATGTTTATGTAGCTGTGCTTGTAACAAAAACCAAAGAATCTTCCTAGATGTGGACTCCTTCCAGTAGAGACAGAAACTTTTAACATGTTTTAAAAATGTTTGTTTTTCTCTGTAGAGAAAACCTACCTCACACTCAACCCTGTGATGAACCCCATACAAGATGTCATCTTCTTGTTGCTGAACAGTCTGGCAGCTGCATGGATCATCCCTCAGCCACGTCAAAACATCTGGGTGACCCTGGCACAGACACTTCAGCAGGAAAACATATGTTTGTCTGTTACCCTGGTTTTTCTGAGTTTTTTATAGCCTTTTGATTTTCATAAATGGAGTCAGATCTTTTAGCTATTGTACAATATTAAGAGCAGTTTTCTACCTTTTCTCACAGATGTAACATAAACAAATCCTTTGTTTTTCATTCTCTGTCCTTTGTTTGCATATTTCTAACCTGAAAACAATTGTAACTGACAGTTGGTTTAGCCACTTGGCTGAGGGGTGAAAAACCCCAGAAGCCAATCTTCTGCTAGACCCACAAATGTATAAAAAGTAAGAAATAAAACAAAGAGGCTCTCTCTCCGCCCTGTCTCGGTTTGAGCTGGATCGGAGAAACCTCCGCTCTGCAAAACCGCTTGTCTGCGTGTGGCTGCTTTGTGTGTCTCGGTGCCATTTGTCCACTGCATCAACAGAGAATCCTATGTCCACCTGTCTGGTAGGAATTCCATTATGGGCAGGAATTCCGTCTCAGCTTTTAGGAAGGCCATGTACCATAGGGCAATTGTCCGTATTGACACCCAACCAAACTTTAATTGGTGAATGGACTCACAAAAACAAATCGGCAAACAAAATTCAAAAGAGGAGTGCTGACCAATTGGATCCAAATTGTAATTCAGAAATTTCTCATTGGGCCAAGTCAAAAAGAGTTGCTGTGTCCCTGTTCCTTCCGTGGGTCGCAGCAGCCAAAGCTCTAGGTGAATTGGACCATCTAGAGTGCTGGGTAGTCAAACAGGCAAATTTAACGTCCACCGCCATCAGCTCTCTCCTAGAAGACGAGGAAATTACCAGACAGGCCACTCTCCAGAACCGTGCTGCTATAGATTATCTCTTGTTACTTCATGGACATGAATGCCAGGAATTTGAAGGACTATGTTGCCTAAACTTGACCTCGAAGGCTCCAAACATCCATGCTGCCCTTCGAAGCATGAACAGCTTGATCGGACAAGTGAAGCAAGAATTTGAGGATTGGATCAAAGAACTGTTCAAAGGCTGAGAACTTACAGGGTGGTGGACTTCTATAGTTAAAACAATTTTGTTATTTCTTGTTATTCTTTTCCTTGTAACAATAGTGTTCGGGATCCTATGCTGTTTGATTTTCAAGGCTATCAATAGTCTCATACCTTCTACCTCAGAAGTCAACCACATAGAGTTGGCAAACCTAAAGCAGGCTGACTCCCCCACCAATTGTAATTGGTGGGAAAACCCACATTTCGTGTAACCTAATGCTCTTCTTCTAATGTTCTTAAACAAAAAAGGGGGAGATGCTGTGTTTCTCTGAGGAATGGTTTTTCCCCTCAGAATCCCCCTGAAGCCTGTGCTATGTAGTTTAACCCTTCTTCCCTATCTTACCTACTCCTGACCCTATTGGCTCAGGGCCAATATCTTTCCTTGGCCCAAAACTAGATAAACCCCTGTCTCTTCCTGTTCACTCTCTCTCTCTTCTCGGGCTCCTGGAACATCACATCGAGAATAAAGCTTGGACGGAAGCCTGGGAGTGAGAGCCACTCTTTTGAAATCTTTATTCTGTCTCTCTGAAATATATTTCCCTTAAACCCCTGAATAACTGAGCTAGGAGAGCCAGGGGGGTGGCTAGAGGGAAGTAAATTTTCACCCTCCCCAGAATAGATCCCCGACTCATTTTAGAAAACAAACTAGGCATGCTTCATAGCCTTTTTTGCCAATTAGCATGCAAAGCGATGAATGGGAGGTGACAGGAGTAAGAATATATATTTGTCTTTTGGGTATTCAACACTTTTGTAAATAAAAGGCTTTGTAATTACCTGTGAATTTCGCAGTGCGTATTAGGGAACTATCCTGCATGCTGCCCAGCCGTAATAAACATACACTTTCTAGCTTTAAACTGTTAGAGAGCTTTTGTCCATCACAGTTGGGTATCGATACTAGATCAATACCCATATTTCTTTAATAAGTCAAAGCTAGTGCGTCATGTTTTAAATCCTTCAGCATCTGTAATACCCTTTGAACATGGTGAAGATAAAATTACCTCCTCTGATGACTTTGTCCTTGGCAATAACTGTTTTTTCTGTTTATTCTAGAGTTTTTGACCCAACTGTGCTCCTGTCTAAGTTGATGGCAGATGTCCCACTGAGATCATTGTGAACTGGATTTTGCCTTTGAAACAACATCCTTCCATTGCAGATTAAATGATTACTACAATTATGATTTTTTTCATGTAGGCGGTAAAATACAGGCTTCTTTGTAATTTTTAATATATTTTAAATCATCATTAAAAAAAAAAAATCGCACCTAATGTAATTCCTTGTCAAGGTTTGAGCAGATGCAGTCTGAATTTTTAATTACAAAACTGCAGCAAGTTTTAAAAAGCTGTGTTAAAACTCCAACTATATGCAAAGATACCTCATACCAGAAATGTTTCCATCATTTAACCTATTTTTATGTTGTTATTCTTGCTGGAACACACTCTGCTTTAAGATAAGCCAAGAATTCTCTTGACTGGCCAAATCATCAAGCCAATTAAATTTTAGTGGTGATGAACTCAAGGCTGAATTTGTTCTTAGCCAAGAGATTTTTTGGGCTTTTTTGTGCCACTCTACCAAGGCTCTTTACATGACCACTGTTTCCCACAATGTTTGGATACAAATATAGCATAAATATCTGAGGGTTTATAACTATTTTGCTTCTTTGCCACTTCTTCTCATCTTGCCTTGGCAGGATTTTTGTCTTCTAGGAGATCTGTTTTTTTAACAACTGATTTTGTGTTAACAGGAAGGCTTGGAGGTGGCTTCCCAGTGCCCATCAATTTCTGATCCTCCTTGACTGAAGCAGCAGAAGCAATTGGAACAGCTGAGGGGATCAGCTTTGGAGGCTCTACATGGCTTTCATTCTGGTATTTTAGTAAAGATGATGTTCTTCTTAGTCTGACCCCATATAGGTTCTCAAAGTTTTGTGTTTCATGGTCAGCCCACTCCATAAAAGAAATCAAATGCAGATCTCTGTCCTTACAATCTCGATCAAATCTATCTGAGTTGGTTTTTGCTGATTCCTGCATTACTGCATCAAAACGTGTGTTCCTTTGTCATTCCTTCAAAGAACTCTGGTCTTACAGGGGATGTTGGAGAACTGGAATAGGAATCTTCCTTTGAATTTGAACCCCCTGAGGGAGATCTTTGCCATGCTGGTGCAATGGTAAATCTGACTGGTTTAGCAGAAGCAGTCTTCAGTGGACATTTTACATTTTCATCTGATGATCGATTGCCTCCTGCTGTTTTTCTGTGAGAAGCTGTACTGCTTATTTAGTACTCCTTACTGTCAGCATCAGAAGATATATTTCTCTTCAAGCCAGCCAAACCTGAAGAGGCAAGACACCCAATGGAAAGTTTTTCAGAAATGTATGATGCATTGGCCTATTGACTGCCCTGGTTACCCTTTGGAACAGGAACATTTTCTGCTTTAAAACATATTTCAAATTTACTGCAAGGTACCACACAAACTGCTTCTGAGACAGATGCAGCAGGGTCTATTTTTTTTCTACATTGTCCTTGGATAACTGAAATTCCATAATTTCACAAGTTTCTTTGTCAGGTTTTGCTACCAAACTCTTTTCAGACCTCAAAACAGCCACTGTCTTGATGTCAGAACAAGACTCTGAGTCAGCTACTGCAACTTGTGGAGTGCTCAGTGCAGTATCTGAGACAGCATGGTTGGAATGATTCCCAGTAGTACCAAAGCAGAGTTCTTCTTTGCCAGTAAACAGTGGATCCTCTTTTTCCTGGACTTTAATGTTTGGATCCACAGAATTTACTGAGGAACTTTGTGCAACATGTGGCAGCATGTCCATGCCCAGTTTCGATACCACTGCTAAACAAGTCAGCTGCTGGTATGTCTGGAGACAACATTTTCTCCTTCAAGTTGTTGGAATTCTGGAAGTGCAGGTACTTCAGCACCGGTACTTTGTGGGTGTACTTTTGATTCATTAGCCGACTAATCTGCAGAGTACAACACTTTTGTACTGTGGTGTTCTTCCAGGTTTACTGGAGAAGGCTCAGGCCTCAGAAAGAGGGTGGCTCCTTTATAGTGATGGTCCACACTAGGAAGGCACCCATCCTCTTGCAGCAAAGCACAGGGGTCTTCTACCACAAGTGTGGAATCACAAGAGTCAGGGGCAGCATCAGTGGGACACCTGCTGTCTCCTTAAAACCACTTCCCTTTGCACAGTGTCCCACCGGTGATCGGGACACACAAAGCAATCACACGGAGACGAGAGATTTGCAGGGCAGAGAATTCCTCTGAGAGAGCCCAAGGCTGAGCCAAGGCCGAGAGCCCCTCTGCCTGTTTATTTCTTACTTTTTATACATTTGTGGGTCTGGCTGTGGCTTGGCTTCTGGAGTTATCACCTCCCAGCCGAATGGCCAGACCAACTGTCAGTTACAATTGTTTTCAGGTTGGAAATATGCAAACAAAGGACAGAGAATGAAAAACAAAGGATTTGTTTATGTTACATGTGTGAGAAAAGGCAGAAACTGCTCCTAATATTGTATAGTAGCTAAAAAGCCTGACTCCATCTTATGAACAATCAAAAGGCTTTAAAAAACTCAGAAAAACCAGGGTGACATTCCACCTGGGCTGATAATCCTATATTAAACAGAGGAAAAGAGTGTGCACTTAAAGGTTGTAATTCAAACACCATCTGTATGCATTCCAGATAGTGTAGTCCTTTAACATGAATGTCCCAGGTCTAGGTACTGCTGACTGATAAAAAAGCCTGTTCAGAGCCTATTTAGAAATGGGCTGTCCAAGTGAGAGACTAATAAAGTTTTAGTTTGAACATACCTAATCCAGGGAATGTCCGAAAGATGCTGTCTGTTTCAGGTGCACCACTTTAGTTGCTGTTTAGTTGTTTCTTGTGCATACCCTTAGTTGTAAGACTACTAGCCAGATTTCCCTAGACATTTCTGCATGTGTGTGCCTAGAAAAGCCATTGACAATGACTGGGAAAATTCTCTCTGGGTGAGTGGCAAAGGAAGATCCAGTAAACAGAAGCCAATCAAAGTCACCTGACACACACAACATATTATGCCAAGGTTAAGGTTTTTCTGAGTGTCAAGGAACTCAGTTTCACATTCATTGAGGTCCAGCCAGCTGTGTAGGGCAGGTGCTTCTTAACATGGTGCTTTCACCTCATGTTTTTTAAATACTGCCCTCAAAGTTCACCACTTCAGCATCACTTTGTTGAGTGTACTTGACTTTTTCCATCACAACAATTTAGCAGCCAAGATTGGTTTTATGGTATAAAACCAAAAGATGCCTAGTTTGAAAGGACAATTCAAACAGGTCCTGTCAGTGTTATGCAGAAGAGTTCAAGCACCCAGTGTAGCAATACCTATGTCTTCATTGTCTTCATTATCTTCCCAATTGCTTTTATGTTTGTCAGTATGTCCTGGTTTGGGACAAATTTGGGAGAAAACCCCTGTATAGGATCCCTCCAAGGAAGCAAACCCACGTGGCCCCTCCCTCCAACCGGTCCGGAAAAAAACCCAAAACCCTCTTTGGAGAAAAGTGGAAAAAACTATTTTACTAAACAAATGAAGTGCATACAAGTATAAAGAATGAATAGTATGAAACAATAAAACCTCTCCTTCTGAAGTGAGATGGCAAATTGAGAAAGTCCTTGCCGTGGGTGTAGCTTGGCTCTCTCTCTCTCAGCGTCTCCTCAGTCCCAGTCCCTCTGGTGCTGCTGGAAAAATGCCGAGGTCCAGGCCCCGGTGGGCCGCAGGTGCAGCCCCCAGTGTTCCCCTGGGTTTTCAGTCCAGAGCAGGTTTAAACAGTTCCAAGAAAAAGGAAAAAAAAACAGTCCAGGGAACTTCTCTGCCCTAGCTAGCTGAAACTAACTAAAAGCAAAAAAAAAAAAAAAGATCTCTGTCCTGCCGTCTCTCCAAGCCTCCGCCGAACACGCTGTCCGCAGAAGAATGTGGAGGAGTCGGGCAGTTTTCTCAAAACAAACTCCGCGCTTCTCCTTGCTCTTAGAACCAGTCTTAAAGGCACAGGACTCAATGTACAGCACAAACAGAACAGACGATTGGGGATACAGGCATCATAAAGTTACCTTAGGACACAGTCTCAAGTAATTATGTTGAATTTCCCTTCCTTTCTGGAGCTGCAGGAAGACATGCTTCATTTTCCATCTGTTCCGCCTAAAGAAGTGAAGATGCTTTAATTGAAGAATCATGCACAAAAATTGTACTTTATACACACACATTTCTATGAATACTCAAATCATAGACACAAAACCTCCATCCTGTAATTTACCAACACTGTGGGTTGCGTCCAGTTGTGTCCCCGCTCCGGGTGGGAGCTGACCCCCAGCTAGCTCGGGTCAACACAGACACAAAGTTTCCAGTTCGTTTTGGCTTCTCGGCTTAGCAGCTGGACCCAAAGGTGACAGTCAACAGCAGCAGAAGAGAAAAGGCTGGCTCTCAGCTTAGCAGGTTAAAAGATGTTTATTAGCAGAGATCTCCAAGCTCTGAGGCGAGCGGCTGAGAGCTTCCAGGCTGAGAACCCAGCGGCTGAGAGCTTCCAGGCTGAGAACCCAGCGGCTGAGAGAGCCTCTTCCTCCCTCCTACCCCCTATAAGCGGGGGAGGGTCCCAGGGAGGATACAACAAGACAACAAATCAGGGGTTTCAGGGGGTAACAAGGTGCGCCCACCCCCAAGCTTCAGACCACTAAAATCCAGAGCCAAAGGAATTTCCCCCAGGCTACCTATCACTTGAAGCCCTCTGCCGGAGATTTCACAATCCGGGAGGGACCCCGGGAGTGATACGCAAGCTGCCCCAGAGAGGGGGGTTGGGGCAGAGGGGATGTTACATGTCATGTGAGGTATGGGATGATTGACACAAAACACCTTATTATACAGACAACACAAAAGGGATACAGAATTGGGGACACAGTGAAACGAACCACAACATAAACTTCTTACAAAAATCTAATAAAACAGTTTTGCACCACCACAGTGGGTAATGTACTATTCCAGTTAAGAACTAGATTTGTAAAAATAGACTTAGGCCTCTTTAAAACTGACATTTAGCTTTTCAAACACCAGAAGTGTTTTTACAAATGAAGCATAACCCACAATTTTTGGCTAAATAATGAAAATCAAAAATTGCACTTTTTTTCAGTTTCCATGATATTGAAGTTTTCAGTCTTTTTTGTTTAGTTGGTTGGTGCAAAAGAGATGGGGTTTTTTCCCTTCTTCCAATGGAAGAAGTAAAGGAACAGGGATAGGAAAGAAAAAAGAAATTAAAATATTTAAAATAATAATTGAAAACTGCACTAATTTCTTTCTGCTCAGTGATTCTTTTCCAGAAAACACCTACCTGGAGGGGTAGCTGATGATTGTTGTTAAAGCCTTTCTGTTTCTGAGGGTTGATGGCAATCCTGTGCCTGGCTGCTGAGGTGTCCAGGCAGCCAAGGGGACTGGCAGGGATCGTAAAAATCAGTGGGAAGGAAGCTGCTGCCTCTTGAGATGGGGGTCCCCTGAGTGGCAGAGGATAAAGGACTAATGGGCGTGGAGGAAGCTCCAGAAGGCATCTGTAAAACAGAAACACAATGCTGTATATATTTTGCTTTACTTCCCCACATGTCTGGAACATTTCCTTTGTTAGCTCATTCCATTTCAGAAGCTTGAAACGGCTGTAGTTTTGGGCCTAAATCTGCATTTTAAAATGCATGACTAAAGTAATTCTTTATACTTGTATGCACTTCATTTGTTTAGTAAAATAGTTTTTTTCCACTTTTCTCCAAAGAGGTTTTTTACCAGACCGGTTGGAGGGAGGGGCCACTTGGGTTTGCTTCCCAGAGGGATCCTATTCAGGGGTTTTCTCCCAAATTTGTCCCTAAACCAGGACATACTACCAACTGGCATCCAACGTGGGGCCTGAGAGAGTAGAAAAAACTTGTATTGATTATTATTAACTGCATTTTTAGTTGTCCTTTGTGTAGGGATTAAACAGTCAGTGGCCATGTTGCTGCTTGAATTCCTACTGTCTCTTAGAATGGAGTCTTTTCTGCATTTCTGTTCCCTAAGATTTTTTAAAGTCTTAATACCTTTCTGGTCCCTAGGTTTGTTTTCTTACCCAGAAATAGCTCCAATATTATCCCTAACATACAGCTTTTACACTAGAGATGCACAAATTAGAATAGTTATTTTTTTGAGCTCAATGATTATAGTTTACAAGAAGCTTATAAAGATACTGGAGTTTGTTCTGGGTATGTTCAGTTTATAGTTTTTTCATCCTACCCTGCGTCCTCGTTCCAGCAGCATGTTTTGGGGATTTATCAACAATTGTACCCAGTTTGTTAGAGGAGGAATAAGAGATGAGGCTCTTCAGCCTCTCCTTTCCTTCTTCTCTTTTGAGTCAGTTGCATCACTTTTAGAGAATATTCAGGGTCTCCTGAATGTTAAAGACACCACCTTCCTGGTATTTCACCTGGTGAGCTTCCTCTATATGGTTTATAGCTTTTCTAGAATGAGTCACACACTGCTAAACACTGTAGGGCAGCAGATAGAAGCAAGAGAGCAGGGAGATAAATCAATCACTCAGGCTGCAGCCAACCCCACAGCTATTCAGGCTGCAGCTCAACCAGACAGTGAGGCTAAGACACCGGCAGTTGCTGCAATAAAGAAAGGAAAGAAGCACACGGACAAAACCGATCGACCAGTAGATGATAATTCAAGTGAAGGATCCTCAATGCCTCCTGACACCCAGTCAGGAGTCAAACCAACTGACACACAGTCAGATGCCGAACCAACTGATACAAAATCAGAAGCCGAACCAACTAGCACAAGATCGGGAGTCCAACCAACTAGTACACATTCAGAAGCCCAAGCAACTGCTACAAGATCAAGAGATACTATTAAGTCCTTTTCCCTGAAGGACCTTCATAGCCTAAGAAAGGATTATACTTGACGACCTGATGAATCTATAATTAGTTAGTTAGTCCATCTTTGAGATGCTGCAGGCGAGGCTACAATGCTGGATGGCACTGAGGCAAAGCATTTAGGATCCCTGTCACATGATCCAGTTATCGACCAAGAAATGATGAAGGAGGCTCACTCTTGCAGTCTCTGGGAACAGGTCCTGGGAAGTGTGGCACAAAGATATCTGTGTACCGATGATCTCTACATGCAGCAAACCCAGTGAAAAACCATTGAATAAGAGATTCAGTGCTTGAGAGAAATGGCAGTGGCAGAGATTGTCTTCTCAGATGACCTAAACACTAAGAACCCTGACTTAGTACCATGTACACCTGTGATGTGGCAAAAACTTGTACAACTTGGGCCACAAGAATACTCCTCTGCTTTAGCAATAATAAAGCGGGATGACACAGAAGAGACTGTGCTTGATATAGCAAAGAAGCTCTGAGCATATGCAGATGCCGTACATGGTCCAACACATGCAAGAATTGCAGCTCTGGAAACACATATGAGAAAATTAGAAGACAAGATAGAGGAGAATCACAAAGAACTCAAAGAGGACATTCTCCAAATCTCTGCAGTACAGGTTAGAAGCTCTGGCACCACACACAAACGTTCCCTAGATAGAGAGGGAAAAGGCATCCCACGGGCTAAGCTGTGGGTCCTCCTGCGTGAATGTAGAGAAAACATGAAAAGATGGGATAGAGAATCTACTGATGCTATGACACAACAGCTGCATGAATTGTTAAATGGAAAGACTATGAGAGGAAGTTCAGGCAAGAAGGAACCAGCTCCGGTTACCCAGGAAAATAAGGATAATCAAGCTTAGAGGAGCCCTGCCTCTAGCCAGGTAGAGGCTAGGGAAAACCGTGTTTTTTTAGACTACGTGGATTCGTTAGCCTGGCACATCAGAACCACAAAAATATGAGGCCTTAGTTGACACTGGTGCACAGTGCACATTACTCCCATCAAGACATGTAGGGAAAGGATCTGTTTCCATTTCTAGGGTGACAGAGGGTTCACAAGATTTTACTTTTGTAAAGGCTGATGTGAGCCTGACTGGAAATGAGTAGAAGAGACACCCTATTGTGACTGGCCCAGAAGTTCCATGCATTTTAGGCATAGACTTCCTCCGAAATGGGTATTTCAAAGACCCGAAGGGATTTAGGTGGGCATTCGGGATAGCAGCTGTAGAGACAGGGAGTGTTAAGCAGTTGAATACCTTGCCTGGACTATCAGAAAACCCATCTGCTGTAAGTCTTCTGAAGGTAGAAGAGCAACAAGTGCCAATTGCCACTTCAATAGTGCATCGCCGACAGTACAGAACAACTTGAGATGCTGTGATTGCCATCCACAAGATGATCCGTGAGCTGAAGACTCAAGGGGTGGTCAGCAAAACCCACTCACCCTTCAACAGCCCCATCTGGCCTGTGCGCAAGTCTGACAGAGAATAGAGATTGACTGTAGACTACTGTGCCTTGAACGAAATGACTCCACCATTGAGCACTGCTGTGCCAGACATACTGGAACTCCAGTACGAGCTGGAGTCCAAGGCAGCAAAGTAGTACGCCACAATTGACATTGCTAACGCATTTTTCTCCATTCCTCTGGCTGCAGAATGTAGGCCTCAGTTCTCCTTCACATGGAGAGGAGTGCAGTACACCTGGAACCGATTGCCCCAGGGGTGGAAACACAGTCCAACCATCTGCCATGGACTGATCCATGCTGCACTAGAAAAGAGTGAAGCTCCAGAACATGTACAGTACATCAATGACATCATTGTGTGGAGGAACACAGCAATGGAAGTGTTTGAGAAAAGAGAGAAGATAATCCACATTCTCCTGAAGGCTGGCTTCGCTATCAAGAAGAGCAAAGTTAAAAGACCTGCTCGAGAGATCCAGTTTCTAGAAGTAAAGTGGCACGATGGAAAGCATCAGATTCCCGCTGAAGTCATCAACAAGATCACAGCGATGTGTCCACCAACCAACAAAAAGGAAACACAAGCCTTCCTAAGCATCATAGGTTTCTAGAAGATACACATTCCTGAGTACAGCCAGATTATGAGCCCTCTCTACCTAGTTACCCACAAGAGGAACAATTTCCACTGGGGCCCTGAACAGCAACAAGCCTTTGACCAGATCAAGCAAGAAATTGCTCATGCGGTAGCCCTTGGCCCAGTCAAGACAAGACCAGAAGTGAAGAACGTGCTCTACTCAGCAGCCATGAACAATAGCCTGTCCTGGATCCTTTGGCAGAAAGTGCCTGGGGAGACTCGGAGCCGACCACTAGGATTCTAGAGTCGAAGCTACAGAGGGTCTGAAGCCAACTACACTCCAACAGAGAAGGAAATCTTAGCCGCCTATAAAAGAGTTCAAGCCACCTCAGAAGTAGTAAGCACTGAAACACAACTCCTGCTGGCACCTCAACTACCAGTGCTGGGATAAATGTTCAAAGCAGAAGTTCCCTCTACCCACCATGCCACCAATGCCACATGGAGCAAATGGATTGCCCTCATTACACAGTGTGCCCGTATTAGAAACCCGAATCGCCCTAGGATTTTGGAAATAATTACAAACTGGCCAGAAAGTAAAAACTTTAGTCTCATGGATGAAGAGAAGCAGGAACAAGTGACACGTGCTGAAGAAGCTCCACCATACAACCAACTGCCAGCAGAAGAAACATGCTATGCTCTTTTCACTGACGGTTCCTGCCGCATCGTTGGGATGAAACAAAAGTGGAAAGCAGCTGTATGGAGTCCCACAAGACAGGTTGCACAAGCCACTGAAGGAAAAAGTGAGTCAAGCCAACTCACTGAGCTCAAAGCTGTTCAACTAGCCCTGAACATTGCTGAAAGAGAGAAATGGCCAAAGCTCTACCTCTACACTGATTCGTGGATAGTAGCCAATGCTCTGTGGGGATGGCTAGAGAAGTAGAAAAAAACCAACTAGCAACGTAGGAGAAAACCAATCT
Source organism: Hirundo rustica (assembly GCF_015227805.2). Taxonomy (NCBI): domain Eukaryota; kingdom Metazoa; phylum Chordata; class Aves; order Passeriformes; family Hirundinidae; genus Hirundo; species Hirundo rustica. The sequence continues at coordinate 26,057,926 of NC_053487.1, read as the reverse complement.
GGGCTGCTGATGAGTGGAAAGACATTGCCACTCGGGTAGAGAAGCTACCTGTCAAAGTCCATCATGTAGATGCTCATGTCTCCAAGAGTCGGGCTAATGAGGAGCACCAAAACAACAAGCAGGTAGATCAAGCTGCAAAGATAGAAGTGTCAAAGATAGATTTAGATTAGCAACACAAGAAAAAGTTGTTCCTAGCTCGATAGGCCCATGATGCCTCAGGTCACCAGGGCAGAAATGCCACCTATAAGTGAGCATGAGACCAAGAAGTAGATCTAACCATAGACAGTATTTCTCAGGTTATACACGACTATGAGACGTGTGCTGCGATCAAGCAGGCCAAACGGGTGAAGCCCCTATAGTATGGTGGGCGATGGTCCAAGTATAAGTATGGGGAAGCCTGGCAGATTGACTACATCACCCTTCCCCAAACCCGCCAAGGTAAGCACTATGTACTCACAATAATAGAGGCCACCATAAGATGGCTAGAGACCTACCCTGTGCCTCACGCTTCGGCCCATAACACCATTCTAGGCCTTGAAAAACAAGTTCTTTAGAGGCATAGTACCCCTGAGAAGATTGTCAGACAATAGAACTCATTTCAAGAACAGCCTCTGTTGGGGAGGATGAAGCCAGAAAGCCCTATAAATATGATTGCTTAGATTCTGAGAATGTGAAGTCTGTAAGTGAGATAGAATTGAAAGTAAGTTTTGATGTTTGAGATGTCCTAGCTACTGGATATCTGGGAAAACAGTTATGTGACCAGCTGAAGGTCACCTGCAGCCAGACCCAGAGGTCAAATGGAATGTCCTGTCTCACCCCCCAATGTATGGTTCATCCCACACCTGCAACCCTCCCCTGAAGTATCAGGTATCTGTAACCCCATTGGCCCAAGTCCTGTTCCAGCCCACCTTGAGACCCCTTATCTGGGGGCTTCAAGGGTGGGTTGGTCTCTCCTCTTTGCCTGGCACCCTTTCCCGAGGACTTTCCTCTCTTGGAATTTCCTCTCCCTACCTCTCCCTTCCCCCACTTTCCTAGGCCTTGCCACGAGCTGCAGCCTGGCAGCTCAGAGCAAGGCCTCATATCCCTTACAATAAACCTCATCTTCTAAAACCCAACTTCAGAGATCTCTCGTCTACATTCATCCACACCGTCCTGGAGTCCACAGCAGAGAAGTTATTTCTACAACTGGGCTAGGGAACATGGCATTAAATAGGTGTACCATATCCCCTATCATGCACCAGCTTCAGGGAAAGTAGAAAGATACAATAGACTGCTAAAAACCACCCTGAAAGCACTGGGTGGGGGATCATTCAAAAATTAACAGCAGCATCTAGCAAAGGCCACCTAGTTAGTTAACACCCAAGGTTCCACCAACAGAGCAGGCCCTGCCCAATCTGAGCCCCTACATACAGTAAATAGAGAAAAAGTCCCAGTAGTACATGTAAGAGGTTTGTTAGAGAAGACAGTTTAGATCAATTCTGCTTCAAGTACAGAAGATCCCATCCATGGGATTGTCTTTGCTCAAGGACCAGGCTGCACGTAGTAAGTAATGCAGAAAGATGGAACCAAACGATGTGTACCCCAGGGAGATTTGATTGTTGAGTGAGAACTGAGTGTAATTATCGCTGTGTGCTGAATGGTACTGCCACTGTATGGAGCTGTATATTGCATATTGTCTTTATATAGATATATGTGTGTGTAGAGCTAGAGTATATATATTAGTTTTAGTAAATTGACGATATGGGGATAAGGGGTGGAATGTCCTAGGGTAACTTTATGATGCTTGTATCCCCAATCGTCTGTTCTGTTTGTGCTGTATATTGAGTCCTGTGCTTTTAAGACTGGTTCTAAGAGCAAGGAGAAGCTCGGAGTTCATTTTGAGAAAACTGCCTGACTCCTCCACATTCTTCTGCTCCGGACGGGGTGTTCAGCGGAGTCTTGGAGAGACTGCAGGACAGAGATTTCTTTTGCTTTTAGTTAGTTTCAGCTAGCTAGGGCAGAGAAGTTCCCTGGACCTTTTATTTCCTTTTTCTTGGAACTGTTTAAACCTGCTCTAGACTGAAAACCCAGGGGATCACTGGGGGCTGCACCTGCGGCCCACCGGGGCCTGGACTGTGGCGGTGCAAGAACTGTTTTATTAGGTTTTTATAAGAAGTTTTATGTTATAGTTCATTTCACTGTATCCCCAGTTCTGTAACCCTTTTTAGCTTTCTGTATAATAAAGTGTTTTGTGTCAGTCCTCCCACCCCTCACCTGACCTGGACCATCCCCTCTGCCCCCCCTCGCTCTGGGACAACCTGCCTATCACTTCAGAACCCCTCCCAAGATTGAGAAATCATACGGAGAGGGCTTCAGGTGATAGGTCGCCCTGAGGGAATTCCTTTCCTCTGGGGATGGTTGGTCAGAGCCTTGGGAGGGGGACACCTCCTTGTTGCCCCCTGAATCCCCTGATTCGTTGCCTTGTTGTAAACCCCCCTGAACCCCTCCCCCAGTTATAAGGTAGAGGAGGGAGATTCAAACTCTCTCTAGCATGCGGTTTTGGGCTAGCTGTGGTTCTACTGCAGTTAGGCCTGAATAAACATCTTTTAACCTGCTAAGCTGAGAGCCATCCTTTTCTACTGCCGCTGCTGTCACGACACTATTTAGTCCAGCTGCTGCTGAGAAGCCGAGCCAGCAGGTAAAGATAACCTGCGTGCCTATCCGGACTGGAAACATCCTGGTCGCTGTGCAGATCTGAGCCAGCCAGAGGCCGGCGTCCGCCTGGTGTGGAGATAGAGCACAGATACACCGGACCTCGGCATTTTCCAGCTGCGCCAGAGGGACTGGGACTGATGAGAGACTGAGAGACAGCCAAGCTAAACCCACAGCAAGAACTTTCTCAATGTGCCATCTCACTCCAGAACAAGAGGTTTTATTGTTTCATATAATTCATTCTCTATACTTGTATGCACTTCATTTGTTTAGTAAAATAGCTTTTTTCCACTTTTCGCCAAAGTTGTTTTTTACTGGACCGGTTGAAGGGAGGGGCCACTTGGGTTTGCTTCCCAGAGGGATCCAATTCAGGGGTTTTCTCCCAAATTTGTCCCTAAACCAGGTCACAAGCCCTGTGGGTTTCACTTGTTCCAGCAAGCAAACAGGCTAGTGCAGCAACATTCCAGCCTCTTCCAGTGCTGGAGGAGCTGCAGGCCATTCGGTGTGTGATTTCCATGTCTGCAGCAGAAAGGTGCAGATAGCTACTTGCTCTGTTTCCAGGGCAGAGATGTTGACAGCGAGAAGCTTGCTCTCCCAGAGAGAGCAGTGCACTCCCCGCTCGCTCGGTGTGCTCTGCTTGCCGCCCGGCTTGCCTCACAAGGCCTGTTAGGTTTCACTTGTTCCAGTAAGCAAACAGGCTAGTGCAACAACTTTCCTGCTACCTCCAGTGCTGGTAGAGCTGCAGGCCATCTGGTGTGTGATTTCCATGTCTGCAGCAGGAAGAGCACAGGCGCAGATAGCTACTTGCTCTGTTTCCATGGCAGAGCTGTAGACAACGAGACATTTGCTCTCCTGGAGTGAGCAGTGCACTTCCCGCTCGTTCGGTGTGCTCTGCTCGCCGCCTGGCTTGCCTCACAAGCCCTGTTAGTTTTCACTTGTTCCATCAAGCAAAAAGGCTAGTGCAGCAACTTTCCTGCTACTTCCAGTGCTGGAGGGGCTGCAGGCCATCCAGTGTGTGATTTCCATGTCTGCAGCAGCAAGAGCACAGGCGCAGATATCTACTTACTCGGTTTCCACAACAGCGCTGTAGAAAGCGAGAAGTTTTCTCTCACGGAGAGAGCAGGGCACTCCCCACTCGCTCGGTGTGCTCTGCTTGCCGCCTGGCTTGCCTGACAAGCCCTGTTAGGTTTCACATGTTCCAGCAAGGAAACAGGCTAGTGTCACCCTGGTTTTTGTGAGTTTTTTAAAGCCTTTTGATTGTTCATAAAAATCGAGTCAGACCTTTTAGCTACTGTACAATATTAGGAACAGTTTCTACCTTTTTCCCACATATGTAACATAAACAAATCCTTTGTTTTTCATTCTCTGTCATTTGTTTGCATATTTCTAACCTGAAAACAATTATAACTGACGGCTGGTCTGGCCAGTTGGCTGAGAGGTGAAAACTCCAAAAGCCAAGCTTCAGCCAGACCCACAAATGTATAAAAAGTAAGAAATAAACAGGAAGAGGGCTCTCCGCCTTGTTCTCTGCCTTGGCTCAGCCTTGAGCTCTCTCGGAGGAACAACTCTGCCCTGCGAAATTTCTCGTCTACGTGTGATTGCTTTGCGTATCCCAGTCACAGGCTAGTGCAGCAACTTTCCTGCTACTTCCAGTGCTGGAGGAGCTGCAGGCCATCCGGTGTGTGATTTCCATGTCTGCAGCAGCAAGAGCACAGGCGCAGATAGCTGCTTGCTCTCTTTCCCTGGCTGAGCTGTGGACAGCGAGAAGCTTGTTATTGCAGAGAGAGCAGTGCACTCCTTGCTCGCTCGGTGTGCTCTGCTTGCCGCCTGGCTTGCCTTACAAGGCCTGTTAGTTTTCACTTGTTCCAGCAAGCAAACAGGCTAGTGCAGTTACTTTCCTGCTACTTCCAGTGCTGGAGTAGCTGCAGGGGATCCGGTGTGTGATTTCCATGTCTGCAGCAGCAAGAGCACAGGCGCAGATAGCTACGTGAGGTGTTCCCATGGCAGAGCTGTAGACAGCGAGAAGCATGCTATTGCAGACCGAGCAGTGCACTCCCCGCTCGCTCGGTGTGCTCTGCTTGCCGCCTTGCTTGCCTCAAAATCCCTGTTCGTTTCCACTTGTTTCATCAATCAAACAGGCTGGTGCAGCAACTTTCCTGCTACTTCCAGTGCTGGAGGAACTTCAGGCGATTCGGTGTGTGATTTCCATGTCTGCAGCTGCAAGAGCACAGGTGCAGATAGCTACTTACTGTTTCCATTGCAGAGCTGTAGACAGCGGGGAGCTTGCTATTGCAGAAAGAGCAGTGCACTCCCTGCTCGCTCGGTGTGCTCAGCTTGCCGCCTGGCTTGCCTCACAAGCCCTGTTAGTTTTTACTTGTTCCAGCAAGCAAACTGGCTAGTGCAGTACCTTTCCTGCAACTTCCAGTGCTGGACGAGCTGCAGGCAATCTGGTGTGTGATTTCCATGTCTGCAGCAGCAAGAGCACAGGTGCAGATAGCTACTTGCTCTATCTTGCTCTGTTTCCACAGCAGAGCTGTTGACAGCAAGACGCTTGCTCTCCCGGAGAGAGCAGTGCACTCCCCGCTCGCACGGTTTGTTCTGCTTACTGCCTGGCTTGCCTGATAAGGACTGTTAGGTTTCACGTGCTCATCAATTAAACAGGCTAGTGCAGTACCTTTCCTGCTACATCCGGTGCTGGAGGAGCTGCAGGCCATCTGGTGTGTGATTTCAATATCTTCAGCACGAAGAGCACAGGCGCAGATAGCTACTTGCTCTGTTTCCACGACAGCGCTGTAGACAGCGAAAAGCTTGCTCTTCCAGAGAAAGCACTTCACCCCCACTCGCTCGGTGTGCTCTGCTTGCTGCCTTCCTTGCCTGACAAGCCCTGTTATGTTTCACTAGTTCCCGCAAGCAAACAGTCGGGTGCAGTAACTTTCCTGCTACTTCCAGTGCTGCAGGAGCTGCAGGCCATCCTCTGTGTGATTTCCATGTCTGCAACAGAAAGTGCACAGGCGCACATAGCTACTTTCTCAGTTACCATGGCAGAGCTCTAGACAGTGCGAAGCTTGGTCTCCCAGAGAGAGCAGTGCACTCCCCGCTCATTCGGTGTGCTCTGCTTGCCACCTAGCTGACCTGACAAGGCCTGTTAGGTTTCACTAGTTCTCGCAAGCAAACAAGATGGTGCAGTACCTTTCCGGCTACTTCCAGTGCTGGAGGAGCTGCAGGCCATCCGCTGTGTGATTTCAATGTCTGCAGCAGAAAGAGTACAGGCGCAGATAGCTACTTGCTCTATCTTGCTCTGTTTCCATGGCAGAGCTGTAGACACCGAGTGTGGCGATGCAAGAAGGGTATTGTTAGGTTTTTATAAGAAGTTTATGTTATGGTTCATTTCACTGTATCCCCAGTTCTGTAACCCTTTTGTGTTTTCTGTATAATAAGGTGTTTTGTATCAGTCCTCCCACCCCCCACCTATCTCTGTCCATTTCCTCTGCCCCCCCCTGCTCTAGGGCAGCCTATCACTTTGAGGAGCCCTCCCAGGTTGCGAAATCTCAGGGAGAGGGCTTCAGGTGATAGGTAGCCTGGGGGGAATTCTTTTCCTCTGGAGGTGCTTGGTCAGAGGCTTGGGGGGTGGGCACACCTTGTTACCCCCCCCGGATCCCCTGAATTGTTGTCTTGTTGTAACCTCCCTTGAACCCCTCCCCCACTTATAAGGTGGAGGAGGGAGATTTAAACACTCTTCAGCTCTGCTCTCTCTCGCTTGCTGGCCCCCCTGGCCTGAGGTTTGGACCAGCTGTGGACTTCCCGCAGCTGGGCCTGAATAAACATCTTTTAACCTACAAAGCTGAGAGCCCTCCTTTTCTTCTGCTGCCGTTGCTGTCATGACACTATTTGGTCCAGCTGCTGCTGAGAAGCCGACCAGCAGGTAAAAATAACCGCGTGCCCATCTGAACTGGGAACATCAGTGGCTGTGTTGACCTGAGCTAGCCGGAGGTAAGCTCCCGCCCGGAGCGGGGACAGAACCAGCCACAGAGAGTGGCCCTCCAATGTGGGGCACACCACGCCAGCAGAAGTAGCTTGGACCACGTTGGGGCTGGCCCCGCGGTGACAGAGCGTCCGGCGCCCATGCAGAGGCCCCCCGGAGACGAGGCGGACCCTGCGAAAGGACTGGGGCTGATAATAGCCCGAAGAACAGTCTCTGGGCGTCACGCACCCCTGTGAAATTGACTTTTAAACACGGCGAATTCCAGGGGAAAGGAGGGCGGCTTCGGCCCTGAATGAAGTCCTTCTTGCGGCAGACCAACCCACCCCACGCATCCCTCAGGTCACAAGAGCAGGTAAGTATACCCACAACGGGACATATTTACCAGTTTTAGGGTTCCCCCGATGGAGGGGGATCTATTGGGGAGGAAAAAATCCTCCAAAAATAGCTGCGCAGCTAAAGGGTTAAACCTCCTGTGATTTCGAGCAAACGGGGTCCACACGGGGGTTGCTTTTATTTGGGTTTGGGTTCAGAGCAACTTTGTATCGAGAAACATGGGTGGAAAATTAACAGTTGCTCAGAAAAGGTTGTATTATAACTATGTTTCGGTTGTTAATGATGTCCAATTGAAAGTTTCAAAGGGTGAGTTAAAAAGTTTCGTTCGCTGGGTTCATCTGCATTTTCCCCAAGTATCCCCCGAGGGAGTCTGCAGTGCCGACTTCTGCGGCACTGTAGAAAAGGAATTAATTCAGTTGATTCAGGCAGGGGACAAAAAAGCTACAAAGAATTTTATTGTAGTGACAAAGTTGAATTCGGCAATCAGATCACAGAAAGGAGTGCAGAAAGAGCCCAGCCGAGAAATGTGTTCTCCCCCTCCTCCCCCGCCTCTTCTCCCCAGCCCCCGTGTCCCCGGGAAAGCGTTCTGAATGGAGCAGCAGGGGTCCTGCCCGCCCGCTCAGCCTCTGGGACGCCCCAGCCCTCCCGCCTGCACTGGCCCCGTGGGACCAGCCCGGATTCCTCAGGCGGACCTGGCCAGTCCGCCCGAGACCTTCCCTTTTCCCTGCTTTCCCCGGTTGAAAAATGCCGTGTTCGTTTCTCTGTGGGAGGGGAGGCGGGGTCTGAAGCCGCGTGTCGAGTCTGGAGTCCCCAAGATGGCGGCGACTGCATGGCAGGGGAGTCCCCAGCCCCCTCTGCGCCACCCACCCCTCCCTACCCCTGTGACGTCGGGTGCCCACTGCGCAGCCCCGCCCCGTCCACCCCCTGCCCCGCGCTGCTCGGCCACGCCCGGCACCGTGCGCCCCTGGTCCGCCCGCCCCGGGCGCTGCCAGCCCGCCCGCGCCGTGCGCCGCTGGCCCGCCGCACACCATGTCCGCCCTGCCCCCCCCCCTCCCCCGGTGGCTGCGCGTGTGCGCTGCGGCACCCCTCCCCCCCCACCGCGGCTACGGCCGCGGCGCCTCCCTTGCCCGATCTCGGTGACGTCGCTTTCCCCACCCCCCCGCTCCTGGCGTGGCCACCCCCCGTGGCGCCGCTGCCTGAGGGGGCCCCCGCTGCGGCGTGGCCACCGTTCGCCACTGCCCCCCCCCCCCGGCACTGCTCATCAAGTTGCAGCCATGGAAGCTGAAGATTCCTGAAAAACACCGAACACCAGGAAGAAGCCTTCTGCTCAAGGCTTCCAGAAGTGTTTTTTATGCAGGAATTTGGGGCATTGGGTTTCCAAGTGCCCTCTCAAGAAAGAATTAGAGGACCTCAAAAACAAAAAAGGGGGAGGGGAAGGGGAAAAAGGGGGAGGGGAAGGGGAAAAAGGGAGAGGGTTTAAACCCTCACAAAAAAACTGATGAAAGAGCGCAGGTCCGCCCTGCGTGAGGAAAAAAATGGGGTGGACCGGGCAGAAGGGGAGGGGAAGGGGAGCCAAGGGAAAAAGGAGAAGCTGCCTTGCCCCATTCAGGGTGGCAGCAAAAATAACACACTGGAAATTACTTATACGGATCATGACATGGCACAACCTATTTTGACAACCAATTCTAAATATACCCCCTACAGGTTGCAGCTCACGGAGGGTTTGCACCTGAAAGACGACGACTGGAATCTTGTGTCAGTTGACAAAAGTGAGCTGGGTACCTGGCCAAGGGTCAAAGGTAAGCTCATCGTTGTGGGGGACTGTAAACACACCCCAAAAGAGATCGAAATTCTTCCAGGAACACTTGATAACAATCCTGGAAAGTTCGTTCTCTGGCTATGCTGCACTCACCCACCAACATTCCTACCTAAAGGGCAGATAGTTGCCCAGATCATACCCACCTGGGAACACCTGGAAGAAGACAACATACCAACAGCTTGTCCTGTGCACAGCATCACAGAAGTGAAACCCCAGGTGGGATGTGAGTTACAGGTGGGTGATGAGGCCATTAACATCGCAGGCCTCCTAGACACCGGCGCAAACGTGACTGTGATCCCATCTAAGCACTGGCCGTCACATTGGGCCTTGGAAAACATGGCAGGACACGTGCAAGGAATAGGGGGAATGCAATTGGCCAAACAATCAAAGAGTGTGGTGCAAATCAAGGGGCCAAAAGGGCAATTGGCCAGTTTACACCCGTTTGTTTTAGATTATAGGGAACCCTTGTTGGGGAGAGACCTGATGGCCCAGTGGGGAGTCACAATTGACATCCCAGACCCCCCACAGGATTTTTGGGCGGCGGCCACTGAGGAGCGCCCTACCCACAAGCTGAATTGGAAAACAGATGCGCCAGTGTGGGTAGAACAGTGGCCGCTTTCAAAACAGAAATTGAAGGCGCTCGAAGAGCTCATGGAGGAGCAGTTAGCTAAGGGTCACATTGTAGAGACCACCAGCCCTTGGAATTCGCCGGTTTTCGTTATCCGGAAGCCGGGGAAGGACAAGTGGAGATTCCTCCAGGATCTCAGACAAATTAACAACGTGATAGAAGACATGGGCTCTCTCCAACCTGGGATGCCTTCCCCGACCATGCTCCCACAAAATTGGAAATTGGCTGTTATAGACATAAAAGACTGTTTCTTCCATATTCCCCTACATCCGGACGATGCACCACGTTTTGCATTCTCGGTTCCCACCATTAACCAAGAGGCCCCAAGGAAATGCTACCATTGGAGGGTTTTTCCCCATGGGATGAAAGTTTCTCCGATCATCTGCCAGTAATGTCAGACCATCTAACTCATTGAGTAGAAGCAGTTCCCACTACCAAGGCCTCAGCCAACATGGTAAGTAAAACCCTTTTAGAACAGATTATTCCCAGATACAGAATGGTTAATAGAATAGACTCAGACAGAGGAACGCATTTTATGTCAAAAGTGTTACAACAAATAATTCCATCTTTAGGGATAAAATGGGAGTTGCATATCCCATGGCATCTGCAGAGTTCTGGTCGTGTAGAAAGGATGAACCAGACTTTAAAGAGAACTTTGACCAAATTAATAGTTGAAACCCAAATGTCATGGGTACAATGCCTACCTTTGGCCTTATTGAGGATCCGAACACAACCCAGGTCAGACCTGGGAGTGTCACCCTATGAAATGATGTTTGTGTTACCTTTTTTTTGACCACCCAACATGAAAATGCTACCTATGAGGTAGGGGAAATGAGTGTTAAAAGATACATTAACACCATTGCGAAAACTCTTGAAAACCTACGGTTGAAAGGAATAATCCCTCAAACCACACCTTTAGACTTTAAAATCCATAATGTTCATCCAGGGGAATGGGTGCTAGTGAAAACCTGGAAAGAACAATGTTTAACTCCTCAATGGGAAGGTCCTTTTCAAGTATTGCTGACGACCGAGGCTGCGATCCGGACCAAGGAACGAGGGTGGATCCACGCCAGCAGAATCAAAGGACCTGTGGATGAACCTAAGGAGTGGACGATTGCATCTGAACCGGGTGATACAAAACTGACTCTTAAATGGGCACTGGGTAGTAATGAACTGGGAAGATCCAAGAAACATACACAGGATCACACCTAATTGGGAGATAAAGCCAAGCTTATATCAGTGGTTTCAAGTACTGCCTGGACAAGCTTTGAGACGCCTCAGATACCCTCCTTGAGGTAGAATACTTCCACTCCAAACAGGAGGATCAGGACTGTTTCGGACAGAGAACTCTTGTATTCATGCCTTAGCCTGTGATTTATGCAAAGAGGAAGAGGAGTTGCAACTTCCATCGGTGCCAGACTAAATACCCTGTTTGATCCACTCAAATACCAGACATGCTACCTGGGTTAAATGTAAATGTTTAGATTGTGGGAAGAATTGATATTGTAGTTCACACAATCGACGCTCTCGTTGCAGGAAGTGTCAAGGGCCAAATTGAACTCCTATCCAGGTAGATTTCACAGAAACTGAAATAATAACTTTGTTTTGTGGATGGGAATTATTAGTGCCTGTTGAATGGGAGATACCTGAAGAACAGTGGGAAACGACAGTTAAAGAGTGTCAAAAACGATTTGTCTGGAAATTAGCTAAGAGGAAGTGACAAGGAAATAGAGGGCAAGACCAGATTGGCCTCTGTATTCGCCACCAAGAAGATCAAATACACCTGCTGTGGGTTGCAACCCCATAGGCATGGGAGGTGGGAGTATAAGCCATACTGGACCTCTGTTACTCCTTTTTCTGTCATTCAATTTTTGTCTTTTCCCTTTTGGGATATCGACAAGGCCATGCTATAGGTGTTACCAAAAGCTGTACATGGAAAGACACTTTGTTCATTTCTCACACTCATGTCAACAGCCACTGTTATAACCCATCCAAATGAGGCAATTGCATACATAAAGGGAAAAAGTACTGGATTGCAGAGAACTTAGGAACAAGTGGTAGCAGGATGGGAAGTCAATGCCCAAAAGAGGAGAGATGGATTTGTTTTACCTACATTACTGGGCACAAAGCACAAGACTTAGTAAAAGAGCAATTGATAAGCAAAAAGACTAAGTCAGTACAACCACCTAAACCTGTGCCAATTTCAATCGACGATTTGTATACAAAATTTGAACAGCAATTAGAAAAAGAAATAGATATCTCAAGGACGGGTAAAAATCAGTTTGTAGAATTGGGGGAAAGAATAAGTAAGGAACTTATAACCAATTGTTGGGTCTGTGGAGGGGCTTTGATGTCAGAATAGGCATGGAAAAGCAGCAGCTTAGGCCCAATTGAGCTTCTAAAATGGAACCAAGCAAGTACAAGTGGAGAAAACAGACCAGAAGGGTGGATTTTAAGCTCAACAGTGATAGGGGAAGAATGTCTTTGGTGCACTGGGAAAAGGTTCATTCATGAAGTAGGAAAAACACCCTGTAAAACATATAAGGTTAGTAATGGAACTTCTGTATGGTGGGTCCCAGAAGCACCAACCATGTATTGGACCCAAGAAAAAGCAAAAAAAGTGAATTGTAAGTATGATAGCAAAATAAAACTTTTCAATGTAATGATACAGATAAAAATCCTTACTATGGCATCCCAGAAATTTCCAAATTTTGGGAGAATATAGATCAACAAAAATTTAACTATTAGAAAGCTCCAGATGGCTTATTTTGGATATGTAGAAAAAGAGCATACCCAAAACTCCCCTCTCAGTGGAAAGGGAGCTGTACTCTGGGAATTATACAGTCAGGATTTTTTCTTTTACCAGGACCTGATGGGGAACTATTAGGGATACCAGTTTATGAGGATCTAAAGAGAAACAAAAGAGATTTGATTAAAGGATTCCAAAAATGGGGAGATGAGGAATGGCCCCCTGAACGCATACTGGAAACATATGGGCCAGCCACCTGGGCACAAGATGGGAGTTGGGGATATCGAACCCCAATTTATATGCTAAATTGTATTATAAGACTTCAAGCCGCTGTAGAGATAATAACGAACAAAACTGGTCAGGCAATGGAATTAATATCAAGGCAACAAACCCAAACAAGAGCGGCTGTGTATCAGAATAGGTTGGCTTTAGACTATCTATTAGCTGAAGAAGGGGGTGTTTGTGGAAAGTTCAATACATCAGATTGTTGTTTAAAAATAGATGACAATGGAGATGCCGTCCTGGACATAGTCAATGATATCAGAAAAATCGCCCATGTACCAGTTCAAAAGTGGGAATCAATGCTAAATTCTAGCTGGTGGGATAACTTGTTGGGAATAGAATGGTGGAAAAAGTTAGGCTTCTTCCTTTTATGTGCTACAGCTGGTCTAATATTTCTTCCTTGTTTGATCCCCTGTTTCATTCGGCTCATCACCAGTGTGGTACAAGGCATGCAATTAGTGAACATTGACCAAAAGTTGCCTACAACAACAACACCACAAAAGATTATGGTGTTAAAGAAACAAAACAATATAGAAGACCCCTTCAAAGAAGCGAGATTGATTTGTGAAAAATATGAGCGAATAATGAAGGCTAGAAAACAATGAATATTGCTCAAGCCAAATTAATTATAAAAAGAAAGAGGGAGGATTGTGAAAAGTGCATATTATATGGCTCTATGCAAGATATTTACTATATGTATTATGTGGTATTGATTGTTAATGTTGTATTAATATTTTGATAGTATGGCAAATGTAGTTTTGTAGTTAAAATGTAGTTTTTATATACCAACCACAGGAAAATGTAAATCTTTCAGAGAAAAAGAATTTACTACTTCCTTATCAGAAGAGACCAACTTCTCCTGCTTTGCTCAGCCCTGAAGACGCCATAGAGATTAAAGGAAAAAAAGTGACACTAACCAGAGACAATTCTTTGTTTGAATGGAATTTATGCATCATGTATGAAATGTATGAATATTCAACAGGCTATTACTTTTAAGAGATAATCCTTTGTTAACGGGGGTCCTTCTTTGGAGCTTTTTGCTTGGGGAGGCACCCAGACGTCTGTAACTTTGTTTTTATGATCTAGTATTGTCCTAACCCTAATTGTTCAATTTTTTTACTCTAATTCTATTTTTATAACCATCTTATTTACTATTAAACTTTCAAAATTTTAAAAACAAGTGATTAGTGTTTTTCACAGTCTCATTGCATCACCCACGGCTACGGGGAGGGGGACTCCCGGGGGGCTCCCGTGGTGGGGCATGGGGGACAGAGACACAAGCGGCTGCCCTGTGGGAACCTGTCACCAGAGTGGTTTTACTGAGCACAGTCCTGGCAGCAGAGGTCACCTGCAGAACTGATTTCTGCTAAAAGCCAATTGCATCAGAGTAAAGGATTTGCCAGCAGAGCATCCAGCTGCTGGGTGGGCATGGGCAGAGCTGCCCCAGACTGAGATGTTGGTGGCTGTTTGCGGTGGTGGTTTGTGGTTGGTTAGTGGTGGTTTGTTGTGTCTGGTTCCATCCCCGCACTGGGTGGGAGCTGACCGCCGGCTAGCTTGGGTCAACACAGCCACAGAAGGTCCCAGGCTTCTCAGCTTAGCAGCTGGACCCAATAGTGTCGTGACAGCAACAGCAGCAAAAGAGAAAAGGCTGGCTCTCAGCTTAGCAGGTTAAAAGATGTTTATTACCTCAAGAGCTGAGGAGCAGAGCGCTCCGGGCTGAGAGCTCTGAGCTGAGAGGCTGAGCGGCTGAGAGACTGAGAGAGTCTCTCCGCCACCTTATAACCGGGGGAGGGGTTCCAGGGGGGTTACAACAAGACAACAGATCAGGGGATTCAGGGGGTAACAAAGTGTGCCCACCCCCAAGCCTTGGACCACTAAAATCCAGAGCTAAAGGAATCCCCCCCAGGGGACCTATCACCTGAAGCCCTCTCCCTGAGATTTCACAACCTGGGAGGGTTCCTCAAAGTGATAGACAAGCTGCCCCAGAGCAAGGAGGGTGGGAGGACTGACACAAAACACCTTGTTATACAGAAAACACAAAAAGGGTTACAACATTGGGAGTACAGTGAAATGAACCATAACATAAACTTATAAAAACCTTATAAAACAGTTCTGCATCACCACATCTCCCCCTTTTTTGTTTTAATAATAGGAGGAGGGCTGGAATGGAGGAGGATGATATTCGAAGTCCGGGTAACTCTCCGCGAGCCACTCTGGCTGAGTGGGCCACTCCATCTGAGGTTCCTCTTCTGGGTGTCTCCTGTCTTTTGGGTCTTCCTCCAGTTCCACGTTCTCCTCCCATCCAGGCGCGGATGATACAGCAACTTGGTTCACAGAGGGGGCATGTATGGTGCTAGAAATTAATCTACTTAACATTTTTTTCATGATGCCAAATCCAACTGAAATTAACAGAATAACAAACAAAAATAACAAAACTGATTTCAAAATTGAACCCACCCAGCCCAAAATTCCCCAGTCCCCAAACAATCCATTCAGCCAGTCACCAGTCTCTCTTTTGATGTCATTCACGATGTCCCGGATGCTCTGGATGGCTTTGTGGCCTGCCCCATTGCCCTGGTGGCTTTGGGCTGGGGCACCAACCATCCAGAGACAGGTGCAGCGAGACTGGCAAGCAGGAGGATGCTGAGGAGCAGGTGGAACTTCCTCAGCCCGGGGACTGGCGCTGGACAGGTTCTGCCAGGACTAAAAGAACTAAAACAAACAATTAGCATTCGAGCAGGGGTCATTCAGGAAAGCGGAATCGTCCTGGGAAAAATCTTCCCTCCTTTTCCTCCTAAAAGCTGCTTGAGTAACCTGTGGCAGTTTCTTTTTCTCCCCCGAGACCTTCAGGACATAGGGCCTCACCCATTTTGATGGTAACCATCTCGGCCCCGTGGGGGTGGACACGCAAGCGTACCCACGACTCCACGTGACTAAATTGTGAGGTCCCTCTGTCCTTCCAGTCTCAGGGTCCCGGACCATGACCGGTGGCCTCTCTTTGATGTTTAGTTGAGGGTTTGCCCCAAAATGACCAACGATCGGTGGGTTTAAAACCTCAAAGGTGCTGTTTAAGAAATTCAGTGTGAATAGAGCCCTGGCCAATCGGGTCTGCGGTGTTTCTGTTTTCAACACCGGTTGTTGTTGGTTGAGGACCCTTTTGATTTCTCTGTGGGTCCTCTCCACTACAGCTTGGCCTGTTGGGGAATGAGGGATGCCGGTTTTATGTCCCACTCCCCATTGTTGTAGGAAGCTGCAGAATTCCCTGGAACGGTACTCTGGGCCATTATCAGTTTTTAATTCTTTTGGGATGCCCATGAAGGAGAAAGCCTGGATGAGGTGTTTAATTGCATCCGAGGTTTTCTCCTCTGCGTGGGCAGAAGCAAAAACTGCACCGGAGAAGGTGTCCACTGAGACGTGCACATATTTAGATCGGCCGAATTGGGGGATATGTGTCAAGTCCGTCTGCTACAGCTCACAGCTGTTCAGACCTCTGGGGTTCACTCCTGTGCTCAAGGTGGGAAGTGCATGCTGATTACATGAGGGACATGTAGCCACAATTGCCTTAGCCTGTTCCCGAGTGATGTGAAACCGGCAAACAAGGCCAGGTGCGTTTTGATGGTGAAGCTGATGGCTGAGCTTTGCCTGCTCAAAAATGCTCGGCAACGGGGCCATCACTGCAGGAGCAGCAAGAGCATCAGCCCTTCTGTTACCTCCGCTGAGGCGTAGCGACCTGGTTCAGGAATGACACGGCAGCCACACCCAGGCTGCTCGGACCACCAGCTCACAGACACCAGTGTGGTGGACGGCTAATGGCGTTTATTAACTAGTTACATGGAGTTATAAAACCTCTGTTTGCTACATCACTTCCGTCTGCTTACGTTACAAGTTAGGTATTGCTTACCTTATCAAGGACACTAACCAACTAAGAATTGAGGGAGGGGTTCTGTCTGCCTGTACAACGCGATATCTTCCGACTGCCTGTCCCTAATCTCCCACATTTCCCCCCCTCCCATGACTAAGTAAAAAAGTATAAAAGTATAAATGTTATAAAAGTATAAATGTCATAAAAATGCAAAAGCTGTTAAAGTTAGTATAATAGGATACAAAAATAATATAAAATGTTAGTAACAAGCGCACTTCATGGTAATTGCATGCGTTCGACAAATAGGATGTTGACTTTCTCTAATCGTCTTCTAACAAATGACACTAACTTGTTCAAAATGCAAGGCCCAAAAATCAATGTCAGGAGTATCATGGTGAGAGGGCCTATTAATGTGGGAACAAGGGTGGCTAACCATGGGGACTGATTGAACCATGACTCGAACCATCCTCGTTGGGCCTCTCTCTCTCTCTTTCTCTGGGCCAGTCTTCCTCTCAGTTCGGCCATGGAATCTCGCACGACTCCGGTATGGTCTGCATAAAAACAGCATTCTTCTCTCAAGGCGGCACACAGGCCTCCTTGCTGCATGAGCAAGAGGTCCAGTCCTCGCCTGTTCTGCAGGACAACTTCCGAAAGTGAGGAGATAGATCTTTCCAGAGAGGAGATGGATTTTTCAATTCTCAGTAAGTCTTCGTCAATTGTCATTTGCAGCTGAGAAAGTCTTTGATGTTGGGTGACGAGAGCTGAAACACCTGTGGCTGTGCCAGTGGCTCCTAGGCCAAGGAGCATTGCAATGGTTACACCTGTTATTACTTCTCTTTTGCGGAGCAGGATGGTTTCTTCTAAAAAGCGATACATTTCTTCTTCTTGGTGATACAGGACTCTAGGAACAATCAGAACTTGGACACAAAAGTCAGCAAGGTTATTGAGTTTGCTAAGGTACACACAGGGAGTTATTCCGATTTGTTGACAGACCCACATTCCTGATAGGAACGGAACTGCCCACTTATCAGTCTTTTGACTAGCTTGGATGAACTCAGTACAGATATTTCCCATCTGCTTTGCTACGGTTACACTGCCAAAGCATTTGCCTCGGCCTGTGACTTGACTCAGGGTATTTTCTCTCTGGGGTGTGTCCCACTTACAGTTGTGTGGATTGTTTGCTGCAGAGTATTCAAAAGGAGCATCAAGGGCGACACCCTCATAAAAAGGAGGTTCTGCATTATAACATAACCAGCATGATTTTGTAAAGTTCGGATTGGATTGGTTCAATGACAAAAAGGTAGCATTTAACACACTGAGAAACAGATTGTAAGGATCTGACTTAGGTTTTTGGTAGATAGCTAAAAGACGGGATGAGGAGGAGGCGCTAGGTGTGGCCTCTCTCCTGTGTCTGCATGCTGTGAGAATCTGATAGGGTTTGAATGACTGGGGCACTGAAGGTGGGAGTCTGATAATTTGCACGTTTGCCCAATTTAAATGCCTGGCTGCATTTAAAGCATGCCATTTTTATCTTCTTCCAGTCTGTGAGGGGGGTTCGTTCTGACTTCCCCTCAGCCCAAGTAGAAACATTGTTGTTACTGATTTTATATACTGTTACTTCTTCTTTGCCAGAGCCGGAGCCAGAGCTGGCAGCAGAGGACTGGCTGTCCCAGTCCCAGCTGAAGTCCGAATCAGAGCCGGAAGTCGACTGACTGGCTGCTTCCGGGCTCTGGAGCCTTTTGGTCAGGCTCCGACCCCGCCCCTTTCCCTCAGGGCTGGGCCACTCCTTCCCCCTGGGCCTCCGCCCCTTTCCCTTGGGGCTGGGCCGTCCCTTCCCTCTTGGCCCCCGCCCCTTTCTCTCAGGGCTGAGCTGCCCCCTGCACCTGCGCTGCCCCCGCCTCCTACTGTGGGAGCTTCTTGCCTTAGAAAAACGTACTTTTTGGCAAAGATTAGCTTCAGCTCTCTCTTTGCGCTCTCCTCCCTTTTTCTGCTCGCGCGCCCCCGCGTTAGCAAACGAGCTCTCTTTGTTTTCAGCGCTATCAGTGAGCGACCTTGAGCTTGGAGGCTTTGAAGCGAGCTCTTGATTTTCTGAGCCTGAGCCTATGCATTCGGCCGAACTGACTTCATCAACACTCTGAGCATTATCACTAACATTCAGACTACATTCTTTTGCACTCTGAAAATTCTCAACAACAGTTCCCTCTGAGAAAGTTTGCGTCGCTGCTGCAATACCCAATTGGGGGGAAACCTTTAAACAATTTCGGGCAGCTCACCAGGTGTCCTGTTCATGCAAAGCCTTCTGCAGTGCATCTCCGACCCTTCCCCATGCCTTAAGATTTTTCCCTGAGCCGGAAGACATTGTATCTTCGGCAAGAGCCTTAGTACATTGATCCCAAACATCTGGGTGGAGGATATCCACCGGTCTATCAATAATACTAAGTTGCAAAAGCCTCGTCACTGCGAGGGTAAAATCTTTTGCTTTACAATCAATTCCCCACTGCTTATGAATCTGAGAAACGACCTTCACGAGGGCTTCCATCCTCTGCGTGGGTCCGGAGGCATCCCTCCCGCCGAGCAGGACCCGCCACTCGGCCGTCGTTCACCCGTCCAGGCGAGTCCCGTTCTCCCGGGCAACTCCCGGGGTTTCGGCACCACTTGTTACCTCCGCTGAGGCGTAGCGACCTGGTTCAGGAACGACACGGCAGCCACACCCAGGCTGCTCGGACCACCAGCTCACAGACACCAGTGTGGTGGACGGCTAATGGCATTTATTAACTGGTTACATGGAGTTATAAAACCTCTGTTTGCTACATCACTTCCGTCTGCTTACGTTACAAGTTAGGTATTGCTTATCTTATCAAGGACACTAACCAACTAAGAATTGAGGGAGGGGTTCTGTCTGCCCGTACAACGCGATATCTTCCGACCGCCTGTCCCTAATCTCCCACACCCTTCTGTTCCCCTCAGCTATGAAACCCGGGAAATCAGTGTGTGATCTCATATGCATCACAAAGAATGGCTGCTCCCTGTGGGAGACAAGCTTAACAAGTTTAGAGAGCAGCTCAAACAGTGCTGTGTTAGACACTTCCTGCAGTATTGCTTGATCTGCCCTCCATACCACTCCCGCCACATAAGCGGAATCTGTCACTAAATTGAAGGGTTCGGGGAACCTTTCGAAAGCCCTGACAACAGCGGCCAACTCAGCAACCTGAGGTGATCCCTCCACCTCGGCAACATCTGCCTCCCACTGCTGAGTCCGAGGGTCCTTCCAAGTCATGACTGACTTGTGGGACCTTCCGGACACGTCCGTGAAAACTGTCAGGGCCTCTAAAGACTACCTGCTCCGAACATCTTTCAAATTCAGTGTGAATTTGGCATCCTGATTAAAAATTTTGTGGGCTGGCCGATGAATTGAGATTTGCCCAGTGAAGGAATCTAGAGCAAACTGCAGTGCTTCATTTTCCTGAAGCAGGTGTTCTAACATTGCCTTTGTAATTTGGCCCGATCTTAATCCAATTAGAATGTGAATGCATTCAAAATCACATCCGGCCAATTCCCTGATCCGGACTCTGGCTTTTCGGATCAGTTCAGCCACCAGTTCCTGTGGACGTGTCATTCTCTTGGACCTTTGATGGCTGAGAAAGACCCATTCTATGATTAGAAGCGGGTCTTCTCTGCCCTGGTCCTTTTTGATGTTATTTCTCCATTGGAAAATGACTCCATGGAGGTGTGGCAATTTCCCCATTATTATGAATTTGAAAGTCAGGTCTGGATCACACCAGTGGGCCTGCCGAGTGGACATGAGATGCTGTACCTTTTCCAGCGCCTCCTTTGCTTCCGGGGTTAGTTCCCTGGGAGAACTCAGCTCCTCTCCCCCTTTCAATAAATTGAAAAGACGGGCTAGGTCCTCGGTTGTGAGGCCTAGCCAGGGTCTCACCCAATTCAATTCCCCACACAGTGGATGGACATCTGCGAGGGTCTGAATTTTGGCCCTGATTTCCAATTTCTGCGGCACAATGGTCCGCTTGCCAATTTCCAGCCCCAGGTACCTCCAAGGTGGCATCCTTTGAACCTTGTCTTCCTGCAGCTCGAACCCTGCAACAACCAATGCATCAATTGTCAGGTCAAGTGCATGGGACAAGACATCATTGGTGGGGGCACACACAAGCACATCATCCATATAATGATGGATGATTGCTTTCTCTGCGGCTACACGGACCGGGGACAGCAAGGAAGCCACATACCACTGGCAGATGATAGGTGACACCTTCATCCCTTGGGGAAGAACCCTCCAATGGTAGCGTTTCCTCGGGGCCTCTCGGTTAATTGTGGGAACCGAGAATGCAACACGTGGTGCATCGTCCGGATGTCGGGGAATATGGAAGAAACAGTCCTTTATATCTATAACAGCCAATTTCCAATTTTGTGGGAGCATGGTCGGGGAAGGCATCCCAGGTTGGAGAGAGCCCATGTCTTCTATCACGTTGTTAATTTGTCTGAGATCCTGGAGGAATCTCCACTTGTCCTTCCCCGACTTCCAGATAACGAAAACCAGCGAATTCCAAGGGCTGGTGGTCTCTACAATGTGACCCTTAGCTAACTGCTCCTCCACGAGCTCTTCGAGCGCCTTCAATTTCTGTTTTGAAAGCGGCCACTGTTCAACCTACACTGGTGAATCTGTTTTCCAATTCAGCTTGTGGGTAGGGCGCTCCTCAGCGGCCGCCGCCCAAAAATCCTGTGGGGGGTCTGGGATGTCAATTGTGACTCCCCACTGGGCCATCGGGTCTCTCCCCAACAAGGGTTCCCTAAAATCCAAAACAAAATGGCGTAAACTGGCCAATTTGCACCACACTCTTTGATTGTTTGGCCAATTGCATTCCCCCTATTCCTTGCACGTGTCCTGCCACGTTTTCCAAGGCCCAACGTGACGGCCAGTGCTTAGATGGGATCACAGTCACGTTTGCACCTGTGTCTAGGAGGCCTGCGATGTTAATGGCCTCACCACCCACACTTAACTCACATCCCACCTGGGGTTTCACTTCTGTGATCTTGTGCATGGGACAAGCTGTTGGTATGTTGTTTTCTTCCGGGCGTTCCCAGGTGGGTATGATCTGGGCAACTATCTGCCCTTTAGGTAGGAATGTTGGTGGGTGAGTGCAGCGTAGCCAGAGAATGAACTTTCCAGGATTGTTATCAAGTGTTCCCGGAAGAATTTCGATCTCTTTTGGGGTGTGTTTGCATTCCCCACAACGATGAGCTTACCTTTGACCCTTGGCCAGGTACCCTGCTCACTGTTGTCAACTGACACAAAATTCCAGTCATCATCTTTCAGGTGCAAACCCTCCGTGAGCTGCAACCTGTAGGGGGTATATTTAGAATTGGTTGTCAAAATTGGTTGTGCCATGTCGTGGTCCGTATAAGTCATTTCCAATGTGTTCTTTTTGCTGCCACCCTGAATGGGGCAATGCAGCTTCTCCTTCTTTTTCCCTTGGCTCCCCTTCCCCTCCCCTCCTGCCTGGTCCACCCCATTTTTTTCTTCACGCAGGGCGAACCTGCGCTCTTTCACCAGTTTTTTTTTGAGGGTTTAAACCCTCTCCCTTTTTCCCCTTCCCCTCCCCCTTTTTTGTTTTTGAGGTCCTCTAATTCTTTCTTGAGGGGGCATTTGGAAACCCAATGCCCCAAATTCCCACACAAAAAACCCTTCTGGGAGCCTTGAGCAGAAAGCTTCTTCCTGGTGTTCGGTGTTTTTCGGGAATCTTCAGTTTCCATGGCTGCAACTTGATGAGGTTTGGGCCGTGGACCTGTGGATGAACTCATAAAAGGCACCTTTACCTGACATACCTGAAGCATGTCTGGTAAGGTTGGTTTGGGGTTTAGGGGTAAACTTAAAATCGCAGCACGACATAAATCATTTGCATTCGAAAACGCTATCTCTGTTAAAATGTGTTCCCGAGCCATTTCATTTTTGACCTGAGCTTCAATAGCTCGGGACAGTCTCTCTAAAAAATCTGTGAAAGACTCCCTTTGGTCCTGTCTGATTTTCGAATATGAAATCGCAGGACCTTGTGTTTGCATGCTGAAGAATGCAGTCAGGGCTGTGTCTCTCACTACGTGGAGGCACTGGACAGGAATGACCACTTGGTCAGTGGCTTCTGCCCACTGCCCCTCACCCGCAAGGTGTTCTGGAGTGATGGGGTTTCCCTGAGCGTCCACTCTAGTGTTAACATGGTTGAGGAGCCCTGGTAAGGCATCCTGGAGCAGCTGTTTCCAAGCTGTGACCCATAGGATATACTCCATTGGGTTCAAGAAACAAGAAAACAGGTACTTTAAATCAGCAGGCACCACTTCCTCTGCAGAGAGATCTGCTCTGAGGAGCCCCTTGAAATATGGCCCATCCCGGCCATATGTTCTGTGAGCTTTGCAGATTTCTTTGATGGTGGCTTGGGGAAATGGGTGGTACTCTGCCCTGTTGTTACCACCACGGCCATTGCGGTAGGTAACAGGGGCAAGAGTGGGAATGGAGCAGGAACCGGCAGCTGCATCTGCCCCCGTTCCCTGCTCGGCCACTTCCGGGTTTGAGGGAGCGAGGAAGCCCGTGCCCTGAGGCACTTGGTTGCTTGGCAACCGCGTCCCTGCAGGGGTCACGGTTTGCCTGGGGGGTGACGTCATCGAGGAGTGGGGGGGGTGGGGGGGATCCCGGGGGACCGGGCTCGAGCCCCGGCGGCACGGGACCGGGCTGCTCCGGGGCAGTCGGCGGCGCGGCGGCTGCGGGGGAAGCGGCGGGCCACGCCGTGGAGGAGGCACCTCCCGCCGGCAGCACCGGGGGGGCGCAGTGGGCCATGCTGCGGTGCGGGCCCCCTCCGGCAGCGGCGCCGCGGGGGGGGGGGGTGGGGGGGAGGAAAGCGACGTCACCGAGATTGGGTGAGGGAGGCGGCGCGGACGCAGCCGCAGTGGGGGGGGAGGGGTGCTGCAGCACGCACGCGCAGGCACAGGGGGTTGGTGGGGGCAGCGCGGCAGCAGCTGCACTCGGGGCAGGGACGGGGCAGCGCCCCACGGGGCTGGGGGGGGCGAGGCCGCCCGGCAGACACCCGATGTCACAGGGGTAAGGCGGGGTGAGGGAGGGGGACGGGGCGGGGCCGTACTGTGCGGGCACCATGTCACCGGGGTAGGGAGGGGTGGGCGGAGTGGCGGGGGCGGGGGAGTCCCGTGCCATGCAGTCGCCGCCATCTTGGGAACCCCGAGCGGACCATGTGGCTTCGGACCCAGATCCCCCCCCACAGAAAACCAAACGCGGCATTTTTCAACCGGGGAAAGCGGGGAAAGGGGAAGGTCTTGGGCTGACTGGCCGGGTCTGCCTGAGGAATCCCGGCTGGCCCCATGGGTGCCAGGGCGGGCAGGGGGCCTGGGGCGTCCCAGAGGCTGAGCGGGCCTGCTGCTCCATTCAGAACACTTTCCCGGGGACATGGGGGCTGGGGAGAAGAGGGGGGGGAGGGGGAGAACACATTTCTCGGCTGGGCTCTTTCTGCATTCCCTTTTGAGATTGAATCGCCGAATTCACCTTTGTTGCCACAATAAAATACTTTGTAGCCTTTTTGTCCCCTGTTTGAATCAGCCAAATTAATTCCCTTTCTACAGTGCCACAGAAATCGGCGCTGCAGACTCCCCCGGGGGATACTTGGGGAAAATGCAGATGAACCCAGTGAACAAAATTTCTTAACTCGCCGTTTGAGATTTTCAATTTGGCACCTTTCACAACCGAAACATAGTTATACTACAACCTTTTCTGAGCAACCGTTAGCTTTCCACCCATGTTTCGATACTAAGTTGCTTATGAACCCAAACCCAGATGAAAAGCACTGCGGACCCGTTTGCTTGAAATCACAGGAGGTTTAATCCTTTAGCTGCGCAGCTATTTTTGGAGGATTTTTTCCTCCCCAATAGATCCTCCCTCGGGGGGAACCCTAAAACCAGTAAATATCTCCTGTTGTGGGTATACTTACCTGTTCCTGTGATCCGGGGGGATGCGTGCGTTGGGTTTTTCTGCCGCAAGGAGGACTCCGGTCGGGGCCCGAAGCTCCCCTCCTTTCCCCTGAAACTTGCCTTGTTTAAAAATCAATTTCACAGGGGTGCGTGATGCCCAGAGACTGTTCTTCAGGCTAAATCAGCCCCAGTCCATTCGCAGGGTCCACCTCGTCTCCAGGGGGCCTCTGCGTGGGCACCGGACGCTCTGTCACCGCGGGGTCGTGCCCCACGTGGTCCAAGCTGCTTCTGCTGGCGTGGTCTGCTCCACGTTGGGGGGCCACGCTCTGTGTCTGGTTCCGTCCCGCACCGGGCGGGAGATGACCTCCGGCTAGCTCAAGTCAGCACAGCCACAGAAGGTCCCAGTTTGTTTCAACTTCTCGGCTTAGCAGCTGGACCCAATAGTTCTGTGACAGCCAACAGCAGCAGAAGAGAAAAGGCTGGCTCTCAGCTTAGCAGGTTAAAAGATGTCGCGGTGCTGTTCCTCGCGCTGATGAGCGCGGCCACGGGCTAGCTCAGTCTCGTGCACCGCGGCAACGTATGAGGTCGGGGTGGCGAGCCAGGCGAGCCTCCTCCTCCCTGTGGGGTCTTGGTTCCCCTCTCAGCGACGGACATGTGGTGGTTTCAGGCAGATTTTGGGAGAAACCCTCCCACGGGGCCCCCCTCCCCTCCTCCAACTGGTTCGGGAAAAAGATTTCCTCAGAGAGAAGTGGAAAAAAACCTGTTTATTAAACAGGCAAAGCACTCCCAGCACAATACCCGATGACAAGAGCTTCGTGCCGCTTACGGAGGGATAACAAACTTAAAGAAAGTCTCCTCTTGAGGGTCGTCACTGTGCTCCACCGCTCCGTCTCCGCTGACATTGGGAGAAAAGGAGATGTACAGGACTGGTCTTGGTGGGGTGCGTCCCTGTCCTAGGGTAACTTTATGATGCCTGTATCCCCAATCGTCTGTTCTGTTTGTGCTGTATATTGAGTCCTGTGCCTTTAAGACTGGTTCTAAGAGCAAGGAGAAGCGCGGAGTTTGTTTTGAGAAAACTGCCCGACTCCTCCACATTCTTCTGCGGACGGGGTGTTCAGCGGAGGCTTGGAGAGACTGCAGGACAGAGATTTTTTTCCTTTGCTTTTAGTTAGTTTCAGCTAGCTAGGGCAGAGAATTTCCCTGGACTGTTTTTTTCCTTTTTCTTAGAACTGTTTAAACCTGCTCTAGACTGAAAACCCAGGGGAGCACTGGGGGCTGCACCTGCGGCCCACCGGGGCCTGGACCTCAGCATTTTCCAGCAGCGCCGGAAGGACTAGGACTGAGGAGACGCTGAGAGAGAGAGCCGAGCTACACCCACAGCAAAGACTTTCTCAATTTGCCATCTCACTTCAGAAGGAGAAGTTTTATTGTTTCATACTATTCATTCTTTATACTTGTATGCACTTCATTTGTTTAGTAAAATAGTTTTTTCCACTTTTCTCCAAAGAGGGTTTTGGTTTTTTTTCCAGACCAGTTAGAGGGAAGGGCCACGTGGGTTTGCTTCCTTAGAGGGATCCTATACAGGAGTTTTCTTCCAAATTTGTCCCAAACCAGGACATATTTCTAATTGGTGCCCACTGCGGGGCACGAGACAGTAGAAAAAACTTGTATTGATTATTATTAACTGCATTTTTTAGTTGTCCTTTAGGTGGAGATTAAACAGTCAGTAGCCATGTTGCTTCTTAAATTCCTAATGTCTCTTAGAATGGAGTCTTTTCTGCATTTCTATTCCCTAGGCTTTTTTAAAGTTTTAATACCTTTCTGGTCCCTAAGTTTGTTTTCTTACCCAAAAATAGCTCCAATATTGTCCCTAACATACAGCTTTTACACTAGGGATGCACAAATTAGAATAGTTATTTTGCTAAGTTCAGTGATTATAGTTTACAAAAAGCTTATAAAGATACTAGAGTTTGTTCTAAGTATGTTCAGTTTATAGTTTTTTCATCCTACCCTGCATCCTAGTTCCAGCAGCATGTTTTAAGGATTTATCAACAATTGCACCCAATTTGTTAGAAGAAGAGTAGGGAATGAGGCTCTTCAGCCTCTTCTTTCCTTCTTCTCTTTTGAGTCAGTTACATCACTTTTAAAAAATGTTCAGAATCTCCTAAATGTTAAAGACACCACCTTCCTAGTATTTCACCTAGTAACTTTCCTCTATATAGCTTATAGCTTTTCTAGAATGAGTCACACACTGCTAAACACTGTAAAGCAGCAGATAAAAACAAGGGAGCAGGGAGATAAATCAGACACTCAAGCTGCAGCCAACCCCACAGCTATTCAGGCTGCAGCTAAACCAGACAGTGAAGCTAAGACACCAGCAGTTGCTGCAGTAAAGAAGAGAAAAAAGCACACAGACAAAACCGATCGACCAGTAGACGATAATTCAAGTGAAAGATCCTCAATGCCTCCTGACACCCAGTCAGGAGTCAAACCACCTGACACACAATCAGAAGCTGAAGCAACTGATGATACACAGTCAAAAGCCGAACCAACTAATACAAAATCAGAAGCCAAATCAACTAGCACAAAATCAGGAGTCCAACCAACTAGCACACGATCAAGAGCCCAACCAGCTGCTACAACATCAGGAGCCCAACCAACTGCTGCAAGAGCAGGAGCCCGACCAACTGCTGCAAGAGCAAGAGATACTATTGAGTCCTTTTCCCTGAAGGACCTTCGTGGCCTAAGAAAAGATTATACTCGACGACCTGATGAATCTATAATTAGTTAGTTAGTCCGTCTTTAAGATGCTGCAGGCGAAGCTACAATACTAGATGGCAGTAAAGCAAGACATCTAGGATTCCTGTCACATAATCCAGTTATTAACCAAGAAATAATAAAGGAGGCTAGTCCTTGCAGTCTCTGGGAACGGGTCCTGGGAAGTGTAGCACAAAGATATCTGTGTGCCAACAATCTCTGTATGCAGCAAACCCAGTGAAAAACCATTAAACAAGAGATCCAGCGCTTGAGAGAAATAGCAGTAGCAGAAATTGTCTTCTCAGATGACATAAACACTAAGAACCCCGACTTAGTACCATGTACACCTGTAATGTGGCGAAAACTTGTACGACTTAGGCCACAAGAATACTCCTCTGCTTTAGCAATAATAAAGCGGGATGAGACAAAAAAACCCATGCTTAATATAGCAAAAAAGCTACAAACATATGCAGATGCTGTGCATGGTCCAACACATGCAAAAATTGCAGCTCTAGAAACACAAGTGCAGAGATTAGCAGACAAAATAGAGAAGAATCACAAAGAACTCAAGCAGGACATTCTCCAGATCTCTGCAGTACAAGTTAGGGGCTCTGGCACCACACGCAAACGTTCCCTAGATAAAGAGAGAAAAGGCATCCCACGAGCTAAGCTGTGAGTCCTCCTGCGTGAATGTAGAGAAAACATGAAAAGATGGGATAGAAAATCTACTGATGCTATGACACAACAGCTGCATGAATTGTTAGATAGCAAGACTATAAGAGGAAGTTCCAGCAAGAAGAAAGCAGCTCCAGTTACCCAAAGAAATAAAGATAATCAGGCTTAGAGGGGCCCTGCCTCTAGCCAGGTAGAGGCTAAAGAAAACCGTGTTTTTTAAACTGTGTAGATTCGTTAGCCTAGCACATCAGAACCACAAAAATACAAAGCCTTAGTTAACACTAGTGCACAGTGCACATTACTTCCATCAAGACATGTAGAAAAAAAATCTGTTTCCATTACTGGGGTGACAGGGGGGTCACAAGATTTTACTTTAGTAGAAGCTAATGTAAGCCTGACTGGAAATGAGTGGAAGAAACACCCTATTGTGACTAGCCCAGAAGCTCCATGCATTTTGAGCATAAACTTCCTCCGAAATGAATATTTCAAAGACCCAAAGGATTTTAAGTAAGCATTCAAGATAGCAGCTGTAGAGACAAAAAGTGTTAAGCAGTTAAATACCTTGCCTGGACTATCAGAGAACCCATCTGCTGTAAGTCTTCTGAGGGTAGAAAAGCAACAAGTGCCAATTACCACTTCAATAGTGCATCGCTGGCAGTACAGAACAACTCAAGATGCTGTGATCCCCATCCACAAGATGATCCGTGAGCTGGAGACTCAAGGTGTGGTCAGCAAAACCCACTCACCCTTCAACAGCCCCATCTGGCCTGTGCGCAAGTCTGACGGAGAATGGAGATTGACTGTGGACTACCGTGCCTTGAACGAAGTGACTCCACCATTAAGTGCTGCTGTGCCAGACATACTGGAACTCCAGTACGAGCTGGAGTCCAAAGCAGCAAAGTAGTACGCCACAATTGACATTGCTAATGCATTTTTCTCCATTCCTCTAGCTGCAAAATGCAGGCCTCAGTTTGCTTTCACCTAAAAGAGCGTGCAGTACACCTAGAACCGACTGCCCCAGGGGTAAAAACACAGCCCCACCATCTGCCATAGACTGATCCAAGCTGCACTAAAAAAAAGTGAGGCTCCAGAACATCTACAGTACATCGATGATATCATTGTGTAGAGAAACACAGCAATAGAAGTGTTTAAGAAAAAAGAGAAAATCATCCAAATTCTCCTAAAGGCTAGCTTTGCTATCAAGAAGAGCAAAGTTAAGAGACCTGCTCGAAAGATCCAGTTTCTGGGAGTAAAGTGGCATTATGGAAGGCGTCAGATTCCCACTAAAGTCATCAACAAGATCACAGCAATGTGCCCACCAACTAACAAAAAGGAAACACAAGCTTTCCTAAGCGCCATAAGTTTCTAAAAGATGCACATTCCTGAGTACAGCCAGATTGTGAGCCCTCTCTACCTAGTCACCCGCAAGAAGAATAATTTCTACTGAGGCCCTAAACAGCAACAAGCCTTTGCCCAAATCAAGCAAGAGATCGCTCATGCAGTAGCCCTTAGCCCAGTCAAGACAGGACCAGAAGTAAAGAACGTGCTCTACTCAGCAGCCAAGAACAATAGCCCGTCCTGGAGCCTTTAGCAAAAGGAGCCTAAGGAGACTCAGAGCCGACCACTAGGATTCTAGAGCCGAAGCTACAGAAGGTCCAAAGCCAACTACACTCCAACAGAAAAGGAAATCTTGGCTGCCTATTAAAGAGTTCAAGCTGCCTCAGAAGTAGTAGAGACTGAAACACAACTCCTGCTAGCACCTCAACTACCAGTGCTGAAATGGATGTTCAAAGCAGAAGTTCCCTCTACCCACCATGCCACCAATGCCACATGGAGCAAATAGATTGCCCTCATCACTCAGCGCGCCCACATTAGAAACCCAAATCGCCCTAAGATTTTAAAGATAATTGCAAACTAGCCAGAAAATGAAAACTTTAGTCTCATAGATAAAGAAGAGCAAGAACAAGTGACACGTGCTGAAGAAGCTCCACCATACAACCAACTGCCAGCAAAAGAAACACGCTATGCTCTTTTCACTGACAGTTCCTACCGCATCATTAAGATGAAACAAAAGTAAAAAGCAGCTGTATGAAGCCCCACAAAACAAGTTGCACAAGCCACTGAAGAAAAAGGTGGGTCAAGCCAACTCGCTAAGCTCAAAGCTGTTCAACTAGCTCTAGACATTGCTAAAAGAGAAAAATGGCCTAAGCTCTACCTCTACACTGATTCGTGGATAGTAGCCAATGCTCTGTGAAAATAGCTAAAAAAGTAAAAAAAAGCCAACTAGCAGCGTAAGAGAAAGCCAATCTAAGCTGCAGATAAGTAGAAAGACATTGCCACTCAAGTAGAAAAGCTAACTGTCAAAGTCCGTCATGTAGATGCCCATGTCCCCAAAAGTCAAGCTAATGAGAAGCACAAAAACAACAAGCAGGTAGATCAAGCTGCAAAAATAAAAGTGTCAAAGATAGACTTAGATTGGCAACACAAGAGAGAGTTGTTTCTAGCTCAATAGGCCCATGATGCCTCAGGCCATCAAAGCAGAAATGCCACCTACAAGTGGGCACAAGACCAAGAAGTAGATCTAACCATAAACAGTATTTCTCAAGTTATCCATAACTGTGAGACGTGTGCTGCCATCAAGCAGGCCAAGCGAGTAAAACCCCTGTGGTATGGCGGGCGATGGTCCAAGTATAAGTATGGGGAGGCCTGGCAGATTGACTACATCACCCTTCCCCAAACCCGCCAAGGCAAGCGCTACGTGCTCACAATAGTAGAGGCCACCACAAAATGGCTAAAGACCTACCCTGTGCCTCACGCTACTGCCCGTAACACCATTCTAAGCCTTAAAAAACAAGTTCTTTAGAAGCATAGTACCCCCAAGAAAATTAAGTCAGACAATAGAACTCATTTCAAGAACAGCCTCATCAACAACTGAGCTAAGGAACATAGCATTAAGTGGGTGTACCATATCCCCTATCATGCACCAGCTTCAAGAAAAATAGAAAGATATAATAGACTGCTAAAAACCACCCTGAAAGCACTAGGTGGGGGATCATTCAAAAACTGAGAGCAGCATCTAGCAAAAGCCACCTAGTTAGTTAACACCCAAAGTTCCACCAACAGAGCAGGCCCTGCCCAATCTGAGTCCCTACATACAGTAAATAAAGAGAAAATCCCAGTAGTACATGTAAAAAGTTTGTTAAGAAAGACAGTTTAGATCAATTCTGCTTCAAGTACAGAAGATCCCATCCGTGGGTTTATCTTTGCTCAGAGACCAAGCTGCACATAGTAAGTAATGCAAAAAGATAGAACCACACAATGTGTACCCCAAAGAGATTTGATTGTTGAGTAAGAACTGTGTGTAATTATCACTGTGTGCTAAATAGTACTGCCACTGTATGTAGCTGTATATTGCATATTGTTTTTATATAGATGTATGTGTATATAAAGCTAGAGTATATATTAGTTTTAATAAATTAACGATATAGAGACACAAGGGGTAGAATGTCCTAAGGTAACTTTATAATGCCTGTATCCCCAATCGTCTGTTCTGTTTGTGCTGTATATTGAGTCCTGTGCCTTTAAGACTAGTTCTAAGAGCAAGGAGAAGCGCGGAGTTTGTTTTGAGAAAACTGCCCGACTCCTCCACATTCTTCTGCGGACGGGGTGTTCAGCGGAGGCTTGGAGAGACTGCAGGACAGAGATTTTTTTTCTTTGCTTTTAGTTAGTTTCAGCTAGCTAGAGCAGAGAATTTCCCTGGACTGTTTTTTTCCTTTTTCTTAGAACTGTTTAAACCTGCTCTAGACTGAAAACCCAGGGGAGCACTGGGGGCTGCACCTGCGGCCCACCGGGGCCTGGACCTCGGCATTTTCCAGCAGCGCCGGAAGGACTAGGACTGAAGAGACGCTGAGAGAGAGAGCCGAGCTACACCCACGGCAAAGACTTTCTCAATTTGCCATCTCACTTCAGAAGGAGAAGTTTTATTGTTTCATACTATTCATTCTTTATACTTGTATGCACTTCATTTGTTTAGTAAAATAGTTTTTTCCACTTTTCTCCAAAGAAGGTTTTAGTTTTTTTTCCAAAACAGTTAGAGGGAAGGGCCACGTGGGTTTGCTTCCTTAGAGGGATCCTATACAAGAGTTTTCTTCCAAATTTGTCCCAAACCAGGACAGTCCCCTGTGGAGGCCCCCGGTGCTTCCCCAGGTCCTTAGTCCGGAGAGGTTGGAACAGTTCCGAGGAGAGGGCAAAAAAAGCAAAAAGGAAGGAAAAAAAGGACAAAAAAAGAAAAAGAAAAAAAAAGCAAAAAGCTTCAGCTATTCTACAGCGTCTAACTACGCTAGCACTAAACTAACTAACTGCCGGGGAAAAAAAACAACAGAGCTTCTTTCGTCTTGCCGTGTTCCAACTCCCCCGCTTCAAGGTCACTCCGATGAGCAGAGTTTTCCTGGGGAAAAACAAACCGCGCTTGCCCTCCCCCCTGCACCCAACAGACGATTGGGGATACACAGTCACCCCAGGACAGGACAGCAGATGGCAAATGCAACCCACGGCAGCCAATCAAAAGGCGGACTCCTCTGGGCTCAGTTAAACAGGATTTTATTCAGGGGGAGAGGCAGCACGGGGCTCAGCACTCTCTGACCCACCGCCCAGAAGAGACCCCGAGGCCAGGCGTGCGGCAGGTTTTAAGGGTGGGTGGAAACGGGGGTGGCGACAACCGGTCAGCCAGTCACAGGGATCGGGGGGTTAACCGGGGGTGTGAACCATGGAACTGGGGACCAACCACAAAATGAGGGGAGGGGGTCTCCCGGGCCCCAGCCTATCACTTGGCACCCTTCCCGGAGTTTTCTAGAAGCCAGGGAAGGGTCTCTGAGTGGCAGGCAGGCGACCACAAGGGGGGGGGGGGGGGGTTGACAGCGACAGGTGCAGGGAAGGGATGAATGACAGAAAACGTCTGGTTGTACAATAGACAAAACAACCGATGCAGAAGGGAAAACCAATGCAGAACACAGGGGTATACAGTGAACTAAACCATTATAAAATAACTTAAAAATCTTACAAAAATAACTTAATAACTTAATAAAACAATTCTCACACCACCACAAAAAGATGTTTATTACTTCAAGAGCTGAGGAGCAGAGAGGCTCAGAGCTCCGAGCTGAGAGCTGAGTGGCTGAGAGAGCGAGAGCTGAAGAGAGTTTTTTCCTCCCTCCTACCCCTTATAAGCGGGGGAGGGGTTCCAGGGAGGAGATACACCAAGACAACAAATCAGGGGATCCAGGGGGTAACAAGGTGTGCCCACCCCCAAGCCTCAGACCACT
This sequence comes from Hirundo rustica, assembly GCF_015227805.2. NCBI lineage: Eukaryota > Metazoa > Chordata > Aves > Passeriformes > Hirundinidae > Hirundo > Hirundo rustica. The sequence goes on along the minus strand of NC_053487.1, from coordinate 26,024,847 downwards.
AAAATCCAGAGCTAAAGGAATTCCCCCCAGGGGGCCTATCACCTGAAGCCCTCTCCCTGAGATTTCGCAACCTGGGAGGGCTCCTCAAAGTGATAGACAAGCTGCCCCAGAGAGGGGGGTTGGGGCAGAGGGGATGTTACAAGTCAGGTGAGGAGTGGGAGGACTGACACAAAACACCTTATTATACAGACAACACAAAAGGGATACAGAATTGGGGATACAGTGAAATGAACCATAACATAAACTTCTTATACAAACCTAATAAAACAGTTCTGCACCACCACACAAAATAAACTTTAAAGAAGTGGAAAGAACCCAAACTCACATTCTGGTAGCAGTGAGATATTAATAAAAATCCCCCAAGGTTATTTCCAATGAACTTTCTCCTTACCCCGTGTCACAAATTGCCTTGTACAGAGAAAGGAATTGGTTAAATATTTTGCAGGAAGATGAAATACTGAGTTTCTTCAAGAAACAGGAGAAGCTCATGGAGACAACTACATGAGCCTTGTGCTGCAGCTGGATTGTCACTGACATTGCCAACACACGGAATTTCATCACTAGCCATGCAGTGTGCAGATTTTAGTTTCAGCCATGGGTGCCAGATGACCACATCCAAACCTCACTCTCATTGGTTTGTTTCTTGGAAAGCAGAATTCTAAATCTCCCCCGGTTGCACAGGATAACCAAAAAACGATCCAAAAGCTCAACACCAATGAATTGGTTTTTTTCTCCACTGCAGAGGAAATGCTGAGCAACTGAATCACAGAATCAATATGATTTCAGCAGAAGCCATTTATTGTTTACATTAAACTCCAGTTATAGATTCTAGCAGTACTGTCCATGCATACAGGTGTCTCTTGTTTGGCTAAGCCACTTGTTCATGAGGCAGGCACACATCCTTCAGGACACCTAATTGGTCAAGTGTCCATCATCATGTTGCATGTCCTCTATCTAAGTTTTGCATTGTTTGTAGACAGTTCTCAGGCTCTTGGTTCTTATTTTTAGCCCTGTTGTTGTCTCAGTAGCCTTGATGAATTCCTGAGAGCTCTGAAAACAAGACTGCAGGTGGCTTGTTATCTACAAACATTTTGACTGATACACAATATGGTCTAAGTTATTCAGATACATTGCTACACTCCACTGAGCTCTTTTCAGAAATTGGAATGAGTGATACTCAAGCCCTGTCCTGTCTCCTGGCATTTCAGTGTCTCCCTGAGGACTCTGACAGGCTGGGCAACAGCTTCGCTGTTTATTCTCCCTTCAAGAACATCCCAGCAGTGCTTACATCAACAATGTCCCTTTCTCACCTGCATCCCAAGTGAGGGAGGCCTGACTCCCCATAGTGCTGCTCTGTCCAGCCACATGTGAGCAGCGTCCTCATCCCCTCCTGAGTCCGGGCAGCGTGACTCGGCTGCGGCTCAGCAAGAAAGGTCTGACAGGAACCTGGTCGGTCCAAGCCTTGCACAGTCAGTGGTGTCAGTGATAGATGAGAGACCTCATGTAATGCCCTCATGGAAAGCAAAGCTCCAGTGTGAGGTCAGGCAGGATCTATCTGTGTGCTGTCACCAGGCTGGCAGGCAGGAGCATGGGGGAGGAGTCAAGGGGATAGAGCAGCAGCAGTGAATAGACAATGCATGGGGGTGTCAGGATGCTGTTGGGAGCAATGAAGAGGGATGTGGAATGAATGCCAGTGATGAAATTGTGTGGTAGTGCTCAGAGACAGCTTGTTCTCCAGGGACACTGCCTTGTGGCTTGCATGGTGAGTGCTTGAAGCCTTACGGAATTGTTTCTCTTAGGAGGTGAAAATGACAATGTGAGTCAGATTTTTCTTCAGCTCACTCCCTCCCAGTTACAGGTGTTGAAAGTTCTGCTCCTGTAAACATGGGAAAGGTCAGCAACAGCTAACAGTTTCCATGCTGGCAGTTTTCAAGCACACTTTCCTAGCCAGTTCTGTGCCCTGAAGCCCTTTTTGTTCTCTCCTCCAGAGAGTTTTGAGACTTTCCAGCCGCCTTCTTCCCTGAACTCCGATAAAACCTCAATGCCCCATGAGCACTGGAAGCCAGTTTCTTAGGAAAATGTCTGGGTTTGGTACAGTTATTTCTTGTTTAGTTCTTGTAAAGCAACATTTCACCTCAGGCAACAGTTTCTTCTGTTCATACTGTTGTCACAGGAGAGTGTTCAGAGGTTCCTTTGGTTGGTCAGGTAGCACCTCTCCCGTTAGTCTCAGCAGGATCTTTGGTTCCTAACACCCCATGGGTGTTCATTAACCATCATTACTATTGTTTGGTCACGTCTCCTTTTCCATGTGGAGACAGACTTAAATTGTGATTTCCACCATTCCTAAGGAGCTGCATGAAAGAGGGCTCATTGTTCAGTGGGAGACACCCATCACACTGTTTCATGGATGGAGAAACAGTGGAGTGAGAAAAGGACTTATTTTCCAAAATTGGATCTTTACCATGCCCTGTACCTGAATTACATGTTGGGACATGCGCATGAGACATAGATAATAGCTATCCTGACTTCAGAGCAGAGTTTAGGATGAAATAAAGCTCAAATGTAAACCCAGTAGAGATTAAAACCCAAAGGGGACAAGCATCTGCCAGTGGCAGAAGAGCAGCAGGTAACAGAAGATAGCAGAGGGTTGCATTACAGACATGGAGGAAGGAGAAGAACCAGATCTGAGGAGCTGGAAGAAGGAGGACTTGCTGACTGATTTTCTTCTCAAAGTTCTAAGCAAACTCCAACACATGCCAGGGCAATCAGGAACATGGAACATAAAACTGCATTTTTTTGTAGCTAAGCTTTCATATGGATCTCATACACCTGAACCTGTACAGATGAAACCAACAACCTGCCAGTGGCACATAAATCGCTGTGAATTTGTGCCTGGGGCTGGCTGCTTCACTTCAGAACTTGTGGCAGGGATGGGAAAAGCCTAAAGCTCTTGGAGCTGGTGTGGAGCAGGATCTGCTGGATGTGCTGCATTGAACCCCCTGACTCCTCTGGGAGTGGCTCAGCTCCACCACAGGAAGAGGGAGTTCTGCAAGAAGCAGAGGAGTAGCTCTGTGCCAATCCTCCCTAATTCCTGCACCCAAATCTGTGCTGAATCCTACAAGTCATCAATGAAATCCTGCCTAAGGCAAGAGAGGAGATTTTGGAGGACAGGCAGATTCATGCTGAGGTTCCCCAGAGGGGTGCTCAGGTGGGCCAAAGAAACCCTGGGCTGCTCTGTTCAGACAGTGCCAGGACATGTGCAGGGCCGAGTGTTGTAATGCATTAATTGGGTTTATACTTCATCGGATTTGTAATGTTTTTTCCATATATCTGTCCTTGCCCAGCAGTGCCCATCCCCCACACTGAAATGTAACCTAACTCTTCCCCTCCCACTTCTCCCTTATTGGGTGGTGCCTCTGGGCCCTGCCTCTGGGCCCTGCCCCCTGGGGAAAAAGCCACAACACGGGAGGGGGGAGGTCTCTCTGGCATCGGCGAGTCATTGGGAAAGGTCTCCAGCAAAGCAGGGCAGGACTTGAGAATAAAAGCTGTAAAATCCCACCTGAAGCCAGAGAGCAGACTCTTTTACTTTTGCCATCGGCAGTTGTCTAGTCTCATGGGGAAATACTACAGCTGAGCATGCCAGGGAGGCAGTCATGAGAGTCTGCATAATTCACTGTGTTGAGGCATTGGGATAGGGTCAGGATGGAACCTGAAGGAACCCTCAGCCTTTGGGAAGGAAACCAAAGAAAGGAAACAAAGGAAACCCAGAGGACTGTGTGAATACCTGATCACCCCTGAGGAGAGTTTGGAAGCGTGGGCCAGCTGGGGGACTGGATGTGCAAAGTGACAGACAGATGCTCGTGTCATGGAAAAGGCATCCTGGCCTCTTTGGAAAAAGGCATCTTTTTGTTCTAGAAAGGCATCTGTGCAGTGAAAAAATGATGGGAAAATGTAAGAATGCCTGAGGAGCTTGGAAGGATGAGGGTGTGTGAATTGAACAGAAGGTAAGGAATTGTTCCAGCACAGGATGGGCAGGGAGACACTGGTGACAAAGATGCTGTGTAAAGATATGAAATCCTGTGGAACTTAGAGTCCCCAAAGCCCATGATCTTCTGATAGCACTGCAAAACAAGCTATCATTTTCTCAAGGAGTGTCTAGCTTTAACTGTCACTTCAAATTTCATAGTTACAGAGGATTTAAAGCAGGGAAATATGTCACAATAATGAAAGCACAGCACTTCCACAGTGAAGGGAATGCAGGAAATGGGATCAGCGATGTGGCTTTGTGAGAAGGTTCTCAAAAAGTAGAAGCAAAGAAATCTGGGGGGTTCTGCCACTCTTTGCTTTGTTGCAGAAATGGCAAAGGTAGGAAACACAACAACACAAGAAGGAAAAAATTGAAGAAGGATTTAATTCAAGGAGAACTGAAGATATTTTAAGCACTTTTGCAAAGTATATTGAGATGAGAAGTGCTGAACTGTTCCCTGAATGTCTCGGTTTGAAAGACAGATATCTACTAGGGAGGGGCGAGGCCTCTCTAGGAGTGGGGAATTCCAATCCCTTCCCTCCAAGTTATTATAATTTAGAAGATTAAGGAGGCTTTTCAGGCAGAGGTATGGGGAAAGGAATAACACTTCTTTACTAGCATGTATAACAAGGCAAACAAACAACAACTACAGCATTAATAATAAACAGAACCAGGAACCTCATGATCTGGTCACCTGGGGTCGTGGGTATGCCTATGTGTCCACTCCCTCAGGTCTCAAGTGGGTGCCAGCCAAGTGGGTGAAACCTTTCATCCCTAAAAGTGCAAAGCCACCTGCAGAAGCCCCACAAGTGGCCAGTGCTGCCTGGAGAAGGAGAAAACGCTGAACCCTCTCCTTCTAATTATCCTTTTCCCTTAACAGTGTTTTTCTGAACAGTTTATTTGCACTAGATGTCATTTTTATTTTTCAGCTTTAAAGGTACTCAAGATCTGAACTCTGAGCATCTCCTATGGACTGAGCCTTCCTCCTTCTCAATTTAATAAGAAAGGGGGAGATGCTGTAGTGCATTAATTGAGTTTATATTGTATTTCATTTTCATATTGGGTTTTGTGATGGTTTCTTCTGTGCCACCCTGTTCCCTTGGAAAATGTATCACAAGGTTTGTCCCTGCTCCTTCTCCCCGCCCATCCTCCCACACTGGAATGTAACCCAACTCTGTTCCACTCCCACCTTATCCCTGATTGGGTAGTGGCTTGTCCTTGACTCTAGCCCCTTCCGCCTCGGTAAAAGCAAGGAGACCATGTGGAAACCTCTCTGGCTTTTGGGACGGGGACGGGGATGGGACTGAGCTCCGGACTCTGCAGGGGCAGGACCCCAGAATAAAGCTGTGATTCCCCCCAGACTAAGGGCAGACTCTTTTCTTTTGCCATCGATGGACACCTGCTCTCTCTAAAGAAAAAGGTTTGCAGCCTCCCTGGAATCTTTGGGACGCTGAAGGGAAAATTCCTTTTGGCATGGTTTCTCTCTCAAGCTAGCCGAGGCAAAAATGGAGCCGTGGCTCCGGGAGAGAGAGAGCCACTTCAGTTGTCAAACTCGAAGAGAGTTTATTTGCACAGCAAGGCAGCCTGTATCCTAATATCATTCAGTGCAGGTGTTATCGGGCAGAATTGCCATGGCTTGTGTTTCAGGCATAAAACTAGATCCTGCAGTGGCCTCCCTTAGCCTTGAAGGATACAGGAGGGGTGTGGGAGAGGCAAGATGCAAAGGACTGCTTGTTTAGTCAAAGACCATCCTCTTACCACAGACAGATTTTCACCACCATTATAGGGCATATTCAGGGAATGTGATAATGAATTCACCATAGCTATGTGAATAACTAAAGCCAGATTGCAAAACCCCATGGAAGACTCGCAACACATTCTGGTTCCTGTAACAGGATATTAATGACTGTGTTAATTAGGCAGTGTGGAAGCAGCTTACAGTGTCAGAAACACAGAAAATTACAGTGGCAGGATATTGAAATATTCCTTCCCACAATGCTTTTTGTACAAGCCCCATCATTTTAATGACATTTACCTTGTGTTTTACTGTTTGCTAAGGAGACTGAATTTGATGACTCTCAGAGGAGCCTCAGAGGACCATGATGACCCAGGTGACTTAAATTTCTTCATGCTGTGTTAGAAGAAAGGAACTTCTCAACAGAAACTCTCCTCTCTGTGGCCAGGTATGGCTGGTCAACCAACCCCATATATGGGTCATTAACATATAGAAATTGGGGATTTCAAACCTGACAGTCTTAAGACAATAGGCTGGGGTATAACAGATATTTCCCTTTTCTCAAGCAACAATTTGTACCTGCATGTTTTGGAGCCAGTGGAAATAGTGTATTAGTAATTCTCAAAGACTGCTTGGTACAAGCAGAAAAAAAAGTATTTCCCAGTATTTTACTGTCTAGATCCCTGCAAACATTTATCCATTTCTAGAACTCATTTTTCAGTGACTATTAAGAACTCCTGCCTTGATGCAATTCCTCTGTGGTTGTGTTTGGAGTGTGGGCTGGCTGATGTTGAACAGGGGCAGGGAAGGCAGCAATTACAGCATTTGGAAATACAAACTTGTGAAATCATCCATTCTTCCATCTGCCTATGCAGACATAACATTGTGATGTTCACTTCTGAAAGGTCGCTGGATGGATTTTTCAACCACTTTCAATAAGAGATAACTCCACTGTCTTAAAAACACATTGCTATGAAGAGTTTCTAGATAGTCCATCTTGACAGTCTTGTCTAGAAGAGAAGAAATTCATCTTCCATCCACTGGGTAATTTCAGTGCACAGTGGCCAGGAAACAGATCTGATTGCCTGTGTTCTTGGCTTGAGAGAGGCTCTGGAGAAGCCCTTGGAGAGCCCTCAGAGGTGGGAAGAGTTATCAGAGAATGATGAACATGCTTCATTTTCTATGTTATTTAATAGGCTGAAGATTCTTGATTTCTTCCCAGTTTACAACATTTGAGTGGTCATTTAGGAAAGGTTGAAAACTGGTGTATTTTGCTACTGTGTGTTTCCTTTAACAGTGTCAGCACATTTCCTTGGAGCCATGACTCTGGGCTGTGTGGATAGATAGTGGAGAATGCTTTGTTTATATTTAGACTTGTTCCAGCCATGAAATTAGTAGAATAAATAAAGATAGAAGTACAAAGATTGGAGAGGTTTTAATTTGGTACAGGCACCATTAATGGTTTATTTACTTTGTGTTCTTGTAACTTGAGCTGTCTCTTGGTAACTAAAAATGCTCCAGAACAGCTGCAGGGGTCAACAGGGAGAGGAAGACAGTGCCAAAAGCAGTAGAAACCAGGTAGCCTGGGACAGGTATTACAGTCAAAAGCAACAGGCCATGTTGTTTTGGGGTTATGTGGGTGGATATTTTCAGATCTCACAGAAAGGAGGTCAGCTACGAGCAGCATTAGGGGGATTGTTGGGGAGGATGAAGCTAGAAAGCCCTATAAATATGACTGCTTAGATTCTGAGAATGTGAAACCTATAAGTGAGATAGAATTGAAAGCAAGTTTCAATGCCTGAGATGTCCTAGCTACTGAATGTCTGGGAAAACAATTATATGGCCAGCTGAAGGTTACCTGCAGGTAGATCCAAAGGTCAAATGGAATGTTCTGTCTCAGCCCCCAATGTATGGTTCATCCCACACCTGTAACCCTCCCCTGAAGTATCAGGTATCTGTAACCCCATTGGCCCAAGTCTTGTTCCAGCCCACCTTGAAGTTCCCTGATAAGGGGGCTGAGAGATCGGATCGGCCTCTTAGACCCTCTTACCTCTTGGGCTCTCTCTTTGCCTGGCACCCTGGCCCTAGGATCTTCCTCTTGGAACTTCCTCTCCCTACATCTCCCTTCCCCCACTCCATACCTCTCCCTTCCCCCATTCCCTAGGCCTTGCCACGAGTTGCACCTGGCAACTCAAAGCAAGGCCTCACATCCTTTATAATAAACCTCATCTTCTAAAACCCAACTTCAGAGATCTCTTGTCCACATTTCATCCACACCGTCCTGGAGCCCAAAGCAATATCTACAGGGGATCTCTGATGTTGTTTTGTTGCTTATTAGCAGAGTAAAATCAAATTAAATAGTGCCATAGAGTTGGTAACTCTATCCTCTGGAAAATGTGTTAGAAAGCACTTCCTCAGCCATGACAGAGGTTAAGACAGACTGAATTCAGCATGAGCTCTAAATGTGTACATGATTTCTGTCCTTCCCTGAGACTGAGGAATGTCTGCAGGAGTTCAGGTGAGTCAAACTGGGAATGCTTCCAGGAATTCCTCTCTGAACTCAGAATTTCAGCCCTTACTGCTTTAGGAGGGAAGACCCAGCATAGTTTCCACTGGAGGCAGTGTGTTCACAGCATCCTAAAACATGACAGTGAAACATCTGAAATTCATGTTCACAGGTTCTCACACCTGTGCTGTGTATCTTTCCTGAACAATGCTGCTGACCCAAATAAGGCATTTTACTAAGGCAAAATTGGTTTATCAGGCTGGTCAGTGGCTGCTGGTGCCTGTAGCAGATCCAAGCACTGGCTCACAGCTGCTGTGCTGCTGTTTGATGCCAATGCACCTTCATCCTGAGAGGGAAGGGGAGGAGGCTTTCCCTACCTGTGCCACTGGATCACTCCTTCACTTCTGCTCATTTCCATGACTCAATTATCTCCCACATTCAAAGGAAAATATTTTCCCAAATCATTCAAAGGATGAGGAGCTGGTCCAAGTGTCACGATCCGCTTGTACAAGCGGGGGTCGTGATGGTTTGTTTACTGATCTCAGAGTGCAAAACACAACACAGAGGGGATTTCAGCATTAAAACAAATGCACCTTTTATTGATTGACCATTGCAAATGCGATAGAGGGATTAAGAGTGAGAGAAAGAGATAGAGAAAGAGATAGAGGAAAGGGGGGATATAGCGACCAAACATGGAGACGAAGTGCTCGTGGTCTGGTCGATGGGTCTGCCTGTCACGTCGGGGAGAGCCTCTCTCTCGCTGGTTAACTCAGGGGTTTTTATTATAGCCCTCAGTCACAGGGGGGAACAGATAAATCTATTGAAGCCACCGAGGGGGAACAGGTAGTCCATGTTCTTAGCAGTAAGAGAGAGCCATTGTCTTCTTGGTCCAACGATCACACCTGCAGGCAAACATCTTGCTTTGGTTAAGTCAGCCCCTGTCACCCCATAGTAGGGTTGTAAGGGCCTCATGTCTCAGTCCTTGAAAGGGGCTTCGTATAGAGGTCTCAGTCCCAGTCCTTGGAAGTGGACTTTGATCTCCGTCTGTCACGGTGGTTGTGAAGCAGATGAGGGATTTTCTGTGGAGGACCACCAAAGTTACCCCAGAAAGTCCCCTTGGCCAAGAGGTGGGGAAATTCATAGGCTATTGTCATGAAGCAGGGACCATGAAGCAGGTGCAATCTTCAAGTACAGAATTGCCATTACACTGCTCAAAGCCCGTGTACCGTGGCGTGATGACACAGGAAAATGTACCTGCAGACGATTGGCAAGCATCCACCTCGAGCAGGCCAGAACTGCAGTGGGGTCCTCGGGATCCTTATGACGATCGTGAGGCAAATGAGGGGAACTTCAGACAGACTCTTACAACGTGCAACAGCAGTCTGTGAAAGTACCCAGGGAACATCACATGAGAAACAATAATGGGCTCTACAAAGGAGGCTTTGGGCAATATGGTTCCAGATACAAATTTCAATTTTTAAAGTATATAAATGCCAGTTAATGGTTGAGCAAGGCCCAGACAAACACTCAGTTTGATAGCATGTCTGGTCTCTGGACAGTGCCCTGAAGTGTCAGAGAAGGGCTGCAACCACTGGTGTAACCTCTGTTCCCAGTATGGGACCAGACTGAGGCATCTGTGTCTGTGTGTGCACACCCTTGTGTGTGCACCAGTGTGTGCTGCTGAGGCTGGAATTGGAGCAGCAAAGATAAAACCTAAAGAATAAGCACCCCATATCACTGCCCATGGCAGCAACATTACCGAAATTACACCTCTGCCCAGGGTGCAGAGGGCTGGGAGTCTCTGTGTCCTCCTTATGTTAAGATTTACTGCCCTGAAATTATGTCACTCACAGGTTTTTACACTATAAGTCAAAAATTTTCAATACTAATTGAAAGGCAGCAGGAGATAAATCACTGAAAACTTGTTCTACCAGCAGGTTACTTTTGTGCTGCAGGAGAACATGTGGGGAACACAAACCCATACGACCTCTCTGGGTTCTCTGTAAATTATTCTCACCTCTGTGTTGCAGCTGTCCTGGAGACTTCAGACTCCTGTGTTTAAAGGTTTCTTTATTTTGATTCACTGGAGGCCCTTTGGAGACACTACACTACCCATATTTATGACTTTTTTCAGGTCATCTAAGTGAGACATAGCTTGACAAATACTTTTCATCACTACTGTCTCCCTCGGAGTGCACTATTCTAGTTTTTCCTTTAATTTATTACCAAGTACACTTCCCCCTTATACCAGAGGGGCAGGGAAGTGCTTCAGAAAGTGAAAGAAGCAGTGAACACCAGCCAGGCCTGGATTTACCTCTCCAGGGGCGAGCCCAAGGACACCCCTGATCCACCTTGCATGTAATCCTGAGATGCTGTGCAATCTGCAGTGTGGAATGCAGTGGCAGCATCTCAGGACTTGCTTCCAGGTGAGTGCCCCGGTGTGTGTGTTATGCAGCAAGAGAACCACATACAGAGGAGAACAGGAAAGATGGAAACTCTCCCCTTCAGAAGATTGCCTGGCTCTACAGGCAATAAAAAAGTGCTTGTCACACCAGCCCATGCAGGAAGAGCTCCATGCTCAGTGGAGGGAGGCAAGGAGTTCAGTCAGTAGATGGGGAGAATGCAGACAGAAGTCAAGGTACAAGAGGAATGACTTAAAAGGGCATGGGAGGCTTCCCTGATGAAAGAATAGACCCCTCAGTATTCAAGTACCAGTAAAAATATGCCTATGAGTAAATTATGCAGTCTTTCACCTCTAGGACATTGCATCAGAGTTTTTGTGAGTTGTGCTGTAACAACATGAGGGAGGTATGTTGTTTTATTGAAGTTTCCAATGGGCAATTTCCTCCCCACAGCAGCTCTTACATTTGATCTGACTTATTAAAGAAATATGGGTATTGATCTAGTATCGATACCCAACTGTGACGGACAAAAACTCTCTAACAGCTTAAAGTTAGAAAGTGTATGTTTATTACGGCCGGGCAGCATGCGAGATAGCTTCCTAATTTGCACTGCGAAATTCACAGGTAATTACAAAGCCTTTTATTTACAAAAGTGTTGAATATCCAAAATACAAATACATATTCATACCCCTGTCACCTCCCATTCCTTGCTTCGTATGCTAATTGGCAAAAAAGGCTATTAAGCATGCATACTTTGTTTCTTAAAATGAGTCGGGGGTCTATTCTGGGGAGGGGTCACCCGAAATGAGGAAGTAAGATGAGTCTTCCTCATCCTGACCTTTCTACCTTTTCAACGCATTTGTGATAAATGAATCCTTGGTAGAACTTATAGTTTCCCGTGTTGAATGGGTTCTTTAAGCAGGAAGTCTGTAGTTATCTTATATCTTATTTACCGTATTTTGTTTTTTGTTACAAGCACAGCTACACAAACATAAAGCTGACAAGCAATGAGTTACTAAATCTGGGATAGCTTATCTAAGATCCAGCTTCTGTTAACTGTGAACAAAGCTTACCTATCTACTTCAGCTAATTCAGCAACTTATTATCTTAACTTTCTTAAAAATCCTTAATTCTTTAAAATTAATGTCTCAGATCAACACAACGTCATCCTTTCAATCACTCTCAGCTGAGCCCTGACATACTTTTCCACTCTGATATTCTTTAGATGTGTTACAGGGTCTTTAAACAGCAGTGTTGGAAATTGGAACACATAAAGTGACCTCTTAGGTGTGCTGGCGAAGAGCTGTGCCGGCAAAGAGCTGTGCCTGCTGAGTTGGGACAAAGACCAGCAGCATTAGAAACTGCAGATAAAGGAAAAGATTCTGACACTTTTTTAAATCCTCAGAGTATTCAAACACAGCAATAAATTATGCCTTAAGCTTTCATAAACAAACACAACTCCACACTGAAGCTTGGATGAGCCCTGGCTGGCTGAAGGCAGCCCAAAGTGCCCACAGGCTTCAGTGAAGCCACTGAACCTCCATCAGCCTCTGGCATCTCAATTTAGGTAGGCATCCCTACTGAACAATGGAAGTGGGCTTATCCCAGTCTTCTACCAGCTTCAGGCTGGGAAAATGGATCTGCCAGTGTTGTTGCCTTGGATCAGATTTCATATCAGAACTCATCACAAACTGGTGTATTACTTCCCTAGCTCCTGAGAAACTCCAAACTCTGCCCAAAAGGCAATTGTGTAAGACATGGGAAATGGTACAAACGTGTATTTCATTAGGAGTGAAGATTTGTGTTGTTCTCAGCACTTCAAGGATTAATCAAATGGACCAAGCACTTCAGTCATCTCACTAAGGTGCATGAACAGGCTGTTCTGAAAATCAGCCTCCAAGTTGTCAGAGAAGGAAAACATGCTAGTGATTCTGTGGAGGTGACAGGGATGAATTTGGGCAGAGAGGAATAACACTTCAGGTGATTGTAACTGTTCCAGAAGTATTACCTAAGACATTGCTTAGCCCTGTACTTAAAGCAAGATTTGTTCTTAGATGTGAACAAAGGCATTTGAGAGGCACTGTGCAGGTCTGCCTCCCTCTGATGCTTCTGGGCTGATGCCACCCCTGAGCAGTGTCCAGCCAGGGAATCCTGCTGCGAGCCAGATCTTGGTCAAACTCTCCTTCTGCTTTTTGAGAGGTGACAATGCTCAATCAATCCCCCCTTGCTGAGAGAAGGCTTGCTGTATCCTCTCACTGATCTGTCCCAAATGCTTGATCAAAACTCACTGAGGGCAGCAGTGAGGGACAGATGATTCCTGCCCCAGGGGCACCTGAGCTTAGGGCTTTCTTGGGTAAAAGCAACATCAATGTTGGCTACTAAGGAGAGGTGCAAGGAAGAGTTAAGCAACCTGTGCCCTAAATCAGAAAGGTGCAAGCTATGAGAGATGTGAGCCATTATTAATGTTTAGAATTAAAATAGATGAAAGTGAAAAAATTGTCTGCACCTTCCTGCAAGGGCAAATTTTAAAGCCTCTTAACCCACCCATGTGAACTCACATATCCATCTGATGAGGCAAGGCAGTTAGCAGTCCAGGATCGACACAAATGGCTAAAATATTTGAAATCTTAAGAAAACTGTATTGTTGTGTAGCTCTGGCAGCCTAAGAATAATAGAGTGGACCAAATAATGAGGAAAAGCTGTGGGAGGCAGCATTAATGAGCCTGGTGTTCTACAGGCTCCTGCCTGGTTGCTGCCCAAAGGTGTGAGCTAGTGGAAAGGCTGGGCTGGCTGCTCCTCCAGCTTTAATGGGCTCACACCCTGGCCACAGCATCCAGGAGAGTACAAACCAGTCTCCCTCGCCTGCATGCATGTTGCTTTCCCCTAAATTACCCTGTCTTCCTTGCCCAGTGGTAATTAAGTGAGAGCAGAGACACATGTTCCAACCTGCACAGGCACAGCTGAGGCTCAAAGTGCCTCTGACTCATCCAACTGCCTCTGTCCTGGCAAGGGGTGGGATATAGCACTCGTACTTGTGATTCTTTCTAAATCTCTTCCATTATTTTCAATGCTCCACAGAAAAGATTCCTCTTTTTCTCATGCAGGCTGCTGCAGCTGGAAAAAAACTCCATTAGTTCACCATTTAGGGGACGTGGGCAGGGCAGGTGTACCACAGGCAGGTTCACAGCTGTTAATATCTCCTCAGCATCTCCCCCTGCCCAAACTGGAGCTCTCTGCTTCCAATGAGGCCAGGCAAAGTGCCTATGACACACAGTTGAGTCCATCATCTTCAAATTTTTAATTACTCATGCATTTAAATTGACTTTGAAATGAATGACCAAACTGTTGGTGACACACACAGCTCAGACCTCAGCCTGTGGAGAAAGTCTTATAAATACCTGTATGGGTAAAACGGATGTTAAATTCACACTTTAATAACCATTTACAGATACAGATTACCTGAATATGTGTTGCTGGGAGAATGGGAAAGTATAATTGAAACCCATATCAAATTCAAGCTGGGTAAAGGATATCTCTGGAACACTGTGTGATGACTCCGGCAACCAAGTATAAAGATTAAAATACACACAACTGTTGTTGTGCATTATTTGGGTTTATATTGTATTTCATTTTTATATTGGGTTTTGTAATGGTTTCTCCTGTTCCCTTGGAAAATGTATCACGAGGTTTGTCCCTGCTCCTCTTCCCCGCCCATTCTCCCACACTGGAATGTAATCCAACTCTGTTCCACTCCCACCTTATCCCTGATTGCGTAGTGTCTTGTCCCCGCCTCTAGCCCCTTTCCCCTGGATAAAAGCCAGGAAAGCACGTGGATTGTTCTCTCTGGGCTCTTGGGATGGGGACGGGACTGAGCTCTGGACCCTGCGGGGGTAGGACCCCAGAATAAAGCCGTGATTTCCCCCCGGGCCAAGGGCAGACTCTTTCCTTTTGCCATCGACAGGAGCCTGCTCTCTCTAAAGGAAAAAGGTTTGCAGCCTCTGGGATCTTTAAGGCCCTGAGGAAAAATCCTTCCAGCTGTGGTTTCTCTCTCAAGCTAGCCGAGGCAAAAACGGAGCTGAGGCTGCAGGAGAGAGAGAGATGTGGCACAGAACCTTTAAGCGTAGCATATGCAGTTGGGCACATATACAGCCAGAAAATCCACTAACATTTCATCAATTTTAAATGAAATGTGAGGACCAAGTAAAAAAAACCAAAAACCTTGGAAGATGGCTGTTCAAGAAAAAAGTTAAAAACATCTTTACCACAGATCATGAGTCAGAACTGAAGTGTTAGCTCTGCTGACTGAAATACACAAATCATTTTGCAGTCTTGCTTGCTGTACCTCTGCAGTGATCAACATTCCAAAAACACCACAGCAACATTCAGATGGGGAAAATCCAGGGCCCTGAGGATGCTGCAGAGAGAGGAAAGGGCAAGGCAACAGGAACAGCACCAAAGCCAAAGCTCCAGAGCTAGGAGTTGATGCCCAAAGAGGTCCCATCCCAGATGGGAAGGTTGTTTGAACATCAAAAGTCTGAACTGGGCTGAGGTCTTTGCAGGTTGTGGTGTTTCAGGGTGTACAAGCTGAGGATGTTTCCTCCTTGTGGGAACAGTGGGGTCAAACAAAGCTCTCTGGTCAGAACCTCTCGGTTTTTTCTCCGAGATTCAGGTGGTTTTAGAGTCTTTTTGCCCTCTGCAAAGCTCTGAGCCAAACGCAAGAAAAAGACGGAGTCTTCAGGTTCTGATTTTTCAAGGTTGCATGCTTCGTTTATTGTTTCTTATCTTACAAATTTCTCAGTGCCCAACAAAGGTCTGTGCAGCTGCTCGGGCATCTGGTGACTCCTCGACTCCTCCCGCGCGGGGCTGTCTCTATCTTTTATACTAATTGCTACGTATTCTTTATTTATCATTATTTGCCAATACCGATCACCTATACTAAACAGGTCATCTCTACTTTGACCCAATCTCTTTAAACTACTTTGTGCCACCGTCACTGCTGAAAATGGAGTGAGGGAAGAAGAAAGAAGAAGCAGGAGACAATGCCCCAAATCCTCCATCTTGCCCCCATTCACTTCAATACTAAAAATCCAAATCTACTATTTTCTCACCCTGTGATAAGCTAAACTACTATCTTTCACACTCTTGTGGCTTGCAATCCTTCCTGCAGTGTAGGAAGCCTTTCCCACGAACTGAGATCAAAGCCAATGTCCCTCTGGGCTCTGGGCCGGGGTCCCAGATCCCCCTGTCCAGGTCTCTGACCCTCCAGGGCAGCCAAAGGAATGCCCTGGACTCCAACGAGAACCCATATCTTGTTTGAGGCAAAGAGGCCCTTTTTCCTGCAGTGATACCATGCTGCAGCCCCAGACCTCAGTCCTTCTCAATACAGTTCTTGAGGCTGATAGTGAAAATCTTTCCCTAGATGTTTTCCAGAATCTCTATATTTCATTCCAGAAGCCTGTCAACTCCAAGAGACTGGAACAGCAAAGACACTGGAACCCACATCCACATGGCAGCCCATATCTTACTGCATCTCCCTTGATTTTTACCATCTCAGGTGTTAGCTGAGCTGCCTTCAGTGCTTCAGGGGCTATGGGACTTGGCACTAGAGCCCAACTTGGTGTTTCAATCACGTGTGAGGGCTGATGACATTTCTCTGCAAATGATCTTCTTCACAGGTGGCCAGGTAGAGCTGGGCACAGTCCTGGGCCTGCCACGGTGCAGGGGGTGGCGGCCCCTGCCTGCAGCTGTCCTAGGCTGCAGGAGCCAGCGTCAATGACCCCGTCCCCACCAGCATACCAGCCCTGCTCCCCCTCTGTCGGGGGCTCCTTTTTAGGAGCTTAAATTCCCCGGCATTCAGGTGGTTTTAGAGTTCTGGCCCTCTGCAAAGCTCTGTGCCAAACGCAGGAAAAGACGGAGTCTTCAAGGTTACATGCTTCGTTTATTAGTTCTTATCTTACAATTTTCTCAGTGTCCAAAAGATGTTTGCCGCGGCTCGGACATCTGGTGACTCCTCCTTGTCTCTGGGCTGTCCTTATCTTTTATACTAATTGCTACGTATTCTTTATTTACTATTTATTACCAATGTCTATCACTATTACTAAAAAGGTCATCTTTACTCTGACCCAATCCTCACTAACTACTTTGTGCCAACGTCACTGCAGAAATGGAGTGAGGGAACAAGAAGGAAGAAGAAAGGGACAACGCCCTAAATTCTCCATCTTGCCCCATTCACTTCAATGCCAAAAATCCCAAACTCACTGTTTTTTCACCCTGTGATATACTAAACTACTATTTTTACACTCTTGTGGCCTGCAATGCTTCCTGCAGTGCAAGAAGCCTCTCCCATGGACTGAAATCAAATCCAGTGTCTCTCTGAGCTCTGGGCTCTGGGCTGGGGTCCCAGACCCCCCTGCCCAGGTCCCTGACCCTCCAGGGCAACCAAAGGAATGCCCTGGACTCCAACACCCCTCCTTCAGCTGCTCTGATCACGCAGGCAGCATGGAGGACATTGCCAAATTTTGCTTGGCTGGAATTCAATCTTTATTTTTATCTTCTAAAGCTTGTAAAAAGGCTTTTAAAAGATGGATGTCTAGGTTTGGAAAGACAGGTGTCTGCCAGGAAAAGCCAGAGCTTCCCTTGGAATGAAAAATGTAAACACCCCTCCCTCCGAATTATTATAATCTTGAAATTAAAGGGCTTTCAAGCAAAGATATGGGAATAGGAATAACAGTTCTTTACTAGGAATACTAAATATAAAAATGTAGTAGTACAAAAAGCAAACAAACAAAAAAAGTGTTAGGGGTTAGGTTTGTTCCTTTTTTTTCTTATAGATTTTTTCCCCATAAGTTGCTAGGAGACTAAGTACTGATGCTTAGATGGTGCTTGACCAACACAAAGGAGGTGGCCAAAAGTCAGGAGGGGGAAGATCATGCGAGTCTTGGGGCAGGAAAAGGACAGAGCCGCGGGTAGCTCAGCTTTTCTTGCTCTGGGCATTGGAGAGATGTGGCGGTACAAGAATTGTTTTATTAAGTTTGTATAAGAAGTTTTATGTTATGGTTCAGTTTACTGTATCCCCAGTTCTGTAACAGTCCATCCCTTTTTGAGCTTTCTGTATAACAAGGTGTTGTATGTCAATCATCCCACCCCCCACCTATCCTTGTCCATCCCCTCTCGCCCCCCCCGCTCTGGGGCATCTTGTCTATCACTTTAGGACCCCTCCCCAGATTGGTAAATCCCAGAGGGAGGGCGTTGAATGATAGGTCGCCCTGGGGGGAATTCCTTTGCCCTTTGTTTTAGTGGTCAGAGGCTTGGAGGTGGACACCCCTTGTTGCCCCCTGAATCCCCTGATTTGTTATCCTGTTGTAACCTCCCCTGAACCCTCCCCCGCTTATAAGATGAGAGAGGGAAGTTCAAACTCTCTCTGGCCGGCAGTCTAGACCAGCTGTGATGCTCCTGCAGTTCGGCCTGAATAAACATCTTTTAAGCTGCTTAGCCAAGAGCCATCCTTTTCCTACCACCGCTGTTGTCACGACACTATTTGGAGAAGCTGCTGCTGAGAAGCCGAGCCAGCAGGTAAAGTTAACCTGCTTGCATATCCGGACTGAAAATGTCCTGGTCGCTGTGCAGATCTGAGCCAGCCAGGGGCCAGTGTCCGCCCGGTGCAGAGAAGGCACAGCCACAGAGAGAGGATGACGAAGTGGCTGTTTGCTGCAGGAGAAGTCCACTGTCAACAGAAAATCCGGTCCTGGAAAATCTCCCATCATCTGCTCATGTGCCTAGGAATTCTGAGCTCCTTCGCCTGCCCTGCTGGAACTGGGCCAGCCCTGTCCGGCCATCGCGGCTTCTTCAGCACTGCTCTTTTTGCTATGCTGTAGCCCCGCACCCCCCTGCTCTGCTTGGATATCCTGCCCCTGCCTGCCAGGGACATCCTGAAGTTCTAGCCACCAGCCCAGGAGTTTCCACCATTCCAGCTTGGTGCTCTCGGAGTCCCAAGAGATCAGACTGCCCCGGGTTTCATGAAACAAAGCCCCTCAAGGTTCTTGGTTCTGTTTATCATTAATGCTGTAGTTGTTGCTTGTTTGCCTTGTTATACATGCTAGTAAAGATCTGTTATTCCTACCCCCATACCTCTGCCTGAAAGCCCCTTTAATTTTCTAGATTATAATAATTTAGTGGGAGGGGATTTGAATTCTCCATTCCTAGAGAGGCCCTGCCCCTCCCTAGTAGATACCTGTCTTTCAAAGTAAGACAAAAATAAAACAGAGAGTCAGAATACAACCTGACACCCTGTCAGTCAGGGTGTTGGTAGCAGTCCAATTAAGTCCTCCTGGTGTGACAGATGTGGTTCTGTTGGAGCAGAGATGATCCTGTAGAAGGGTGTAGTTTTCCTCTGAAGGTCCAGTGGTGGCAAGATGGGTCTGGTCTTCCTCTGGGCATCCAGTGGAAAACAGGCTGTCCTGGTGTTCTGACTCTCAGATTTTATCCAGGTAGGAATGCTTGGCTCCTCCCGCTGGATGGAGCATCTCACAATGGGATGATATAATTTTATCAGTCATGCAGTGAGCCTTAATGGCCCATTAACAGAGGATATCTCCCTGAAGGGAGGATGGGTGGTGGAAGAGATAAAGAGTACTGCCCCACCTGAACACTGCCCCACCTGGTTTTAACAGCTGGCCCATTAACAGAAGACAACCACCCCCTCACCCCCAGAGTTATGAGGAATGGGTTATAGAAGAGATAAAGAAAAACACCTCCCCAATCGATTTCAACAGATGGTAACAGAATACATACCTTTGGTTACATCTTGCATTGCAACCCAAGACAATGGGATATGTCTCTGTTTTTCCCATTGGCTCTGCTTATTTATGACTTTTTTCCCTTTGTCTCCAAAGGGGCTGAAAGTAACGGGCTTGTTTTAAGCTCCCTTGAATGAAAATGATTCCATTCCCAGGTTGCCTGGGGATGGTGCAGCCCAGAAGTTGCTTTAGGATTGTTATTCCAGGACCAGCAAGGGGAGCTCAAGCCTTGTTTACCATAGGTCCTGCAATAATTCTCTCTGCTAGCGAGGTGTTTTTCATCTCAGTGCGTGACTCGGGCAGGTATGCCCACGGGATGGTTGTGCTTTGGCAAGTGGGGGCTGTGGCACGACGCGGGGCAGTGGGAGGTGGAAGCGGGTGGCGGGTCTTCAGGCAGGACGCAAACCAGGAGGTGCAGGGGTCGGCTCGGGCCCAGCTGGGGGTGGGGAGCTGCTGAGCGCCAACACGCCAGCATGAAAAGGAGCATTTTTCTGATGAAGTCCACCAAGCTGCGCCAGCTGTCAGCTGGGAGGACAGCGGGGAAGCAGCTGAGCTGGCCCGCTCCATCAGCAGCCTAGTTGGGAACCGGGACAGCCGCCACCCAGCTGGGGCGTGGGGGCCGGTCGGGCACTCACCCAGAGGCTGCGGTGATGGGCGATGTCCCCAGCGGGTAGGGCCGGGGAGTTTCATCCAGTTCCAACCCGCCTGCTGAGGCGCCAAGCCCCAACACTGCAGCAGGACTGAGGCTCCAGGGCCACTGGTGGGGCCGCACCGAGCCCAGGGCCAGGCAGGTGTTGCTGCCCCCACAGGGTTAATCGCGGCTGAGCCGCGGTGCGGGGCAGTCTCCCCGCCACGCCTCCTTCCCCGCGGCCGCCCCCGCCCACCCCTCGCTCCACCGCCGCACCTGCCCGCGCCTCCACCGACAACTTTCCCTGCCTGTTGCGCTCACCAAGCTTCGTGCTTGGTGGTCACTGCCATAGGCGCCACGGAACAGCGCCACGGGTAGGCGGCCTGCGGGGGTCGGGCCGGGAGCATTGCCAAGGCTCTCCGCCCTTGCCTCGCTCCGCTGCTGCTGCAGCGATCACTGCCCCGCGCTGGGCAAGCATGGAGGTGCAGCTGGGGATCGGTCGCGTCTACCTGCGACCGGCGGACAGGCCCTTCCACGGGGCTTTTCAGAGCTTCTTCCAGAGCGTCTGTGACACTTTCCAGCCACTGCAAGAGGAACCGGGCGCCGGGCAGCTGCTGCCAAGCGTGCCCTGCCCGCCTAATCTCTGGCCGCCACCGGTAAGGCGCTGCCAGCCGCCGGCCTCGCCATGGGCTCATCCTTCTGCACGGGAGAGGTTAGGGAGCTGCTAGACGAGGCGGGTGCGATGCCGCTGCCCGAAACCTAGCCGGCGGACAAGGAAGACCCAGTGGGAGACAGTGCCTGGCAGCTATGCCGCGCAGTGTCCGCCTCCATGGGGCTGGCTCTGGAGGCGCTGGAGACTCCGGCCAAGCCGCTGCCCCGCGAGGACTGCATCTTCGCTGTGCCCGCTGGACCGCCCCGCACCCGACCCCCCGTGCCTGCCTTCGAGGCCACCCTGACCACCGAACCACCCGCCGGGCTGGGGCTGTCCCGCAGCTTCGGCTGTGTCAAGCCGGAGACAGCAGCAGGGCCGGCCACGGGGGGCGGCTGGGGCGGCCCGTGTCACTTCCGGGCCGAACAAGTCCTGCCGGGCCCCGCGCCCCTCTGGCCCACCTTCTTCGCCAAGGAGGGACAGCTCTACGGGCCATGCCCCGAGCCACCCGCCGGTCCCTGCAACTGCTCTGCTGATGCCTGGTACCCACCGAGCCGGGCGCCTTTTGCCGCCCCCGTCCCCGGCATCAAGAGCGAGCTGGAGCCCTGAGTCGAGGGCTACGCCGGTGCTTACGGCAACCTCTGGTGAGTACCCACGTCCCGTAGCCCACCGGCATGCGCACCCTGCACTGTGCATCCTGCATCCCACCTCTTGCCAGTACCAGCATCCTGTGCCTGCATCCCTCATGCCACCTTCTGCACCCCGCATCCCACCGGCACCTCGCACTTCCCCCAGCCTCCCCACCGCCTGCCATAGGCGCCCGGCGCTCACCGCGGGTCCAACCCCGCTATGTCCTGGCTGTTCCTGCTTTGGTGCACCTCTCCGCTGCCGAACCTTCCCTTTTGCAGAGATGCTGTCATTTGGGACTGACTAGGCAAGATCGTGCCAGGAATACTGCGGTGCACACCCAGTGTCCCCACTGTCCTGTGAGGTCGTTGTGTTTATCTCGTTTCCTCACACATCTGTTTTCCCGCTGCTCCCGGCCGCTGTGAGCAAGCGAGATCGGGACTCTGTGCCCCGAAGCACGGACAGATCTTGACATCGAGTTAAAATCTTCCCAGCAACTTGTCTCGCCGAGAACTGCCTGCCAGGAATGCACTGTGCAGAGCAGGAAACCCCGAATGTAGTGGCAGAGAAACATCACCTGTGCTTCGGGGCTGTTTTAAGTACAGGTAGAAAATGTGTTTAAAAGGAGAGCTAGAACAGGTTCTGGGAATGAACCAGGGGAGGGGAGATTTTTTTGAGAAGTAGGATTCAATCAAGAATAACTTTTCCTGGTGGATTAACCTCAAAAAAAAGATGAGCCATCTCTGTAAAATACCTGTACAGCAGTTAAAGCAGTGGGCACCTGCATGCTCACCTGTCAGCACATCAAAACATGGCTGAGCTCATGGAAATGGGAGGGAGAAAGGGCTGACCAGGGGATTTTCTGCTGGCTCAGAGGTAGCCCCATCCAGGAGTATGTGAGGCCTCAGCTGGGGTTTGCATCATGGGAGTCCTGCATGCACACACTCACCCCATGATGCTTGGGATGCTGGGAGCAAAGGCTGAAATGAACAATTAGATTTTACCTCTAAATTAGCACCAAGCAAGTGCACTGCCTCTGGGCTTGTTTCTGTTTTAAATGCTCACAGCTTCATTTGGGTACTGGGGCAATTTCTATCCACACAGTGATTTACTGGGGGATTGTACAGAGATGTCAAGGGCTTGGCAAAAGAAAAAAGAATAAAAGTAATGACAGGTCAGAAAGAGTGCAGCTGTGAGCATCATTCAGCTGTGAGCTTCGTATGTGGCAGGAGCTATGCAAGCTCCAGGTGTGCCTCTGGAATGTGGATAAATCTCTGCTGGAATCAGCACAGAGGGGGCAGAGAGGAATCAAGTTGGAAAAGTTCAGCATTCAGATGCTGGTGATGGCAGTGCAGGTTTGTTTCATGCAGCTGTTCTGCCTGTGGAGCCTGTGCAGTGGGATCCCGCACAGACAGGGAATGTCACGCTGAGGAGAGCAGGTGTGGGGTCCCATGGAGGTCTGCAGGCAGTCTTGGAGGCTGGACTAGGCAGCAGCAGGTACATTTTGCCTAGGTCTTGCCTTAGAGATAAACATCTCCCTCCTTCCTGTGGGAAGTGCTTTATACTCCCCCTCCTTGCAGCTCTGTTGGGTGTGCTGTGCCTGCTTCCCCTAGCAGACTTCTGTGGGATCAGCAGGGTTAGAGCTGGCACAGCAACCTTTACAACACCAGTGTCTTGTCCTTTGAACTCCAAGGCTTGTACAGCACTACTCTGCCGCTGCAAAGGTGTAATGGAGTGACATCATCTCTCTGTGTTCAGATGTAATTTTCAAACACCATAAGGAAAGCGGAACACTCGTCGTGGTCTGGCTCAAGCCATGTGTGTTAATTGCTGCCAGGTTTACATTTCATCCTAGCAAAGTCTCCATTAGCTTTATAGCATGCTGTTGGCCCATTCCTGCAGCTTTGCATTTTCTCCTGGATCTGTGGGTGCCAGCACAGGAACAGCCTCTGCTGCTCCTGGAGCAGCAGATCGTGTACCAGCATCCCAGACAGCAGTGCCTGTGGGGAGAAAGGTCTGTGGGAGCTGAGAGGCTGTAGTAAAATTCCCTGATGGAAGGATGATTAGCTTTTGGACCTCCACCCCTGTGCTGTCTGGTGCTAGGTCTGATCTCCTGCCCTACTTGACCTTGCACATAAAGCTTTCCCCTCGTAGCCTCAGAGGATGCAGCCTCAAAGTTCTGTGAGGACAGTGAGGGGCACTTCTGGGGCTTTACAAGCCCAGGGCAATGGGCACCTCAGAGCCCTGTCCCTTGGGGTGCTGCTGGTAGCACAGGCACACACAGGCCCCCTTGCTTTGGAGAATAAGGAGCATTTCAAGGTGTGCTACTCCTACTTTCTTTTCTCTCTGAATGGTCCTTCTATCTGCCAGCAGGATCATGGCTCTTCCCTCACATATGAAGTTCTCCTAAGCCCCAATTCTACCCTGCTGCAGTTAGGACCAGGTATGGGTAGGTATTTTTTGAATTAAACACCCTTCATATGACACTAAAACATGAGCAGCTTTTAATATTTGGGGGAGTGTCAGGGTTAAGAGGTGCTGACACATCTCGGAAACACTGTGGTGATTAACACAATTTGGTTTAATTAAAGTTTTTGGTACAGTGTCCCTGACTGCACCAGTCAGGCTTACATGTAATTAGCAAATTCATCTGAGGTTTTGTTACTCTGTGGACTTGGAGCTGTTTATCTTTATGATCTGGTTGTTGCATCATTACTACCAGCAGTATTTGAGGTGACTAAATAACCTGTTTCAGGAGCAAGATGGAGCATTGTCAGAATAAATCCAAGGTTCTGCCATCAGAAGACAAATTACAGCAGCAGATTGGAGGGGGTGGCCGCTGGTTTAGAATGAAATGGAATCAGAGAAGGAGCTGTTACTGAATCAATGGAATCAAAGGGGAGAAAAGGATTTAAGGGGCTTTTGGCTCAGGAAAATCTGCTGTCCATGTAGCTTCAGACATTTTTAAGTGGCATTTGCTATCACTGCTGTTACCTGGTGCTGATACTGGTTGGAATCCCAGTGTTACATCTGCCTTTGGTTCCCTTCCCTAGTCTGCCTGTGGTCAGTTTGGGCCAGTGCCACATCACCTGACTTGATGGCTCTGTAATTGTTTCAGCTCTGTAACTGTGATAGGCTTACAGATAAAACCTGCAGTAATTCCTTCCTATGAAGGGAAGGAGATAAGACTGACAAAGAGATGAAGGACAGCTATTACACCGAGAGATGGAATGAGGCAGGAGGTCATTCTCAGGGTTGCCCTCACTCCCAGTCTGTGCCCAGCAGCAGCTGCTCTGGCATCCCAGTCCCAGGAGGGCTCTGGGGACCCCCAGCGCTGCACTGGCAGAACTCCAAAGCCCTTGGGAAGGGGCTGATCCTCCTGTCTGCTGTTGTCAGTGTGACCTTTCTGCTCTGGCAATTGGCAGAGGATACATAGGATGTAAATATTTCTTTGAAGACAAAAGGACCATGGCAGAATGTCATGTGGGCAGCTGGTCCCTTCGACCCCTACGGACACATGGACAGGGAGCCTCTGGTGGCCAGGAGAGTTGGGAATGTGCTAAAGCTTGTTGTTGGTTCCTGATAAATGGAGAAAAGATAAATAAATTTCTTCCTCAGCACCTCTCACCCTTTCCTTGCTCAGAGACATGGGACGACTATGATAATCCATCTGGAGCTGGATTAGAGAACTCGGGGCTTGGTTGAATGTGAGCTGGCATGATAGCAGGCTGTGGAAGGGTGCATGTCTGTCATGGCTGGAGCTGAGGTTGTGAAATGATATGCTGAGGCCAGGTAACTGGAGCTGCAGGGATGTTAGAGCTGTGCTCAGCAAGGAGAACCCCTCAGGACTGGGGAGCAGCCTCGTGGGTGCTGCGCTGGAGCGCAGCATTGGTGGCTCCTTTTCCTCACTCCTGAGCATATGTCAAATCTCATAAAATGGTCTCCTCCTTTTCCTCTCCCTCCTCTGTCTGTCCCTCCCTCTCTTCCCTGCTCTCCTGTGCTCCAGCTCTCCCTTACCGTTGGGAAGAGGAGATGGGTCACCTGTCAGGGGTTGGGCTGTGGAGGGCAGATGTGGAGGGCAGACATGTAGGGTATCCATGTGGGACCTACCCAGCTGCTCTGAGGGTACACAGCATCTCTGCCTCTTCACTGCTTGTCATGGGTTAGTACAGTCTGGTTTTTTAGTTATAGAAGAATGTAGAATAATTCTCCAGGTCAGGACCTGGGAATTGCTTTAGAAAAGACAAGGACCTATCAGAGGGTTAGTTGGAATATTGGCATCTGTTCTGACCACTGAAAATTGTTGGCTATGACTTTGGGAAGTACCATATAAAACCCCTTGATTTCCTGTAGGTGGGTCTTTTTCCTTCTTTCCTTTGGCCAGAGAGAGACAGGTAACATTGAGTTGGGCCTGCTGCTCCCCCCATTTTGGGGGGAGCTGGCCTGAGGCCTGGCTGGATTCTATTGGCTCCCGGGTGAAGGGGGGGGGGAAGGAGAAGTTGCTGCTTTGCAACAACTACTTTCTCTAAACTTCCCTGGAGCAGGGAGAGATCTCTGCTGGGCCCCTGATAAGAGCTATGGGCACCATTTGGGCCGAGGCCACCCCGATTTACACCAAGGGGTGGGCTGAGAAGGCATTTATGATCCTGCCTGGTTTTTTGTGATTCCAGACTGCCCGGGTGCTCTGATCTCCGATGTTTCTGTGTGAGTTCTTCCTCCCTCACCAGCTCGGCCTTGAACATCTAACACCACAAGCTACTGCAGGAGAGACAAAGACTCTGGGCAGATTTAACCCTTTCTTGGCAACATGAAGCTTCCAGAGCTTGGCCCTTCTCTGAGAGAGTAAGAAAGGACAGAGTGAACATAAAGAAAAAAACCAGCATGATGTCAGTAGAGCAAGAGTGAAAAGACTATTGGGACAGAGGATTGAAGAGTTGGTTCTTCCCTTCTTACTTGAGCCATGGAAATGAACTCTATATTTAGGTCATTCCTTTAAATCATGGGAAAGATATGCATTTGGGGAGATGATTGTTTTAATTTGTGTGTGGATTTGAGCAAAGGTGTTTGTGATAGACTAAGTAATATTAATCTTATAAGATGCTTAAACAGAGATAAAGATGAGAAGCCCCCTGCGCCAGTGAAGAACTGAGAAGATATCTCTGTACCTTGAGATGAAGAATCCTTTGCTTTGGAGTTATTCATCTTTAAAAGGTGACACCCCAGTATGCAAAAGTCTAAGACCCATTACCCATAAGCAGCTTGGGGACCTGCTAATGGGAGGAGTCACAAAAGCAAGTTTATCTGGGCAGTTGTTTTTGTGACCGTTTAAAACCCACAAGAGAACTGTTCTAGGTTGTCA
Organism: Hirundo rustica; assembly: GCF_015227805.2. Lineage (NCBI taxonomy): Eukaryota > Metazoa > Chordata > Aves > Passeriformes > Hirundinidae > Hirundo > Hirundo rustica. Next base: position 25,998,119 of record NC_053487.1, on the reverse strand, counting down.
GTGGGATCCATGACTCTAAGAGAGACTCTTCCCCTAAAGAATTGATGCAAGACTATTGTCAGATGGTAAAACTGACTGAAAATTACAAGTTTTGTCTCTTTATGTTGTTTTGTAGGAAAGTGAACAGTTTGTAAGGGGAGGGAAAAGTGTTTTTAAAGTTTCATTCTGTTTTAGTTTTTTTCCAACTTTCTTTTTTCTATTCTTTTAGTGTGTATTAATAAAACTATTTGTTCATTTTTAAGGTTGAGCCTACTTTGTTTTTCTCCTAGTCTCTCTCCCACAAAAAGAGTAAGTACTAAGACCAGAATTTAGTGAATGTGAAACCACTACACTGCTCAAAGGCAGACTTTGCCCCATCCTCCTCTAGGCTGTCCCATCCTAGTTTTCAAATGTCTTGAATTTTTGAGTTTTTACACCCTCTGAAAGCTGATTCCAGTCTCGTGCTTGGTATCAGCAGTGAATATTCCACCCTCATTCCTCTCAAGTGCTGGTTGCAGTGGAAGGACGGGCTTTATGTGGCACTTTTGAGAAATCAGAAAATTTTGCCAAAGAAACAATCCACAAAAAGCTTTAAGAGTGTTGGTGGGTTGGAGTCACACAAGTATTTTGTGTGTTTTCCTGAGGCTTCAGGGCTGGAAGCTGCACAGGATCTGCTCATTGCAGCTCTTCTCCTGCTGTCTTGGTTTGAAAGACAGGTATCTGCTAGGGAAGGGTAGGGTCTCTCTCTCGGAATGGAGAATTCAAATCCCCTCCCTCTAAATTATTTTAATCTAGAAAATTAAAGGGGCTTTCAGGCAGAGGTATGGGGAAAGGAATAACAATTTTTTACTAGTGTGTATAACAAGGCAAACAAACAACAACTACAGCATTAATAATAAACAGAACCAAGAACCTCGAGGGGCTTTGTTTGCCCTTCTAGCATGGTCATTATTCCCTTCCTGGGCATACATAGTAGAGGTTCTTTCAAAGGGATCCGACATATTGTCCTTACTTCTATACCTGGTGACTCGGTCATGGGAGGCTGAGGCTACCTTCATCTTAGTGGAACCCCCTCGGTTAGTGTTTCCCTCCTTGAGCTCCTGCACCTGTGCTGCCAGGAAAGAGGTGGGTTTCCCATCCCACCTTCCCATGTCTTCCCCATGGTCACGCAGAAAGAACCACAGGTCAGCTCATGGGGTGTACCCTCTCTCTCTAGCTGGGGGATGTTGAGCTCTGACTTTGGGGCCTGTGACTCGCACCAGTGCCACATGAAAACTTCCTCCTCATTTCCTCCCTCATCTCCCTCATCTCCTCTTTGAGTTCTTTAACCACAGCAGAGACCTGAGCCTGCATTGGGCCACTGATCATTCTCTCATAATTTCTGAGCTTGTTGGTGACAGAATCCACTGTCTCTCGGCTGGTATCAGGATTAATTGTTGCAATGAAGGTGGTGTATTGAGCTGGCCCTAGAGTTGCCAGATTCCACAACATTTGCCCTGTGCACCTGACTTTGTCGGGGTCATTATCATGCTGCCTGAAATTATACTTTCCTCTAGCCACTCCCCCGGCTCTCCTAGCTCAGTTATTCAGGGGTTTTAGGGAAATATATTTCATAGAGACAGAATAAAGATTTCAAAAGAGTGGCTCTCTCACCCCCAGCTTCTGTCCAAGCTTTATTCTTGATGTGATGTTCCAGGAGAGCCAGGAGAGAGAGGGCGAACAGGAAGAGACAGGGGTTTATCTAGTTTTGGGCCAAGGAAAGATATTGGCCCTGAGCCAATAGGGTCAGGAGTAGGTATGATAGGGAAGAAGGGTTAAACTACATAGCACAGGCTTCAGGGGGATTCTGAGGGGAAAAACCATTCCTCAGAGGAACACAGCATCTCCCCCTTTTTTGTTTAAGAACATTAGAAGAAGAGCATTAGGTTACACGAAATGTGGGTTTTCCCACCAATTACAATTGGTGGGGGAGTCAGCCTGCTTTAGGTTTGCCAACTCTATGTGGTTGACTTCTGAGGTAGAAGGTATGAGACTATTGATAGCCTTGAAAATCAAACAGCATAGGATCCCGAACACTATTGTTACAAGGAAAAGAATAACAAGAAATAACAAAATTGTTTTAACTATAGAAGTCCACCACCCTGTAAGTTCTCAGCCTTTGAACAGTTCTTTGATCCAATCCTCAAATTCTTGCTTCACTTGTCCGATCAAGCTGTTCATGCTTTGAAGGGCAGCATGGATGTTTGGAGCTCTCGAGGTCAAGTTTAGGCAACACAGTCCTTCAAATTCCTGGCATTCATGTCCATGAAGTAACAAGAGATAATCTATAGCAGCACGGCTCTGGAGAGTGGCCTGTCTGGTAATTTCCTCATCTTCTAGGAGAGAGCTGATGGTGGTGGATGTTAAATTTGCCTGTTTGACTACCCAGCACTCTAGATGGTCCAATTCACCTAGAGCTTTGGCTGCTGTGACCCACAGAAAGAACAGGGACACAGCAACTCTTTTTGACTTGGCCCAATGAAAAATTTCTGAATCGCAATTTGGATCCGATTGGTCAGCACTCCTCTTTTGAATTTTGTTTGCTGATTTGTTTTTGTGAGTCCTTTCACCAATTAAAGTTTGGTTGGGTGTCAATACGGACAACCGCCCTATGGTACATGGCGCTCCTAAAAGCCAAGACGGAATTCCTGCCCATAATGGAATTCCTACCAGACAGGTGGACATAGGATTCTCTGTTGATGCAGTGGACAAACATATGTTTTCCTGCTGAACAGTCTGTGTCAGGGTCACCCAGACATTTTGACGCGGCTGAGGGGTGATCCATGCAGCTGCCAGACTGTTCAGCAACAACAGGATGACAACTTGTATGGGGTTTATCACAGGGCTGAGTGTGAGGTAGGCTTTCTCTAAAAAGAAAAACAAACATTTTTAAAACACATTAAAAGTTTCTGTTTCTGCCTGAAGGAGTCCACATCTAGGAAGATTCTTTTTCCTCCATCCGGCGGCATCTTCTTTTGGAGGCAACGGCTACTTGCCTCTTATCCCCTTCTGCTGGCACTGGATTTTTAGGGACAAAAGGTTTCACCCACTTCTGGGGAATCCACCGAGGGCCTGAGGGAGTGGCCACGCACGCATAGCCACGACCCCAGGTTACGAGCTCATAGGGACCTTTGGTTTCCCAAGTTTCTGGATCCCTAATCATGACTGGTGGACGCTGAGGCAATTTGAACTGGTTGCCACTGTTAAAATGGCCCACCACTAGTGGACTCATGTTTTCAAATGAACAGTTCAGAAAATTGATGGTAAACATGGCTTTGCAGAGATTCTCATGTGGAGACATCCACACAGTTGTACTACTCTGTCTAGCCAGGACCTGTTTGAGCGTCGGATGTGCTCGCTCAACCACAGCTTGACCTGTGGGGAAATGAGGGATGCCAGTTTTATGTTCCACTCCCCACTGCTGGACAAACTCCAGGAACTCCTTGGACGTGTACACTGGGCCGTTATCAGTTTTGATTTCTTTTGGAATCCCCAACACTGAAAAAGCTTGCACTAGGTGTTTCTTGGCATGCTCAGTCTTTTCCCCTGCATGGGCAGAGGCATACACTGCCCCTGAATGTGTGTCAATGCTTACATGAACATATTTGAGGCATCCAAAACTAGGAATGTGCGTGATGTCTGTCTGCCATACCTCACAACTGCCAAGGCCCCGGGGGTTAACTCCCATACCCATCGATGGCATCGCTTGGACCTGGCAGTTGGGACAGGTGGCCACAATGGCTCAAGCCTGGCTCCGTGGTAGCTGGAACTGACGGATCAGGCCTGGCACATTCTGATGGTATTGTTGGTGACTCAGCTTTGCCTGTTGGAAGATATCAGGGAGACGTGCTTTTTCAACTGGTGCAGCAAGGGAATCTGCCTGACGATTCCCCTCTGCAATTTCACCTGGCAATTTCAGTGTGTGATCTTACATGCATCACATAGAACGGATGTTCTCGATGAGAAATTAAATAAATTAGCTTTGAAAGCAATCTGAAGAGATGTTCATTGTCAATTTCTTTGAGCACAGCCTGCTCCGCTCTGGACACTACCCCTGCCACGTAAGCAGAGTCTGTTACCAAATTAATTGGTTCTGAGAACTTCTCAAAGGCTCTTACCACTGCAGCTAGTTCAGCCACTTGGGGGAATCCCTCCACAAACTCCACATCAGCTTCCCAACGCTGAGTCTGAGGATTTCTCCAAGTCATCACCGACTTGTGGGAAGCCCCGGATGTGTCCGTGAACACTGTGAGAGCCTTGAGTGGTCTCCGACTCCTCTTCTCACAAGGAATGAGGTGGAATTCCTCATTGAGCAACTTGTGAGATGGGGCATGGACTGATATTTGTCCCCTGTAGCTGTAGATGCTCAAACATCTCTTTGGTCAATCTCTTGGGAGAGTTCCTTCCCTCCTCAGAAAGTTTGACCAGAAGGTGAATACATGTAAAGTCACAACCAGCCAGTTCACACAATCTCACCCTTGCCTTCCGAATCAGTTGAGCTATCAACTCTTGTGGCTCAGTGATGGTCATGGATCTTTGGTGAGAGAGGAAGACCCACTCTATGATCAAGAGTGAATCTCTCTGCCCCTCGATCCATTGAAAAATCAAACCATGCAAATGTGGCAGTTTTCCTAGAACAATGAATTGGAAAGGTATGTTTGGCTCACATCGATGAGCCTGCCTCTCTGATAAGGCCTTCTGTACCTTTTCGATTGCTGTCTTTGCCTCTGGGGTCAGTACCCTGGGAGAAACCAGCTCCCTCTCCCCCTTCAATAAATTGAAGAGAGGGTCTAAATCTTCATTTGTGAGGCCTAGCCAAGGTCTTACCCAATTCAAAGACCCACACAAGGAGTGGAGATCGGCTAGGGTTTTGGGATTACACTCAATTTCCAATTTCTGCAGAACAATGGTCCTTGCAGCTATTTGTAGACCCAGGTACTTCCAAGGTGGCATCCTTTGAACTTTATCTTCCTGCAATTGAAATCCAGCAGAGGTTAAAACCTTAACCACTAGGTCAAGCGTGTGTTGGAGTATAGAGTCATTGGGGGCACACACGAGTAGATCATCCATGTAGTGAAGGATGATGGCATCCTTTCTCTTGGCATGTACTGGTGACAGTAGTGAGGCTACATACTGTTGGCATATGAAAGGACTAGATTTCAGACCTTGGGGAAGTACTTTCCAGTGATATCTCTTCATTGGGGCTTCTTGATTAATGGTAGGACCCGAGAATGCAAACCGTGGGGCATCTTCTGGGTGTAGAGGAATTTGGAAGAAACAATCTTTGATATCTAAAACAGCCAATTGCCAATCCCGAGGGAGCATTGTTGGAGAAGGCATCCCTGGTTGGAGTGGTCCCATGTCCTCTATAATTTTGTTTATTTCTCGGAGGTCATGAAGCAACCTCCACCTGTCCTTTCCCGGTTTCTTTATTACAAAGACTGGGAAATTCCAGGGGCTTGTTGTCTCTTCTAGGTGACCTTGAGCCACCTGCTCCTCCACAAGCTCCTCAAGCACCTTGAGCTTCTCTTTTCTCAATGGCCACTGTGCTACCCATCTTGGGGTATTGTCCAACCACTTTAGTTTGTGGGTAGGGCGCTCCACAGTGGCTATTTCTAAAAATCCTGGGGTGTCTTAGGAATGACCAATTGGACTCCCCACTGTGACATGGTGTCTCTCCCCCATAAGGGAGCCTTATAATCAGCAACGAATGGACGGACATTTGCCAATTTCCCATCAGGTCCCTCAATTTGCACTATGTTTTTTGAGATTTTTGCCATTGTGATTCCTCCTATGCCCTGAAGTTTGCCTGCCACAAGTTGCAACTCCCAATGTGATGGCCACATGCTCTCAGGTATAACGGTAATGTCTGCGCCGGAGTCGAGCACCCCCTCCACATGGAGGAGGTCTGACCCATGGGCTAAGTTACATGCCAGAGAAGGTTTGTTCTCCCCCACCACCTCTGCCCAGTAGACTTCTGGTGATTTTCCATCCGCTAGGACTTCAGCCGGAACAGGAATGGCCTGGGCAAGGACTTGCCCCTCTACCAGGTAGAATGGTGGGTGCACGCAGCGCGCCAACAGCATGAGGCCTGTTATCTTTCCCTTAATGGTCATGGGAGCTACCTCCACCTCCAAGGGCGTGTGTGCTGTGTCCCCAATAACAAAATACTCACTGTTCGGTTCCATGTGGTTAACCTTCATGTCCTCTGAAATGTTTTGCAGGTCCACTGTAATTACTGTCCAATCAGTAGATCTGAAATGAAAACCTTTGGTAGTCACGAGCCTATATCGGCCTCGCGGCTGCCATACCTTGTTAGTTGAACATTTGACATTTTTATTTTTCTGTACCCCCACACTCTGCAACCTGCCCTCCCCCTTTTTTGTTAAGAGAGAGACATTTGTCATGGTATGGCCTTGTAAATTTCTTTCTTGGCGCATCAAGGAGATAAAATCTGGGCCGCACTGTGAATTCAGTTTTTTTGATTTTTTGACTTGCGTTTCTGGTTTTCTGGGCAGGCCTTGGCGAAGCGTCCTGGCCTTTTGCAGCGGTGGCAGATGATGTGCTGCAGCTGGTCTGATGACATCGGTTGCCTCCTTGGTCCTGGTGCTGCAGCTGCCACAGGCTTTGGGTGTGTCAGTCCTGGATTCCTTTCAGGTGCACTGAAAAGTTCTGCTCTCGTGGTACAGGCTTCTATCATCTGTGTGAGACTAGGTGATGGGTCAAGGGGAAGGCTAAGAATGATTCTATGACAGGTCTCATTAGCATTCCTCTGAGCCATCTCCTTAATCAATTCTGCCTGTACCACTGGGCCTTGCACTTGTCTGTCCACTTGACTTCTCAGACGGTCCACAAACTGCAAGAAATTCTCTGAAGGAAACTGTTTAATGTTAACATAACTGGTCTTTATCTCAGGTGATGGAATCTGATAAAAAGTCTTTTCTGCAGCATTACAGATCTTATCTAAAACTGACTTGGATAACAACTGAATTTGCTCATTCGCACTAGATAAATCACCTTCACCACACAAATGATCATGTGTGATGTCATTGTCATCACTGTCCTGAGCATCAGGAGTTTGCTGAATTTCCTGCAATACTGTTTTCAATGCTTTTTTCCATAATCCTTCCCATAGGTCATACTCTGAGGGAGTTAATAGGCATCTGAATAAATCTTTAATGTCACTGGGTACCATCTCATTTGAATTGAAGGTAGCTTTCATCATGCCCTTAAATATTTCACTGGATCTCCCAAATTGTTTCTGCATTTTACACAGCTCTTTTTTATCTTGGTACGAAAAAGGCAAATACTCTCTATGCACGTGTCTTTTACCTACATATACTACAGGGGCCACAGATGGAATGCTCTGCTGATCGTTATTCTGAGTTGCTAAAAATCCTGCTGCTTCTCTATTGCCCAGGCAGCTCGAGGTTGTTGTCCCACCCCCTCCCTGGGATCCAGCAACAGGCAGTTCCTCCCTCTTCCCCTGGGGCCCCAGGCTAGGCTGCCCCTTAGCCCTTGTAACAGGGGGGCCACCCCCCCCGACTCCGCTGCTGCGGGCTGCATTATCTATCTCCCCATCCGCGCTGGGAGTAGTGGTTGTAAGGCACCCTCCCCCGTCCCCCTTCGCGCGGCCGCTGGGAGGGAGGGGGAGGCACTGGGGAGAAGGGTGGGGTGGGGGATTGGGTGTGAGATATGGGGTCGGGGCGGGAAGTGGGGGGAAGAAGGGATAGTGGGAAGGAGGAATGCAATGCCGTCCGCCATCAGGGCTGACCGCATGGTGCGAACTCCCGAGGGTCTCATCCACGTGGCTAGAGCTCCGAGAGGAAAAAATTGCATCTTGCTGAGGGAAAACAGGTGGGAGAGGAGGGTATAAGGACGATGGGTGGGTTTGAGGAGCATAATCCAATATGCAATCAGGGAATCCCTGCTTCTCGGGACCAGGGTATTGCTGAGAGGTTTTGCATGGCTGTCTGCTGTTTTCTGCTTCTAACAGCTTCTTGCGTACTTGTAAGAATATTGGAATAAATGAAGAAATTTTGTTTTCCCCATTTTCAACTTTTAAAGTTATTAATTTTCCCACATCATCCCAAAATGAAACAGAATTTATATCTTGTAGAGTACTGTCTGGAATCTCAGCTGACAGCCAGGAAATAAATTTGATTAAGAGCTTATTTGGAAATTTTAGATCTGTTGTAATGTTTTTAAGTTGTTTAAAAGCACTCTTTTGATTTCTCGATAAACGTATGCCCATGTTTCTGATGTTTTAAAAGCAAACTGTTCGAAAAATCTTAACTCCTGACGTGAAAAACCAAAGACGCCGCTGCGTCCCACTCGCTCCCGAGGTATCAGGGGCAAGGCGGGCTGGTCGCGGCTCGGGGCGGCCGTCTCTGGCCGCTTTTCCCGACTGCGGGGACACGGGCAGGGGGGTGTCCCGGTGCCGGCTTCTGTCCCGGGGCCCTCCCGTAGCTAGCCCACCCCAAAAACGCGCGGTTCTCCCCAGTACACAGAACTCAGCCGTTCCGCAGAGAAAAAAATCTCAAACCGCGTTACGCAACACACTCCGGCGCAGGGTCCTAAAGCCCTCTCACTATTAAACTGTGATAAACGCCAATCACTTGTTTTAAAATTTTAAAAGTTTAATAGTAAATAAGATGGTTATAAAAATAGAATTAGAGTAAAAAAATTGAACAGTTTTAGAGTTAGGACAATACAAGACAATAAAAACAAAGTTACAGGCGTCTGGGTGCCTCTCCCGAGCCACAAGCTCTGAAGAAGGACCCCTGTTAACAAAGGATTATCTCTTAAAAGCAATCGCCTGTTGAATATTCATACAATTCATATATAATGCATAAATTCCATTCTAACTAAGAATTGTCTCTGGTTAGTATCACTTTTTTCCTTTAATCTCTATGGCGTCCACCAGGCTGAGAGAAGCAGGAGGAGCTGGTCTCTTCTGATAAGAAAGTAGTAAATTCTTTCTTCTTTGAAAGATTTACATTTTCTTGTGGTTGGTACATAAAAACTACATTTTAACTACAAAACTACATTTACCATACTATCAAAATATTAATACCACATTAACAATTAGCACAACATAACACATATAGTAAATATCTTGCGTAGAGCCATATAATATGCACTTTTCACATAAACTCTAGAGATCTTCTAGCGAACCCCGCAGCACGTGTTGCAACGTCAGGGTTTTCTGTCTAAGGTCGATTCACTTTTGTAGTAAAAGCGAACTCCCGACCTTGTCCTGCCACCCCGAGCTGCTCGAAAACAGCCGATAGGGGCCAGCTAGTTGTGCCTTCCAAAGAGATTATTAACCCCTTAAATAGGGAGTCCCTCTTCATGCGTGGGCTTATTAATATTTCATAACAAACCGACGTTGGGGGCCAACTGAAAATATACTTCCCTCTAGCCACCCCCCGGCTCTCGCTAGCTCAGTTATTCAGGGGGTTTAGGGAAATATATTTCAGAGAGACAGAATAGAGATTTCAAAAGAGTGGCTCTCACCCCCAGCTTCCGTCCAAGCTTTATTCTCGATGTGATGTTCCAGGAGGCCGAGGAGAGAGAGAGAGAACCAGGAAGAAACAGGGGTATATCTAGTTTTGGGCCAAGGAAAGATATTGGCCCTGAGCCAATAGGGTCAGGAGTAGGTATGATAGGGAAAAAGGGTTGAACTACATAGCACAGGTTTCAGGGGGACTCTGAGGGGGAAAACCATTCCTCAGAGGAACACAACAGGTTACAGGTGTGGGATGAACCATACATTGGGGGTGAGACAGAACATTCCATTTGACCTCTGGGTCTGGCTGCATGTGACCTTCAGCTGGTCACATAACTGTTTTCCCAGACATCCAGTAGCTAGGACATCTCAAACATCAAAACTTACTTTCAATTCTATCTCACAGGTTTCACATTCTCAGAATCTAAGCAATCATATTTATAGGGCTTTCTGGCTTCATCTTCCCCAACAGTGGGGGATTGTTTGTACCCTTGGGAAAGCCTAGTAGAAGTCCTCCGGGGTTTTTACAGGTCCATACTTTCTCCTGTAATTAATGAGATCTGCTGCAAGCTGACTCCCAGTCCAAACTTTACGATCACCGGCAGATGAATCAGGTTGAGAAGCTGGCAGCTGAGAGGGGGTTGAATATGGAGTAAACCCAGGATCAGTAGATCCAGTTTGGTTGCTTGGGTTTCCAAGGAATCTATCCAGCCTTTCTACGAGACCTAAAGCCATCATGTTTTTTTGTGAAGAAATTGCTGTAGGTTTAAGTGATTCTGGAAGCCCCCGAATTAAAGGGGTCATCAGTTCAGGCTGCACAGATAATTGCTTTGGTGATTCATAGCCAGAAATTAATTTTCTTTCATGTATCATTTCCAAGCAGGCAGCTTTGTGAATGTTTTCTAGCAGTTGATCAGGGCCACCGATTATAGCCAAAGGATCACCCCTTTCCAAGGGGCTAAGCCCCCCTGCCCAATAAGGTACAAACTGAGTCAGAGATCACGGAATATGTTTATTTCCTGTTGTTAAGAAAACTCCATGTCCCCGATATCCACTGGCCTCATGTTCAGTTAATTTAATTTGATCTCCACCAGTGAGGGACACTCGGAGGACATATTTCGTCTCCGATTCTTGTGGGAAGCGCCCATATTCCTTTTTTAGCTTAGCCAATTCATTAGCACTGTATGGTATATGTTTGGTTGTGATATGTGGTTCGAAATCATCATTAATATAATTATATTCTGTTTTAACCAAGGGTCTCAAGTGAGGACAGCAGATTTCCCCACAGTTTTTGACTGCTTCAAGTTCCTTATGGGGATAGATTTGTTTAGTGTGAGGAGTTTCCTTCTCCTCTGTTTCTATAGAGGAATCAACATTATAGGAGTTTTTAAGACGTTCCCCTCTAAGGGCAGCTCTCAGTGCATAGATCTCATTCCTTTCTTCATTTAATTGTTTTTGCAAAATTTCAACTAGGTTTTGAAGGGAGTCTATTATAGCTTTTTCCTCACTTCTTTGCTTAAAGCAACTTTCTACAGCTGCTGAAAGACAAGCTCCCAAAACTGAGCAGAGGATAGTTTTGTTTTTGCCCAGTTTAAATTTTGTTTCATGTTGTAAAGAACATACTCTATCAATAACATTTTCCAAATTAAACCAATTGCATTGTGCCCACTCTTCCCCTCCCGGAGAAGGCTTGGCATTGTGTTTAGCAAGTAACGCATAAAATACAGCTTTGTTTTTTGCACTAGGGTTTACGGTCATTTTATGAAGGGATCAAAAAACCATGACAGGGAGGTAAGACTTAGTTACACACACACACAGCTTTTGCTGTGTCTCCCTTCGCTTCCCTGGGTGGGTGAAGAGACAAAATCTGCCTGGGAGGCCCTGCTTAGTTTCTTCAGGTTGTCCCTTCCTTCCCAGACAGTCCAGAGACACACAAACACAAAAACAGTTTCCCCTTTTTGCACTAAGAGATCTTTTGTGAAATTCTGAAGACAGAACCCTCAATTGAGTATGGGGGTGCTTATCATCTAGGCGTGTGCAGTTTGTGGGAAATTCGAGTCGCCCCCCTTGCTTTCTAGCTCTGTTCAACCCTTTCGGGAATGACAGGCTAGGTGCGGCTGGAGGGAAACGTCCTTCCCCTATTACAGACTACACACAACCCTGCATACCCCTCCGTCTCTCAGAATCCTGTCCATGACGCCAATTTAATGTCACGATCCGCTCGTACAAGCGGGGGTCGTGATGGTTTGTTTGCCAACCTCAGAGTGCAAAACACAACACAGAGGGGATTTCAGCATTAAAACAAATGCACCTTTTATTGACTGACCATAGCAAATGCGATAGAGGGATTAAGAGTGAGAGAAAAAGATAGAGAAAGAGAGAGAGGAAAGGGGGGATATAGCTACCAGATGTGGAGACGAAGTCCTCGTGGTCTGGTCAATGGGTCCGCCTGTCACGTTGGGGAGAGTCTCTCTCTCCCTGGTTAACTCAGGGGTTTTTATTATAGTCCTCAATCACGGGGGGAACAGGTAAATCTATTGAAGCCACCGAGGGGGAACAGGTAGTCCATGTTCTCAGCAGTAAATGAGGGCCATTGTCTTCTTGGTCCAACAAGCACGCCTGCAGGCAAACATCTCGCTTCAGTTAAGTCAGCCCACACCCCCCCATACTAGGGTTGTAGTGGCCTCATGTCTCAGTCCTTGAAAGGGGCTTCGTATAGAGGTCTCAATCTCAGTAATTGGGAGGGGGCTTTGATCTCCGTCTGTCACGGTGTTTGTGAAGCAGATGAGGGATTTTCCATGGGGGACCACCAAAGTTACCCCAGAAAGTCCACTTGGCCAAGAGGTGGGGAAATTCATAGGCTATTGTCGTGGAGCCGAGAGCGTGAAGCAGGTCAGGTACAGAATTGCCATTACACTGCTCAAAGCCAGTGTACCATGGTGTGGTGACACAGGAAAATGCATCTGCAGACGATTGGCAAGCATCCACCTCGAGCAGGCCAGAACTGCAGTGGGGTCCTCGGGGTCCTCGCGATGACAATTGTGAGGCAAATGAGGGGAATTTCAGACCGACTCTTACAACCTGTTAGGCACTTCAACCAAAATCATCGGTTGAAGTTTGAGGAAAAACCACTGGTCCTGGTGAAGGACCCTGAGACTTGGAAGGTCCAGGAGCCTTTTGATTTGGTCACTTGGGGGTGAGGATATGCTTGCATATCCACCCCCACAGGTTTGAAATGGGTTCCACAAAAATGGGTCAAACCCTGTATTCCACCCAGGGAAAAGAAGGCCCTGAATGCAGCCCGACTGATACCTTCCCGACCCGATGATGTGGTGATTGCTTCTTCTAGGTGATGATGCAAAGCAAGTGGGAAACCCAAACCCCATGTTATCCCTAACTCAGTCTTAAGCAGATTGTTTTGATAAGTTTTAAACAGTATTTTTACTTACCTGTGTATGTTATTTTTCGATTTCCTTTAAGGGCATCCTCCCAACCCCCAAGATGAGGCCAGAACTCTTGTGTTTTCTGTTGCTTCTGACTCAGTCAGTAGTGCAGGGACATGAGTGTGAGGATTCTCAAGGGATGCGCTGTTCCAATCTCTCCAGCAAAATCCAGAGCATCCACAATTCCATCCAAGAAACGAAGGGCATGATGGAGGAGATTAAGCAAGGAGCAGAAGACTGGCTGGAGAACATCTTTAAAGACTGTAGATATTGCTTTGCTGCAGACTCCAGGACGGTGTGGATGAATGTAGACAAGAGATCTCTGAAGTTGGGTTTTAGAAGATGCGGTTTATTGTAAAGGATGTGAGGCCTTGCTTTGAGTTGCCAGGCGCAACTCGTGGCAAGGTCTAGGGAGTGGGGGAAGGGAGAGGTATGGAGAGGGGGAAGGGAGAGGAAATTCGGAGAGGAAATTCCAAGAGGAAACTCCTTGGGGAAAAGTGCCAGGCAAAAGAGGATGAGGGGTAAGAGGGGAAAGAGACCAACCCACTCTCGCAGCCCCCTGATAAGGGGGCTTCAAGGTGGGCTGGAACAAGACTTGGGCCAATGGGGTTACAGATACCTGATACTTCAGGGGAGGGTTACAGGTGTGGGATGAACCATACATTGGGGGTGAGACAGAACATTCCATTTGACCTTCGGCTGGCCATATAACTGTTTTCCCAGACATCTAGTAGCTAGGACATCTCAAACATCAAAACTTGCTTTCAATTCTATCTCACAGGTTTCACATTCTCAGAATCTAAACAGTCATATTTATAGGGCTTTCTGGCTTCATCCTCCCCAACAAAAGACCAAAGGTTGCCAGGGGGAATGTGATAATTTGTAAAGGATGTTTTGCTGGCTGTTCTTTGTTGCATTGTGTTCTATGTTATTTATTTTCATATTGTATTTTATGTTATTTATTCTCGTTATAATGGTTTGTTCCGTACCTTCCTTTTCTCCTGAAGAAATGTTGTGTTCCAAGGTTTGTCCCTACCCCTCTTCCCTGTCAATCCTCCCATATTCCTCCCAGTCCCCTCCTTCGAGCCCTGCCTGTCATTTGATTGTTCCTCCCAGCTTCTAGAAAGCTCAGATAAGGGCATCGAGTGATAGGGCACTGGTTTCTTTAAATGTCCCTCCAACCCTTTTCCACTCCCACCTTGTCTTTCATTGGACACTGGTTTGGCCCCTCCCTTAGTCCTTCCCCTGCATTTAAGCCCAGGTCTCCTTGCCTGGGGCAGCTCTGCTGGGGTTGTGTCCCTGAGGCTCAGCTGTCCCGTCTGGGACTAAATAAAGACCTTGGACTTTGCCCTCCAGCTGAGTCAGACTCCTTCCTCCGCCATTGGCATGGTCCCCTCCCGTGACAAGGGGAAATTCCCCTTAGCCTCCCCTCTGGTTCCCAGGATCTGGAAGAGTGTCCCCCGCATGACCGCGGTGTCGGGCTAGCTCAGGTGGATGGAGACGCTGCTCTGTAAGGGACACTGTGTCAGTTCTTGCTATAATTTTAATTTACATAGCTTTTAGGTCTCTAAAAGGAGTCATAACTAAAAAAACGGCCCCTTCCAACGTTACCATGGCTGCTGTCGAAATATGGTGGAAGAGACCAGAGACAGCAGTTTAAGGAGTTAGTCTCCTTCCTCCGTTCAAAATTAAACAGAACAGGAGGAGATGTGCTGGTGGGTTTTGATAAGTTATTGTTAAGTTATTGTTAAGTTATTGTTATTATCCCAATGGTTTGTTCCTGTTGCCCCCTTGGATGGTTTGGTTCTACCTCAAGTTTTCCCCTCCCTTGCCAATCTGTCATTCACCCCTAGACACACCTGCTGCTTTATTCACCTGATGTCAATCTTCCCAAACCACTGCCCTTATTTCTCTGTCCATCCTAAGCCCCGCCTGGGTTTTCCCCTTTTACACAACACCCCGTTGGTGCACGTGACCCTTTCCACTCCCCTTATGTTGTGGTTTCAGGTAGATTTTGGGAGAAACCCTCCCCTGGGGCCCCCCTCCCCCAACCAGTTCGGGAAAAGACTTCCTCAGAGAGAAGTGGAAAAAACCTGTTTATTAAACAGGCAAAGCACTCCCAGCACAATACCTGATGACAAGAGCTTTGTGCCGCTTACGGAGGGATAACAAACTTAAAGAAAGTCTCCTCTTGAAGATACTCACTGTGCTCCGCTGCTCCGTCTCCGCTGGCGCCAGGAGAAAAGGAGATGTGCAGGGCTGGTCTTGGTGGGGTGGGTCCCCTGTGGAGGCCCCCTGGTGCTTCCCCCAGGTCCTTAGTCCGGAGAGGTTGGAACAGTTCTGAGGAGAGGGCAAAAAAGAAAAAAAGGAAGGAAAAAAAAAAGAGGAAAAAAAAAAAAAAAAAGGCAAAAAGCTTCAGCTATTCTACAGCGTCTAACTACGCTAGCACTAAACTAACTAACTGCCGGGGAAAAAAACAACAGAGCTTCTTTCGTCTTGCAGTGTTCCAACTCCCCCGCTTCAAGGTCACTCCGAGGAGCAGAGTTTTCCTAGGGAAAATCAAACAGCGCTTCCCCTCCCCTTTGCACCCAATAGACGATTGGGGGATACACAGTCACCCTAGGACATTTTCCACCCCTTATCCCCATATCGTCGACTTACGGACAGAACCAACATATATTCCACATTGTGTATTTATCCACATAAAACTTCCATCCGTTCTCCCCACAAAAAAAAAGAATACAAGCAATACCCATCATGCTCCTGTCACGTTCCACACTGAGCCACTGAATCCAGGCCCCAGGCTGCAGGGCAGAAGGATTCCTCTCTCACTGACTCATACCTTCAACACTTGCTCATATTTTCAACACTTAACACATACCCTCTCACTTACACATTTCCTTCTGTTTCATTCTGCATGGTTTAATGTACAGACAATGACAATAGCATCCAGCAGACAGTGATGTTTACAAATGATCCTCACCCAACAATCAGATCTCCCTGAGGTACACATCGTGTTGTTCCATCTTTCTGCATTATCCACCATGTGCAACCTGGTCCCTGAGCAAAGACAACCCCACGAATGGGTTTGTCTGAACTTGAGGCATACTTGATCCACACTGTCTTCCCTAACAGACCTCTGGCATGCACCACTGGGACTTTATCTCCATCTATTGTATGCAGCGGCTCAGCCTGGGCGGGGCCTGCTCAGTTGGTGGAGCCTCGGGTGTTGACCAACCAGGTGGCCTTTGCCAAATGCTGCTCCTAATTCTTGAAAGATCCCCCACCCAATGCTTTCAACTGGGTTTTTAACAATGCATTGTGCCTCTCCACTTTGCCTGCAGCGGGTGCATGGTAGGGAATATTGTACACCCACTCAATGCCATGTTCCCTAGCCCAGGTGTTAATAAGGCTGTTCTTGAAATGAGTCCCGTTGTCTAACTCAATTCTCTCGGGGGTACCATGCCTCCACAGGACTTGCTTCTCTAGGCCCAGGATGGTGTTTCGGGAGTTAGCATGGGGCACAGGGTAGGTCTCCAGACACCCCGTGGTGGCTTCCACCATTGTGAGCACGTAGCGCTTACTGTGACGTGTCTGGGGTAGGGTAGTATAATCAATCTGCCAGGCTTCTCCATACTTATATTTAGACCACCGTCCACCATACCATAGGGGCTTCACCTGCTTGGCCTGCTTGATGGCAGTACATGTCTCACAGTCATGGATAACCTGAGAAATACTGTCCATGGTTAGATCCACCCCTCGGTCTCGGGCCCACTTATAGGTGGCATCTCTGCCCTGATGGCCTGAGGCATCATGGGCCCATCGAGCTAAAAACAACTCTCCCTTTTGTTCCCAATCTAAATCAATCTTTGACACTTCTATTTCTGCTGCCCGATCTACCTGCTCGTTGTTTCGATGTTCCTCATTAGCTCTACTCTTGGGGATGTGGGCATCTACGTGGTGGACTTTCACAGGTAGTCTCCCTACCCTGGTAGCAATGTCTTTCCACTCCTCAGCAGCCCAAATTCGTTTCCCTCCACACTGCCAATTAACCTCTTTCCACCTCTTCAGCCATCCCCACAGAGCATTGGCTACCATCCATGAATCGGTATAGAGGTAGAGCCTCTGCCACCCCTCTCTTTCAGCAATATCCAAGGCCAATTGAACAGCCTTGAGTTCTGCAAGTTGACTTGATCCACTCTCTCCTTCAGTGGCCTCATCGACCTGTCGTGTGGGGCTCCACACAGCTGCTTTCCACTTCCAGTTCATCCCTACAATACGACAGGAACCGTCAGTGAAAAGGGCATAATGCATCTCTTCTGCTGGCAATTGGTTGCATGGTGGAGCTTCTTCAGCCCGTGTCACTTGCTCTTGTTCTTCATCTGTGAGACCAAAATTTTCACCCTCAGGCCAATTGGTCATTATTTCCAAAATCCCAGGGTGATTCAGTTTACCCATACGGGCACGCTGCGTAATAAGAGCAATCCACTTGCTCCATGTGGCATCAGTGGCATGATGGGTGGAGGGAACCTCCCCTTTGAACATCCACCCTAGCACAGGCAGTCGGGGTGCCAGGAGGAGTTGCGCCTCTGTGCCAATCACCTCCGAGGCGGCTTGAACTCCTTCATAGGCTGCTAAGATTTCCTTCTCAGTTGGGGTGTAATTGGCTTCAGACCCTCTGTAACTTCGACTCCAAAATCCTAGTGGCCAGCCTTGAGTCTCCCCAGGCACCTTCTGCCAAAGGCTCCAGGACAGGCCATGGCTCCTGGCTGCAGAGTAGAGCACATTCTTCACATCTGGTCCCATCCTCACTGGGCCAAGGGCCACTGCATGAGTGATCTCCTGCTTGATCTGGGCAAAGGCTTGTTGCTGCTCAGGGCCCCAGTAGAAATTGTTCTTTTTCCGGGTGACCAGGTGAAGAGGGCTCACAATCTGACTATACTCGGCAATATGCATCCTCCAGAAACCTATAGCACCTAGGAAAGCTTGTGTCTCCTTCTTATTCGTTGGTGGAGACATTGCTGTAATCTTGTTGATGTCCTCAGTGGGAATCTGCCGCCGTCCATCTTGCCACTTTACTCCCAGGAACTGGATCTCACAAGCTGGTCCCTTAACTTTGCTCTTCTTGATAGCAAAACCAGCTTCCAGGAGGATCTGGATGATTTCCTTTCCCTTCTCAAACACTTCTGCTGCTGTGTTCCCCCACACAATGATGTCATCAATATACTGTAGATGTTCTGGAGCCTCACCCTTTTCTAGTGCAGTCTGGATCAGTCCATGGCAGATGGTGGGGCTGTGCTTCCACCCCTGGGGCAGTCGGTTCCAGGTGTACTGCATTCCCCTCCATGTGAAGGCAAACTGAGGCCTGCATTCTGCTGCCAAAGGAATGGAGAAAAATGCATTGGCAATGTCAATTGTGGCATACCATTTTGCTGCCTTGGACTCCAGCTCGTACTGGAGTTCCAACATGTCTGGCACAGCAGTGCTCAGTGGTGGTGTCACCTCATTCAATGCATGGTCGTCCACAGTCAATCTCCATTCTCCTTCAGATTTACGCACAGGACAAATGGGGCTGTTGAAGGGTGAGTGGGTTTTACTAACCACCCCTTGGCTCTACAGCTCTTGAATCATCTTATGGATGGGAATCACAGCATCTCGAGTTGTTCTATACTGTCAGCGGTGCACTATAGAAGTGGCAATTGGTACCCGTTGCTCTTGTACTTTCAGGAGTCCTACTGCAGATGGATTCTCAGACAGTCCAGGCAAGGTGTTCAATTGCCGGATGCCCTCTGTCACTACAGCCGCTATCCCGAATGCCCACCTGAGTCCTTTCAGGTCTTTGAAATACCCACTTCAGAGGTAATCTATGCCCAAAATGCATGGGGCCTCTGGCCCAGTCACAATAGGGTGTTTCTTCCACTCCTTTCCAGTTAGGCTCACATCTGCTTCCACCAAAGTAAAATCTTGTGATCCCTCTGTCACGCCAGCAATAGAGACAGATTCTGCCCCTACATGTCTTGATGGCATTAATGTGCACTGCGCACCAGTATTGATCAAGGCCTCATAGTCTTGTGGTTCAGATGTGCCAGGCCAACGAATCCACACAGTCCAAAATACACGGTTTTCCCTAGCCTCTACCTGGCTAGAGGCAGGGCCCCTCTAAGCCTGGTTATCCTTCTTTCCTTGAGCATATGTCTTAGAGGTTCCTTCAAGGGGGTCGGACATGTCATCATCGTCATACCTGGCAGTTCGGCTACGGGCAACTGGAGCCACTTCCCTTTTGGTGGAACTCCCTCTTTGAGTCTTGACTTCCTTCAATTCATGCACCCATTGTGCCAGGGCAGCCGTAGATTTTCCATCCCATCTGTTCATATTTTCTCCGCAATCCCACAGGAAGAACCACAGCTCAGCACGTGGAGTGTACCCTCTCTCCCTAGCCAGGGAGCGTCTATGTTGGGTACCAG